>NW_017728886.1:92134281-92146227 GCF_001723895.1 Crocodylus porosus
CACCCCTGTAACCTATCCAGGTCTTGCTGCAGTCTTTCCCTCCCTACTAGCGTGCTCACCTTACCCCAAATTTTGGTATCATCAGCGAATTTAAACAGGTTGCTTTTCACCCCATCGTCCAAATCACTGCTAAAGAGATTGAACAGTGCGGGCCCAAGAACCGAGCCCTGGGGGACTCCGCTGCCCACTTCTGCCCAGGTCAAATATGACCCGTCCACCACCACCACCCTCTGAGTATGACCCTTCAGCCAATCTGCAATCCATCTGACTCTGTAGGCATCAATGCCGATGTGCAAGTTTGGTTGCTAAAGGCAAGCTTGTAGATGCATTGTAATTAGACTTGTATGATGTTTGACTTTAGGACTATGTGACACTGTTTAAAAATTAGCACTATGACCACAGGGCATGCATTAAATGAGTAAAGCCTGGCTGACTGGCCTAACTCAAAAAATGACTGTTAATGAGGAAATATTATGAAATACAATTCTAACTAGTTGGGTTCCATGGGGATCATTGCAAGGCTTAGCACCATAACAAGCAGAGTTTGTGCCCTAGGGAAACCCTGTGCAGGGTAGTCACAGTTCCGAGGGTGGGGGGAAGGTGTACACGGGAGTCTTACCCAAAACAGTCTCCAGCTGCTGCTACTGTCGCCGCATACTCTGCCCTATCTCTTGTTCTTGAAGGTTAAGTACAGACAGTCAAGAAGCCCAAAGCTAAATTGATTCAGTCTTTGCAGCTTAGTCTAAGCTGCAGTGTTTGAACTGAAAAACAAATAAACACATATTCACTTTTAATTCAGGAAATGCAGCTACATGCCTACAGTGACTAAAGCCAGAAGATGGGGAGTGCTAGAGCACACCTACCAGCCAGTCCAAGGCTTTTCCCCACTCCCTGCTGAAGCAGAGGGGGCACAGCTGGTGGGGAGGACATTGTAGCAATTAATTCATAAAAGCTTGAACGAGAATAGTTCTTTCTCTGAAAAACTATAAGCTGAAAATTATAAACACAGCCTGGGAGGTGTGTTCACTTACTCTTCCTGCTGCTCCTGAGGTCTCTGGGATTTGCAGTCCAGAGTCACAGCAGCAGGACTCTGCAGAGCTGCTCATCACTTCCTCTTCCTGCTTCCAGGTGCTTCTGGGATTTGTAGTCCACAGTCGCAGCCAGCAGGGCAGGGCAGGGCAGGGCAGCTCCATACTCTGGGGGAGGTAAATTTAACTCCTCTCCCTGACCCCAGCCAGGGTTTGCCGGGAGGGACAGTGAGCCAGCCCTCACCGCTCCAGCTAGGGAGCAGAGGGGCAGGGTCATCCCTGCTTTATGGAGCAGACAGCACAGCACAGCCCAGGGCTAGAAAGCATTCTGGGAAGCTGGGGGACTCTGATTTAACTGGAACCAGGAAGGGGTCTGGGACAGAAGTTTCATAAACCAACCTAAATCAGTTAAGTCTGACACTATATTCAACCAGGTTTATCTTAAACCAGTTTCAGCCATTTTGAAACTGGTTTATGTGCACTGAACTTCTGTTCTGTTACAGGTTTAAACCAGTTTCTGATCACTTAAACCAGTTTATGTGTAACTTCTGTCCCTAGCCAAAGTGGCAGCACTGTGCACTGCTTGCTGCTGCAAGAGCAATGCTGTGGGACTGGTCTTGCTGCCAAAACAGATTCCATGGGAGTGGGGGACAGTTTTGGCACCCCTCCTATTCAGTGCCTGGGGCTGACATCCCTCTTGCTCACCCCTAGTTACGTTACTGACAAGGCCTAATGTTGTGTAACATTTTCATCAGTGATGTGGAAGTTAACTACAGCTTATTGCAGATGACACAAAAATTAACAAATGCTAAATAATGATGAGCAGGTATATAGAACAGTCAAGGTTGTTTGGTGAGCTGGGCTCAATTTGAACACAATGCATTTTAATAAAGTGAAATCTAGGAGCAAAAAGTGCAGGTCTTCCTTACAGAATGAGGACTGTGTGCTGGAAAGCAGTGACTGAATAGGCCTAAATGGTCATAGTGGGTAAATAATTCAATGAATTCCCATTGCAATGTTATGGCAATAAAGAACTCATGCCCCTTACTGTATATACAGGGGAGAAGTGAGTAGAAGTGGAGAAGATTTATTTTTCCACATACAGCACTGGATAGATTTCTACTGGAATGCTGCAACCAGTTCTGGTATCTGCATTTTAAAAAGGATGTTAAAAAATTGGAGAAAGTACAGAAAAGAAATATAAAAAAAAGATTTGAGGGAAAGAGAAAATGTTCTACAGTGACAGACTTACAAGTCCCCATCTGGTTAGCTTCTCAGAAAGAAGATCAAGAAGTGATATGATTACAATATCTAAGCACCTTCCCATGCAGAAAATACCAAATTCTAAATGTCTCTTTAACCTAGCAGAGAAAGCCATAACAAGACCCTGTGGCTAGGAACTGAAGCCACACAAATTGAAATTGGAACAGTGAGGGTGATTTACTATTGGAACAAACCACCAAAGGAAATAATAGATTTTCCATTTCTTGATATCTTCAAATCAAGACTGGATTCCTTTCTGGAAGATATATTTTAACCAAATATAAGCTGTTGGCTTTAGTATATGGGTAAATGGAAGAAAAGTAATGACCTGTGTTTTAGAGGAATGCAGACTAGCTAATCTAACAGTCCCTTCAAGCTTTAAAATACATTAATCTGTTCAATCCGTTTGCCTCATAAGAATCTGACATTGATTCCCAACTAAAAAAAAAAAAGCTGCTGTTTTGTGGAGTTTAACACAGTTGCCTGAAGCTCACACTGCTAATAAAAAAAAAATCATTTTTTAACATTTCGAATGTACTTTTAAAGTAAACCTGCCCTATATTATTGGAACACATAAATATGACTTCCTAAATGTAGCAAGTTTCTTCCTTAATCTTTGCATTTTATTTAATATCTAAATGTATTATTGATATGGTGAAACACTCTCCTATTACACTTTCCTCTTGTTGGAATGGAACAAAGCCCCCATGCATTTATGATTCCAAAACTATTCTCTAATATTTATACTTTCCTTTGCACCAAATTCTCTCTCTAAATCAAAGACCCCTGTAAAGGCTTAAGATGTCCATTGTTAAAGCTGCCTGAATTTAACAGCATTGTGTTCTACAGATTTTTCAATGGTCATCAGTTTTAGAGTAAGGGCATCTATCTTTCCTGTTTTGCAAAGGAAAAATGTTGAAGCTAATCCCACTTGCCTTTAAAAATCTGAAAAGCCAGCCGGCTAGTTCATGTTAAACTGAGGTGCTGCTGTTGAAGTAATCAGCTAAAAACCTAAGACAAGATGCACACGCATGTAAGCTCTACCACTCCAGAAATCAACAGGTCACTAGCATCTAAACCATTCACCGTTTCCTTTAATTGGTTCCCCTTCCTTATCAGTAGGTAGCAGTTTGAGCCAAAACTGGTGGCTGTGTGTGATGGGGAAGCAGAAAACCCTTTGTGGAATACAGAGGCTGTTGTGGAGAGAAAGGGAAAGAAAATGGGGTGTGCCATCTGCTCACTCTCCCAAAAAGTGATCGGTGGCAGAATGCAGATGGACAGCAGCCCCAAATGTCCATTGAAGGCTGCAGTAAATCACAGACATGAAATCCAAATGAGGAAAAAAACAAGCTGCTACCATGGCTTTTGGCGCTGAAAGAGTTCCCAGCTATCTGGTTGCAATCTACTGGGGAAAATTATGAGGCTGTTAAACTCAGTCTATAAATCCGTCAAATTATCTAACCGCTAGACAAGTCAAGCCACTAAATCATTACCAGTGCCACTTCTTTAAAAACTGGAAAATAATGTGATAATCTAAATTAATTGTTTCAATTAGAAAATCAAGGCAGACAAGATGCTTTAATTAAACTTAGCATTGGAGTAATCAGTATTATTGAATTAGCTAAAAGAGGGGTGCAGAACAGAAAAGGGAAGGATGAAGGTGATTTGGAATTTTCCTGCTACCAAGTCATAGCTGCACATCAAATGGGACCATGTGTTAGAATAAATGTACTTGTGTGTGTAAGTGTTGAAGGGTCAAGAGCATATGTAGCATAGCATGGCCTAATGACATTGTGGAAACGAGTAGTACGGCATACAAAGACTGTGGGATTTATTCAGTAGTTTTGCACATAATAGGTTCATTCTTGATTCTTTCACTTTGCTTTTGCTTTCATTGCTCTTCTTTTTAAGTAATTTTCATTCCTTCCCTTCTGTATACCCATCCCTTCCATTACTTGTCACTGTGGGAGAACAGGGTCAACCACTTAAGATAGACCCAACAGCTCAGTCTTATTAGAGAAAAAGCAGTTTTCAGAAGGGGTAAGGCCATATGAAAGCATGTCCTAAGCATTGGCTGACATGAAAAAGGCATGGAAGAGAGAAGAGACAAAGGGATCATGGAAGAGAAGTTATAGCATGTGTTTGAGAGGGCAAAATTCTCTTATAAAAGCATGACAACGAATGTAGCAAACTCTGTTTCACTTACAAGGGCTTGAGGGACGTGGCCTACAGAACAGGACAACAAAGGCAGACTGAGTGCATCTCTCTGTTCTTTCAAAACTTACTCAAACCCTGTTGTCCAATAGGAAGAGATGAATATTGTGTGTGATTGTGAGATGGCTAGTTTTACTGCCAAGCTTTTCACTTCATCTTTGCCACTTTCCAAAGTTATAGATTCAATAAATGTTGTTAAAATAGCAGCATTCCCCACAGAGTACTTACTGGTGAAGTTAATATACTGTAAATGACCCACTGAAGGTTTAAGTCATAAACTTGTCTTTACAGACAGGCAGGGTATTGCCAACATTAACACCTCCAAGGCATGAAACACTTTGTATCCAATCCCATCCTCCTCTTATAAGCATTGGCATAGGTTTAGAGTGACTTCATTGATGTATCTATGTACAACTAATGAAGGCAAGATGAAAATCAGATAATTGCTTATAGAGTAAAAAATGCACAGTACACATTAGCAGGAGCTCTGGATTATCAATTACAGTACATTTAATCAGTGTATTTAATTGCCATCAATTTTTTTTCTTGTCTGACATGTATTGACTACCACTCCCTCACCTACTGTGCTTTTTATGTTTTATATGTTACAAAAGTGACATGTCAGGCACATTAAGCTGCTTGATCCTCATTTGGAGCCAGTTAGAAGACATGGTAATTATCAGACACTGAAATCTGATTGGCATCATGTGGAGCTTGGATTCAGAGTGAAGCATCACAAGTAATAGGGTAGGAGCGACCTCTCTCTGAAGTGATTGCTAAGCACTACAATTTTATAAAATAAAAAATAAGCAACTCTCCACTCCACAGATTGGGAATGGGTATTTGTATGGGAGTGGTATATCTGACGTGATTCTCATCTCACCCACACTGATTTTATGCCAGTATGACTCCAGTAACTTCAATATAGATCTACTCTGGAATACCAGTGCCCTTCCCATTGAGCCCCAGAGCAAGATCCCTCTGGCTTGCTGTCCTTCTGGCCCCATCCCACACATCTTCTCTTCTTGATTGTCCAGTGGGCACACTTCATCAAGAGGGCAGAAGGATACTCTGGGCAGTGCCTACTCCTCAACCTGGTGGTTATGACACTTTGTTGGGAAGTGGAAGGTGTTTATTCAAAGCCCCTTTGGCTGAGGAGAGCCTAGAACCTGCCTGCCATCTCTTGACCAAGTGCCCTAATCACTAAGCCAGGCGTTTTCAACCTTTTTTAAGGAGAGTATCCTTTCTGGTGGCAGATGCAGAGGGGGTGGGGGAGTGGGCCCGGTGGCGGCCAGATGCAGCATCATGGAGAGGGAGGGGATTGCATGCAGTGACAGGGGTGCAGGGTGGTGGATGGTGGTGGCTGTGGCTGTGGCTGCGTAACACAGAAGGGTGCCGCTGCTCTTACCCCCCCACTCCACCCCCCAGCCCCGCTCCTAGGAGGCAGCTGCACCGGGTGCTGAGTGGCAGTGCTTCATCCCTGCCCACCCTTGCATACATCCTAGCAACTTTCTAAGTACCCCTGGAGGTATGCATACCCCAGGTTGACAGTCCCTGCACTAAGCTATTGGACAAATGTTTGGAAGGGTTCTCTTTCTGCTCTTCCATTTCTCTCCAGCTTATGCAGTTACATGCCTTCCCAGGAGAACCAGGATCTAAAATCCACATAAAGGGCCTGAGATGTCAGTTAACTTTCTCAAGAGTTTGTTGGATTTGGCCCATCCTGTTTCTGTTCATCAAAGTGTTTTTTCTTTTAAGTCCACATAATTTCCATTCATATTAACACAAACCCAGTTAAAGAAGAATGTTTTCTATTCCAGTTCTGTGTTTTATTCATGCTATTCCAATAATGATTTCCATCCCAAGATGCCAAGTAAACATATTACGGCCAAATTTTTTTTAAAAAGTCCGTTTTTTTATACAATGGCATAGGTGCCTATTTCTTCATGTGTGGGGCATTTGTCCAGAAAATTGAGTGTGATAATTGGGTGTAAAGGCCTGTTCGCTGTATGTACACATTTTAACCTGCACAGCTATGTTGGCTAAGGAGATTTTTTTTTACAAAAGTAAGTAGGGTGTGATGTTATAAAATATCTAATGTAAATACAGTTATTTTAGTACAAAGTGTTTAAACTGTTATAGCTTATTTTACTTCAAAGAACCTAAATAAGTTATCCCAGCATTAGCATTTTTTATACTGGTATGTATAATTGAATTTACACTAGGAAAGCTTTGTTTTAACTAGCTGTGCAAGCACAGTTAAAGGCCAAATTTTATAGTGTAGACAAGTTTAATTGTAGGCATCCATTTGGAAACAGAGAATGAAGTGTCTTCCTGAAGCTGGCTGAAAATTTGACCATCAGAATGGAAAGCTATTGCTGGTCTTGAAAGTTTTTGCCTAAGGTAATTGTTATGTTATTAACATGCATGTGTTGAGTCCTGCTTTAGGATGCTATGTCAAAAACTCTGGCCAATAACTTTTTTTAAAAAAATCAATTTTCCTGTTCATGGCCCTGGATTGAAGTCATGGAAAAGAAAAAGTATAAGAGGTTTCATCAGCTTATGTGTTGCTGTCCATCTAAGTTACAATATTTTGTTTTTCCCTTTTTCACTCTAGGCCTCAGAAGTTTCCCGAAATAGGGGAGTTTCTCTGATGACCAGGCCAGGAAACAGCCTCGTAACAGCTATTCGAAACCAGCACCACCATGAAGCATTGCCTCTGGGTAAGTCAGGCCTTTGTTTTCACTTGCAAGTGGCATTTAGCAGAAAGTGTTTAAGGACCATTTAATAAGTACATCCCTCTTCTCACTTTTCACCAGCTCTTTCTCAGTGAGGGGCATCTACATGTGTGCTTTATGCAGAGTTGACTAATTAACTCCACACTAAAGCATGACTGGGCACATGTACATGTGCACTTTAATGTGCAGTAGCCTATTTTGTTGCACATAAAAAACCATGCTATTGTGCTAATACACAGTAAAATAAGCTACTGCGCATTAAGTGTCAGTTACAAACTATGCACGTTAAGGCAGCTTAATGCGCATTTGTTTAGTATGTCACATTGGAAGTACTAAATTTAAATTTAAATTTGGGAAAAGTGCCTTAATTCACAGATAGACATACCCACTGTCTATATGAGCAGCACTATTAGGCCGGAGTAAAATAATTAACTCCACTGTAGGATACTACTGCCTGACACAAGTTCTATCCTATGGTGGAGTTATTTACTTTCCCACAATGCACATGTAAACAGTAACCAGGGCTGTCTGGATAATGAGGGTGCTACAGTGTGCCAGCTAGCACTGTACTGAAGCACTCTTGTGTCCCAGCCAGCCCCTCTGCAGCATGTGGAGCTGGGGCAGAGCAGCTCCGGGCTGGCAGGCTGACCCCCCAGGCCTCTGTTCCAGTCCAATGTGCTGCTGTCCAAAGAGCACATGTAAACTCTGCACCTTGAGAGCAGTAAACTCTGGTGTGAACTGCACCAAAGTTTATTCAGGCACACTAATTGCATGTGTAGATGAGCCCAGGGAGGCAATCATTTTGCATTATTTTGCAACTTACTCTCAGTGCGCTCTATATACTGTATTATCACAATTTGATTGGTATTTTTCACTTGTGGTGACCTCCCAAAGTGTCACTGGTTAGTAAAGAAAAGCTCCCATGGTCTTTCTCTTTTCCAGCTTACAATGATAAGATTGTTGCATTTCTTCGCCAGCCAAATATTTTTGAGATGCTGCAGGAGCGTCAGCCAAGCCTGGCCAGGAACCACGCACTCAGGTACAGTTTCCTTGCAAATCACCCAAACCAAGCTCTTTAATCCTGTCACTTCTGGCAAGCCCAGCTTCAGAGGGGGCCAGCCAGGTGTTCTGGGGAGTATGTTGTGCCTCAGGGTAGAAGAAAAGCCACTCCGTGGCCCTTGCTGTAGTCACAGAGTAGCAGTTTATGCTGCTGCTTTTGCACCTCAGGTGATGGCCAATGACAGTAGATTTGTACTGAGTGGATTCACTGGGCTCCCATACACTTCTCTTCTGGCCTCTTCTTGGTCCTACCACTCAAACATCCAGGGAGCCACCATGGACCTTTCTATGTGGATTTAACTCCACCCACAGCAGAGGACAGGCAAAAGCAAGATTTGTACCACAGTTCACATAAGACCATGCAACTTGGTATTGGTCTCAAACCCATAATAACGAATTTTCAGAGATAAAGTCAATGGGATTTGGGTTCCTGAGTCCCCCTGGTACTTTTGAAAATGTTTACCTTTCTGTCCACACTGTAAACTTGTACACCAAAGTTCATCATTTTGGGTGAGCAGTTATGAGTCCTTTATTAATTAAAAACAGAAAACAATTCACAGGTTCCTTTCCCTGTTCATATTCACTAGTTCTGACATGCTTCATGCTTCTCTGAAGAAGCAGAAGCATTTTATCTCTGCCTCATAGACTGGAAGCAACTGTTGCCTTTGTGGTGCCATACAAGTTTTTATGGCAGCACAAAGTCCAAACAAACAGGCATCCATGCCCCTTGTCATTCCACAAATGCCCAAAATTGAGGCTGTGACAACAGGTAGTATAAATTTGTGCTGCTTTTTTGCAGCTGACATAATGTTTGCTTTATGCCAGGAGAACATAGGCAGCCTAGAGCTGCCCATGCTCTCCAGTCACCCCAGGCAGGTTTTCCCAGGGCTTCAGGGGCCCAGAGGAATTCCCCAGATGCACAGGATCATCCCTGAAGCCTTGGGCGCACCAGCCCAGGTGCCCCTCTTGCAGAGATACTCCCCAGAAATCCCTGATTTGGGGCTCAGTCTAAAAACATGGAACAGGTAACCACTATGGGAGTTCCCTTTTCCATGCTTGCCCATACATATCCTGCAGGATTCCTGGGACATGTGTTTCATGTTGCTGCACCCTGGGAATCCCCTGCAGAGGATTCCCATGGCACACATTAGAGCTGGATTGGGCCTCTGAAGCCCTGAGAGCAGCAAGGGCCTGACCCTGCAGGACAATAGCAACATCTGTTTTTGGTGATCAGTCAGATCAGCTGTGCTGGTATGTATCCTGGCACAGCTGATGCTGCAACAAAAATGAAATCTGTTTTTAGCCCTAGTTCCTTCTTTGCCTTGTTCTTCTTTAATGCTCATCTGTCAGCACCTGTTTCCTGTTCTACATTTTAGAAGTATTTTCTTAATGGATGAGTCTAGTTAATGGGGGGTTAAAATGTGAACAGGGCCTGGTAAAATGTCAACATTCAGGTCATTGTGAGGCAACAGAGTCCATATAGTTGTCATTACTGTTTTCCACAAACACCCTATTGTAGGGAAAAGAACTGTGGTCCCTGGGGACAAGTTAATTACTGGCAATCTAATCACCACTTTATTTATTCCTGAATGGCAAAAACTATAGATCTGTTGTTTCCAGTTCAGTTACCATCTTGCTTTTCAGAGGTCTTGGTTGAAATTGTGGCTTCACTGAAGTCAGTGGCAAAACTGTGTGACTGCATCAGAACCATCATTTTACCCCTTGATTAGTTCTGCGGCTGTGCCATGGAAACAACCCTAAGTTTTGCAAGAACATAGGAACATGACAAACCAGGTGGTATTCTGTTTGTGTCTTTTCACTGAGGACTTAATACTATAGCTAAACCCCTTTCCAGAGTAATTAGGTCATATGATGCTCCTCTTGGTATTTCACCTTGTCTTTTTATCATATTTGGAAGAGCAAAATGGGGAGGGGGCACCAGAAGCATAAAAAAGCACAGTGTAAACAAATGGGAACGCTAAGGATTTAAATTAATCATCTGGAGCTAGATCTTCAATAGGTGTAAATCAACTTCAATCCCAGTATGAGGCCACTGTACAGCAGTTCAGGTTCTGGTTTAGGGATTTTCTAAATGCCCCATAGGAGCAAGCACAGGAACAACAGAAATGACACCCCAGTTTTCCCCATGCGAGTCTTCTAGAGTTTTTTCTGGCCCTGCTGACTGGTTATTTGCCCATGAGAATCAGGCAAAGAGTGCTCAGGGTGCAAAGGATTAGACTTGCCTCCAAAAGGAATGAACGTATGCCAGTAAAACTGGAGTGAGAGTTAAAGACACCTCTGGTATTTAAGGCGTACATTTTTGTAATTGAGAGGGTTTTTTATCATCACCATCAAGTTTTCCAGACATTTTTTTAACTTCTGAAACTTGAGTTCTCATCCCTTAGAGAACAGAAAATGCTTTTATCTCCATTTGAGCAGACAACAGTGTTGACTAATAATAGGGACCAGGCAGATGTGTGAAGAGATTTGTAGCAGGATATTGGGCCCTTCACCTCTGGTTCACTGCCTTGATTCCAGCTTAGATCAGCAGTGATCCACAGCTACCAGCTGATAGATGTTCAGCAGCCTTTGTAGAGTGGACCTGGCAATCTTACACAAGCTCCCACCAGACAAGTGTCCATCTCAAGCAGGGCTTAATCCTGCAAGACAGTGAGAATTCTGGTCCCAGTCCAAAAAAACACTTTAGCATATGCTTAGTTTAGCATTAGCACATTAATATTTGCTTAGCACTTTAGTATGTGCTTAACTTTAAGTCAAAATGAATTTGGAATAATTATTGCAATAAATGGACTGCTCACCTGCTTGAAGTTGAATAAATTGATACATCAGTACCAGAGTACTCAGACCCTTGCAGAACTGAGCCCCAAACTAACCATCTTTATTGATAAAGATTTGTTGCCCAAGTTTATACCCCAGCAGAGATCCCATTAGGGAAGTTCTTTAGAGAATGATCTGTGCTTCTTTGTGCCACTGGTAGAAACAGAATACTGGGTGAGATGAACCAATGGTCTGACCCAATATAGCACTTCTTATATTCTTAGGTTCTTATGTTCTCCAAGTGCTCCCTCTAGGTTTGCTCTGTGGCTTGTTGCCAGGTCAGTTTAATAAAGACTGCAGGGCTACTGCCTGTCTGCCATGTTCAATGGGCCTGGATCTGATCTCACTTAGAATTGTTTTATACCACTTGACTTCACTAGAATTACTCCTTATTTACACTGGTGCAAGATGAGAATCAAGCTTGTTCTGGTTATGAAGTAGGCTTCAGTCCCCAGGACTGTCAATCCAGCAACTTCCAGGAATGCTACATCTCATCTACACATAAACATTCTTTTAATTGCAAAAATGAATAGATATTCTGGATATATGGTCATAGATCTTTGAAGGTATCAGTTGGGCTGATCATATCAAT
Source organism: Crocodylus porosus (assembly GCF_001723895.1). Taxonomy (NCBI): domain Eukaryota; kingdom Metazoa; phylum Chordata; order Crocodylia; family Crocodylidae; genus Crocodylus; species Crocodylus porosus. Next base: position 92,146,014 of record NW_017728886.1, read on the forward strand.
CAGGTATTAATCAAGTTACCAATCAGCCTGATCATGAGGTTGAAATGGAGAAAGAAAATGGTGTCTAAAGAAGGTTGTAAATTAGTTAAAGCTTTGACTTGCAGGAGCTTCCACTGGTCAGTGATATCATGGTTTCATAATTTCATAGTCGGTTGGGTCAGAAGGGACCTGAGCAGATCATTAAGTCCAACCCCCTGCCATGGCAGGAAAGAGT
>NW_017728886.1:92146652-92160196 GCF_001723895.1 Crocodylus porosus
TGATGACTCCAAGATCCTTTTCTGCCTCTGCACTGACAAGAAGGGAGTTTCCCAGCCTGTAGGTATGGTGCTGGTTCTTCCTCCCCAGGTGCATCACCTTGCACTTGTCAGCGTTGAATCCCATCCTATTCTCCTACGCCCAACCCTGTAACCTGTTTAGGTCTGATTATAGCCTATTCCTCCCTTCTAGCGTACCCACATCCTCCCACATCTTAGTGTTGTCTGCCAGTTTGAACAGGGAGTTTTTTACCCCCTCGTCCAAGTCACTGATGAAGATGTTGAACAGTGCAGGCCCGAGGACTGAGCCCTGGGGGGCCCCACTGCCCACATCCCTCCAGGTCGAAAATGACCCGTCCACCACTACTCTCTGGGTGCAGCCCTCCAGCCAGTTGGTGACCTATTTGGCTGTGTAGGACCACAGTCCCCCAGTTTTTTTATGAGAATGGGGTGAGAGACAGTGTTACTTGAAAGCTGGGGAAGGAGAAATAATCCTAATCTCTAAAATGAGATATCAAGTCTCTTGTTTTACAGTTAGGAAGCCAGGATTATTTAAAGAAAGGTGTTGTGTTATAAGGTTTATTGTACAAATTTGACAATGTATCAGGCAGTCAGTGAAGATGTTTAATTGCCATTTTTTGAGGAGAGTGACAAGAGAAATAGCAAGAAAAAAGGAATCCATCCCTGCTTTATGGGTTGACAGTGATGTGATTTTCTCCCCTGACCGTTCCTAATTTTGTATCATTAACTTTCCAGGGAGAAGATCCATTACATTCGGACAGAGGGTACACATGGGCTCGAAAAGTTGTCCTGTGATGCAGATTTAGTAATTCTACTAAGGTAATCCATTTGACTCAGATTATTGCTTTGTCATTCTTGGTACCCAAGAAGCTGGCTGGCTGTTTCTATCCTATGTCCTTTGACATATTTTAGGTGACTGACTGTAACAGGGGCCTCATTTTTGGAGCCTCTCCGCGCGTGCGGCTCCGGACTCCTGCAATGGGTCCATCACCCACCTATTCTCGCCTGCCACGACTTGATCTTACTCATAAATAACGTATGATGAAATGAAGCGGGAAGCTGCCCATTTGTACGCGCCCCAATGGCAGGGAGCGCTGTGTGCGGCTCCTGTACCTCCCCTGTACCGCAGCCCAACCCTCGCCGATGGTGTTGGAATATTCTAACTAGGGACATGGCACTAGGTCCCAGCCCTTTGTGTGCTCTCAGGGCTCCTAGTCGCCCCTCCTCGCTCATGGGGTCTCTCACTGCCCCGCGCTCAACCCCTGGCGCGCTCTACGCCCCGCTCTGGGGCACAGGCGGCCGCTGCCGTGCCCGGCCCCTTGACCCTTCTCTAGGTCCATTGCCCCACCGGGCAAAACACCGCCCTTATGGGCTGGGGTCCGCAACCCCACACACTGCGCCTCTCCGGTGCAGCGCCAGGCCTCGCCAGCACAAACAATAGTGCCCCGCTGGCACTGTGCCCCTCCTGGGCACCGGGAACCCCCAAGCTGCTGGGGAGCCCCCCTGAGGCCTCCTCACTCCCCTACAGCCTCACCCGGTCCTCCTGTGTAAACTGTAACCGAAACTCAAGCCACCTGGCTACAATGTAAACACAGAGCCTCCTTGCTCCAGGCAAACGCCAAGCCCCTCTAGGGCTTGCAATCATACCTTCCTCTTAGGGTGTTCTCCTCCCTGGCATCATCGCAGCCAGTCAGCATGGTAGGGTTGCAACTACCAACTCAGACCGCTCAGCTCAGCTCAGCCTCAGAGCTCCTGCTCCTGAAGCTGCCAGAAGGGAACTGCTGCTCTGGCTCAGGCCTGGGTGGTTTATAAAGGCCCGGCCCCGCCCCCTTCCAGTCATCTGATCCATCTGGTTGCCATGGCAACCAGCACCTGAGCTGCCCCTGGTGATTGGCAGCTCCTTAACTCCCTCTCAGTCACAGGTGATTGCCCTGCTCCTGTGACACTGACCAACTTCTGGTAAATCTAGGCCCTCTCCCCTAGAGTTGTACCACATGATTACAGTCGAATTCTGTTTCAATTACAGACACTTGTCAATCATATTTAACCACAGTATGTGTATGAAATTTTATTATCTGGAAGCCCATTCCCATTGGTGCTATGAGCTCTGTTTTCTAATTACTCTGATGTGTTTTTTGGTTGCAAGATCAGATCAGAAACACCTTCAGCTTTTTTCTTTGGGGTTTTCAAAGATTGAAAGGGAATTTCTTACCTTTCTGAATGATAATCAGTTGCAAGTAAAGACTGCAATAGTTTGTAGGATTGCTAGGTCTGCCACTGGCCATGCTGTCCATGTGAGCCAAGCCAGATCACATTAAGGCAGTGATTCTCAAACAGGGTGCTGCAGCACCCTAGGGTGCCATGAGGTGTCATGCATTGTTAGCCCTGGTAGGTGCACAAGCATGATTCACAACATAAACCCAGAGATTTCAAATAGGAATCCATAGCATTAAAATAATGCTGACCTGTTGTGATTTTCTGGGTTGTTTGCAGCAGAAATATTGCCCCATTATTTTTCTGTAGTCAAAACGAGAGTAAAAACTAAGAACTGGAATTTTCTGAGTGGGATCTCAAGTCTAACAAGGGGTGCCTTGAGTCTAAAATGGTTAAGAACCACTTCAGTAAGGAATAGCGGAACTACAGTGGAGTGAACAATGTGTGGTTATGTACATCATATAAGGAAGGCCTTATTTAGCATCTTTTGGAATTCCAGTGCAATCAGATCTTTAAAGCCCAGAATGATTCAATGTATGTACCTGAGCACAGTGAACAATTAACTTTTTATGTTGTCCTGGGTTTACTAGTGACGATTTTGATTATGTTTCTTCAAGCTGATTCCATCCTCTGCAAGAAGCATACAGCTTGCTCCAGCCACCTGTATTTTCATCCAGATTGTCAAAAAGCTAAGTCATGCTGTTGCCTGTTGCAAAGTATACAACCTGAACAAGCCATAATGAAAAGGGAAATGATCTGGAGCAATGGCATGTGTATTCCCTTTCTCATTTTTGGCCCATGGGCATTGTTCCTCATTTACTATTGGCTTGGATCGTGGCTCTTTCATCCCATAGGTAGATATGGCACTGCCTTGGCATGAGAATGCCTGATGGAACTCACTTTGTTCTTCTAAAATGAAAGTTTTGCTCCTTGCAGCAATGCCTGATTTGGGAAGCTCACTGCTTTCATGCATCTGCAGGTAATGATCATTCTTGTGTAAGTAATGATCAATTGAAGGGCTGCCCAAACTGATCATAGCAGAGTTCCACTGTACTGCATGTTTGTGCTTCTTCATGTCAAGAGGGTTGAAACAGGCCTCTTTCTATCATTTTTTCTTTCAGCCTCTTTGAAGAGGATATTATGTCCTACATACCCCTGCAGGCTGCCTTCCATCCTGGCTACAGCTTCTCTCCACGCTGTTCACCTTGTTCGTCACCTCAAAACTCTCCAGGTAAAAGGAAGGAAAATGAAAGGAGCTCTTGAGTTTGTTGTGTTTCTCTAACTAAGTGTCCTGGAGAGACAGATTTTCAGCTGGTGGAACTGTCATAGCTCCAGTAACTCTGAAGGAGCAGAGAGACTGGGTGCTCTAGATGTAGCAGATCTCCCCTGCCTGCATTTCTGCTGGGGTGTTTTGTATTCATACACGGAATGCTTTCACTTTTGTATGTGTCATGGCATGTTAATGATGTTTGAATGATGGGGATTTTCCAATGAGAAGAAAATATCATCACAGCTTCCAAATGATTAGAATGAGAAGGCTGTGTGTTCTGAGTCTAACGTATTAACATGTAAGCACATTCTTGAGTATGGATACTAGATGGCAAAAGCCAAGTGTGACTTCCAGATTCCAGATGTATCACAACACTTTTCATCGCTCCTAAACTCAGTATCCAGCCAGACTGTGTTCCCAAGACTGCTTCTTCTCCCAAGATTCATAAACTTTAAAGTCAAAGAAGACCATTAGATCATCTAAGCTCCTCCATAGCACAGGCTATTATATTTCACTCAGTTATTCCTGGATCGAGAATAAGTTGTGTTTGACTAAAGCATATTTTCCAGAAGGTCATCCACTCTTAGAAAATTACCTGCTGTTGGTCTCTGTGGCATTGTTTTATGATAGGGAAATCTGAGCAGTAAATAGCTTCCTTTTGCTTTGTCACACAGGAAGGGTTTGAATTTAACTATACCCTCCCTGGTAACTTTGAAAGACTGCCCAGGAATATGGACAAGTCATTTAGGCTGCAATTTGCAAAGCCACCTAAGCTATTTGGACATTCAGTTCTTATCAAAATTAATGGGCAATGGGTGTCCAGATCCAGATGTCAGATGTGGCTTTGAAAGTATGCATCTCAGCACTTTTGTGGAAGAGTTGTACGCCAAAGTCTTGCCTGCCATTGGGAGATTTTTTTTGGAAAATGTCCTAGTCTTGTTACTTGAGTCACGTATCTCAAGCAAGTGTGAACCACACCAAAACACTTTGTGGCACAGTATGTACAGTTGGGGTTTGCCCCAGTAGTGGCTATCAGTGGCAGGAATTAGGGGAGGACAAGACATAATCATTTGGCTAATATCTGTGTCATTAGGGTATCAAGAGACATTCACTTGCATGTATCCCTTTCTCTGAAAAGTTGGGAGTATGACAAAAATAGTGATTCCAGGCTATGTATTATTGATTCTTCTTTACTCCTTGTTGTGGTAAGAACCAATAATTACTTTATCTTTTTCTGTGGAAAAAAAATTCTAATGGAAAAGGAGGGATCACAAGTAGCCATAACCATTGGTTATCCCCTTCAAAGCCCTGGTAAGTGGGTCCCAGGCAGACTTTGAAAAGATCTCAGAAGGGCTATCTTGAAATCTCCACCACATTTCATAGTTTCATAGTTGGTAGGGTTGGAAGGGACCTGAGCCGATCATCAAGTCCAACCTCCTGCCATGGCAGGAAGGAGTACTGGGGTCAACAACCCCAGCAAGGTGTTCGTCTAGCCTCCTCTTAAAGACCCCCAGGGTAGGAGCCAGCACCACTTTGCTTGGAAGTTGGTTCAGGATCCTAGCTGCCCTGACCGTGAAGTAGCGCCTCCTGATATCTAGCCTGAATCTACCCTCTTCCAGCTTGTGATCGTTATTTCTAGTCTCTCCTGGTAGTGCTCGGGGGAACAGGGACCCCCCCAGTGCCTGCTGGTCCCCTCAGACTAGTTTGTAACAGGCCACTAGGTCCCCCCTCAGCCTTCTCTTGTGGAGGCTGAACAGGTTCAGGTCCCGCAGCCTCTCCTCATAGGGCCTGCCCTGCTGCCCTCTGATCATGCGAGTGGCCTCCTCTAGATCCTCTCCATGTTGTCCACATCCCTCTTGAAGTGCGGCGCCCAGAACTGGATGCAGTACTCCAACTGCAGCCTGACCAGTGTCACATAGAGGGGGAGGATCACTTCCTTGGACCTGCTTGAGATGCATCTGTGGATGCATGACAGGGTACGGCTGGCCTTCCTGACTGCATCCCCACACTGCTGGCCCACATTCATCTTGGCATCAATGATGACTCCAAGATCCTTTTCTGCCTCTGCCCTGATGAGAAGGGAGTTCCCCAGCCTGTAGGTATGGTGCTGATTCTTCCTCCCCAGGTGCACCACCTTGCACTTTTCAGTGTTGAAACCCATCCTGTTCTCATCCGCCCACCCCTGTAACCTGTCTAGGTCTGATTGCAGCCTATTCCTCCCTTCTAGCATACCCACGTCTCCCCACATGTTAGTGGGGTCTGCAAATTTGAACAAGGTGCTTTTTACCCCCTCATCCAAGTCACTGATGAAGAGGTTTAACAGTGCGGGCCTGAGGACCGAGCCCTGGGGGACCCCATTGCTCACATCCTTCCAGGCCAAAAATGACCCATCCACCACCACTCTCTGGGTTTGGCCCTCCAGCCAGTTAGCAACCCATATAGCTATGTAGGTGTCGACACCACAGTCCCCCAGTTTTTAATGAGAATGGGGTGAGAGGCAGTGTCGAAGGCCTTCCTAAAGTCCAGAAAGACTATGCCCACTGCTACCCCTGCATCTAAGGATTTGGTGACCTGGTCACAGAAGGCCACCAGGTTGATCTGACGGGACCTGCCTCTAATGTTGTTTGCCTCGAAGAACAGTCTCCTCTGCTGGCCCCTCGTGGACATGTGCCAGGATAATTCCTTCAAAAACTTACCCAGGATCGAGGTAAAACTGACTGGCCTGTAGTTCCCTGGGTCCTCCTTCCTCCCTTTTTTGAAAATGGGAACTACGTTGGTCCTCTTCCAGTCCTCTGGCACCACACCAGAGCACCATGAGTGCTCATACAGCTGTGCTGGGGTCCCACAATGACCTCAGCTAATTCCCTCAGCACTCTGGGGTGGAGATCATCCGGACCAGCTGATTTAAATATGTCCAGTCCCTCCAGAAGTTCCCTGACTAGATCCTCACTGACCCTTGGCCTGGGTGTGTCTCCCCTGGGGCCTGAGGGAGTCCCAGTGAGGGGGCTGATCCGGTCCCTGCTCAGGAAAATGGAGGCAAAGAAGTTGTTAAATAGGTTAACTTTGTCATCTGGTGTGACAACCATATTTCCTAGCGTGTCTTGCAGAGGCCCCATGTTACCCGGTTCCTTCTTTTTGCCCCCTTTGTATTTAAAAAAGGACTTCTTGTTGTCCTTGATCTGGGAAGCTAGTCCCAGTTCCATCTCCGCCTTGGCCCCCCTGCATCCCCGAGCAACCACAGTATAATCCTCCCTGGTGATGGCCCCTCCCTTCCATTGGGTGTACACCTACCCTTTAGCTAGCCATTCCTGGGTGCTTTTGATGAGCCATGGGGGCTTTTGCACCCTCTTGCCCCCTTTGATCCATGTTGGGATTACCTCCCTTTGGGCTTGGAGGAGCGACCACTCTTCTTGGACACCCGACTCCCATCTCCTCCGGGACCTCAGTGGCAAGCTTTGCAATTTCTATCTTCATGAAGGATCTTCCTTGCATGCCAAAAAAATAGTCCTTTCTGCATTACCATTAGTAATATCCTTCCATCGCTGCAAATGAATCTTTGCAGATACTTTGGGCTTCCACTAAATGTGAATTTTTTACATTCCTATAGAGGGTATTCTGCCACATTTCTCATGGGCAGCCTTGTTTTCATTTTCTTGTCTAATGAGATAGAGAAATAAGATTTCTTGGGAACAATGCTCTAGTCCTTTGTGGTTTGGCACTCACTTACATAAAAGAATTTATCAATTCCTTTTAGAATTCAGACTTCAAAACAAAACAGGTCACAAATTACTGAAAATCTACTGTGAATGTCAATCTTATTAGGAAAATGAACTGACAGAAATTCCCTGTGATGCCACAAAAGGTTTTGTGTTTATGGCTGAGAGTCTTCAGTATACAGAAGGTGATTAATTCAAGAAACCTGATTCCCACCTCAGCCTGGCCTTATGTTCTATATAGAAATAGCTTTGAGACCCAAAAGGTTTAATCCCACTGAGTAATGATATCTTTTATAAGGTGGTGAGGAGAGAGATTTTCAAAAGTACAAATGAAAGATAGACACCTAACTCCCAGGAACAGTCTGTGGTAGTTGGGCACCTAGCTCTTATATGCATCAGGGGGTCCCAAAATTTCCATTCCAATCAGTGAGAGTTCCAGGCTGAGTCAGTACCAAGGCAACTAACTTTACAATTCTCCTGGAAAGCTGTTTCAGCTTCACAGAAGTGTTGGGACCATTGAATTATACTAACTCACAAGTCTACTAATGGCATTGAGACCATGGAAATAATGAGCACTCAGGAGTCCTTCATGTACCTGTTAAAAGTTTGTGCAACATTTCTTAGCAAATTTCACCTGGGTAAGCCAGGTATACAAATAAGATCTTTTCAAGTTTGGTAAAAGCTAGGAATTTGCTCTTTTCCCTACCAGGGTTACAGAGAGCGAGTGCAAGAGCACCCTCTCCATATAGGAGGGACTTCGAAGCCAAGCTGCGCAATTTCTATCGAAAACTTGAAGCCAAAGGTTTTGGGCAAGGTCCTGGTAAAATTAAGTGAGTATTACATCAAGTAATTCAAATAATTTAACATCATATAACATCAACTTTGTCATCATCCCTGTGAATCAGGAAACTAATGTGATATTTGTACGTTATTATCATGGGTACATTAGTTGTCATCAGTAATGCATTAGTAAAGGTAAACTACACATTTTCTTGAGTAAAAACTTGCTTTTATGTAAAAAAAAAAAAAAAACCCTAATCTAAAAGGAGGAAAAGAGTATTTTATATAAGAGTTCTGTCACTAACAGTTCAGTGTTTTACTACACTTTTTCCCATCTCTCTTAAAGAGGTATTGATACCTTGACCTCTAGGAAACAGGTTAATTTCGCTAATGATTTGCTGCCCGCAATAAGCAGTGATAGCTTAAAGGTAGGAAAGCCACTGGCTTATCTAATCTCTGTTCAGAAGATGCTATAGAGAGAGATGCTAATAACCAGCTTGAGGAGAAATCTACCTTTCAGTGATATGGAAAATCTTCACTAAGCAAATAAATTGGAATCAATCCATCCTGAGTCCAGTAGCCCATGAGGCTAGTATGATACCAGTTTCTGTAGTCAGCAGCACATCACATGTAGCTGCCATCACATCCAGCCACCTTTAGTGCCCCCATCTGGAGCACAAACTGATTACAGATGAGCTGTTTGGGAGCAGCCTTTAGTGCAAATCTGCAGCAACAACTCAGGCTCATGCCTCCGGAGCTATAGCAAGATGTTGTAACCACTCAGATGTTGTCATCACATCAGCCATAAATATTAATAAAGGGTCAGAATCAGCCTTTGAGCAAGCAGGTGCAGCTTTAGCGACTTCAGCAGTTGCCATCTTTATTCAAAACTGAACTTGGCCCTTTCATGGCTCCTGTTTATCCTCAGCCACATTCATATTTGGTAACAGCCTCTTTCACTCCTCTCTTCCTCTTCCACTGCTTCCTCAAGAGTTTCACCCTGTACCCATTAACAGGACCCCTTTTCCTGTCTCTTTTCAGGTTAATTATACGGCGTGACCATTTGCTGGAAGGCACCTTCAATCAGGTGATGGCCTATTCGCGGAAGGAGCTCCAACGGAACAAACTCTACGTCACATTTGTTGGGGAGGAAGGGTAGGGAACCTTTAAATGCTGTGAATTATAATACACCCAGGTACACTATGATGTTGGAAAAAGCTCAAATCCTCTTGTTAAGTTTTACTTTATCATCTCTGGGGAGATGACATAAATTACAAGTAACCCAAACTTATAATCAGAACTAGGACAGTAAAGCTGCTTAGCACATCTCCAATGCCTTCCCCCAGAGACCTATAGAGCATACCTAAAATAGGAGCTAAGAGTCAGGGCATCCTCATTCCACATGTAATAGTCCTGCTGTGAAGACAGAGACATGGACATACAGTCAGACACAAGTCAGGATTAGGGTTGAGAATAAGAATCCTAGTCTCTTTATTCATAATCCCTTTCTTTAATCGATAGGAGAGCAGTACCATAGTAAGGGGGGAGGGAGGAATGAGCAGGGCAACCGCCCTGGGTGCCAAAACAAAGGGGTGCCAACAGGTGCTGGCCAGCCAGGACAGTGCACGGGACAGAGCCGTGAGCAGCTCATTTGGGAGGATGCAGAGATGGGGGGAGGGCGGTTCCTGCTGCTGCATGCACTTCGGGGCAAGCATGGAGAGGCATATGCCCCCAGGATCTGTGCATGAGTTGAGGGCAGACTGCCACTGCGGGCTTTGCCCCAAGTGCCAAACTTCCTTGCCCTGGCACTGTAGGAAAATACTGCCTCTAAACAGAACCTTCTTTGCAGTTCAAAAATACATTCCTCCCAAACCTTCTGGTTTTCATATTTTTATTCACAACTTTACTTCCTGAATCTGGCTGGAGTGATGAGCATAAGTCTGTTTAGACATCCTTTCTGACTGCTTAACTGACCCAGGTAGTAATCTTTTGAGAGGGCCTGTACTTCTGAGACTTCCTGGCCAATCTTGCAGACTCAAGAGGTTCCGATAGGCTGATTCAGATCTGAGCAAGCAACTGAACTTGTGTGTGTTTATTTAAACCAAACTTTTCAGAGTTCACCTGTTGCCAATTGATACATGAACAGCCAGGCTCTAAACTTTAATTACAGAAAGAAATGTTGAAGCTCTCCAGCATTTCAAATAAGGAAAGTTTGGAATCCCATTTTAATTGTGCTGTACATTAAATAGCAACACAGAAAGTATTTAGGGATACACAAGAAATACAGCTTCAGTTCCAAAAATGCTAGAGCCCTAAAACTGGCTCAGCTGGCAGTTCATGGTAGTTACTGTTCATGGTAGTTACTGCTGATTTCATTTTCTAAATAGCAGTTCAAGTAAGAGGCTGGATCTGTGGAGTTCATCTTGACAGATGCTAAAAACAGAGTAAAGTCACCAGTTAGAAAGGGATGTCCTTTCAATGCTGTTGACATTATGGATTTTCTTAACCTGTTAACTTGTGGATGCCCAGAGAGTCAGTATCATGTCATACGTAGAGAAGTTGTAGTACAGTGAATTCTGGTCCTGACTCTGTCATCAGCCTGAAATAATAAACCATATTCCTTTTTCTGTGCCTTAGTTTACCCATTTGTAAAACAGGTCTAATACTCTAGCAAGGGCTGATACCATGAGCTGTATTGTCTTCCCCAAAGCTGTAGTAACTTTTGTTGTGCCTTGCAGAAATCTGGAGAAACTGCAAATTATAAAAACTTGATTGACTTACATCTGAGGACAATATCAGCTATGGCTTAAGTTGCTGAATGCCAGAACTGATCATGCTGGAGGGTCCCCCAGTTATAGAGACTCTGATGAGTAGGTTGTAATGGCACAGTAGCCATGGCTTTCCCTGTTCCCTAGAAGACTGGACACCCAGAGAGCCAATGCAATATAGAAATATGGGTGCCTGGGTTGTCGAGGATGTGTGCTATATTAATATAGCTCCTACAAGCCTTTTATGGAAGGCCCATATCAGAGAAGTATGAGTGCAGGTAGTTTTAGTAACCCCCTATCCAATATGGTCATTGAGTCAAATTTATAACTAGTGCAATTCTGTTGATTTTAGTGGAGTTACACCAGGCATCAATTTGGCCCATTCTTTGCTATACATGTTTTGCTACAAAATCATGCAGAACTATCACTTGTTCTGTAACAGCTTGTCTCTGTATCCCATGATATTGATATAATTATGTTTGTTTATGGGCAAAGTCAAACCTCTCCAACTTCAGCCTTGCTTCAGTTCTGGCTAAAATTAGGGCAGTTTCCCTCACTCCTATTGTTACTTTATCCTGTAAATGTAACAATTATAGATCAACAGCTGATGCTTGCTTTGGAGCAGCAGCTCTCCCCTTCCCCTTTTCAAGCTGCTAACATGTACCTTTGTGCGTACCCTTTGATGGTTTTAATCTGAGTGCATGCTTCAAGATTCAGAGCTGCTAGCTGATAAGTGACCATAGCAAAATGTAGCATAGAAAATGCCTTTTACTTCCTTACAGCCTGACTCAGTCAGACACTTGCAATTACACCATAACTTCAACCTTTTTATAAAATGCCTGATCCTGCTGCAGAATTTTCCACTTACTTTGATTTTTCTACATGTAAAGAAGAAATGCTCACCTCAGAACGGCTTTAGCCTCAAGTGGTACATAACTGCAGATAGTTTGTTCTTATTACTATATGGAGGTTTATACTAAACTGGATAGAAAAAACTGCTCAGGTTTATTAGAGAACAGTCTGTTTTTAATAAATACATCCTAGTTAGGATTCATGCTTTCATAAAGCTTTCTTTCTTTCTACCCTGAAATGAATGAGTTGTCTTTAAAACCAGTTTGAAAACAAAACAGGACAAAAAGAATGGGACTTTCAAATGAGAAACCATAAAAATAAAAGCAAGGTTTGCTTTAAATATAAGTTGGGGTTGTAGAGTGTGCCCCACCCCCCAAGGTACCAAACACTTGGAACCACCAGAAAACAAAAAGAAAAGCATACTTCTTACAAGCAAAAAATCAGCATGCCATCTAACAATATTAAAAGATGTGTTATGACCCAGTCTTGTTCACCTTTGAGCTGAAGGGCCAGGCACTATGAGAAAGTGTCCAAAAGTTTAATATGTTGAGGCTAGGTTGTGCTTCTCTACTTCCCCACTTTTTCTGACCAATGGGGATACCAAAGCTGTAAGTACCATGCTCATAGGAGCTGCATAACTTTCTTGGCTTTCTTGCAACAAAGGAAGAAAATGCGTGGAACTAGTCCAACTGAAGCAAGGGATAGTGTCCAGCTGTAAATTACTAACCCTCTGGAACAATGGGGAAAGTAGGAAGAAACTGTGATGCTGGGATGTGCCTGAGCTGGATGCTTCCCAGGGCTAAGGTAGGGCTTGGGCAGGTTATGCATTGTGATGTAGTCAGGACTCTGCCTAAAGTCTGTATTGAGTCTGGGGAGAGAAGATTTAGCATCAGCAAACATGTGAGTAGTAGTCGCGTGCACAGAAACATGGTACGCTATCAGACAGTCCAGATGCAAAACATGAAAGCAAAGAAGACTCATTTTATATCTGTTTCCTTTCTAGCTTGGACTACAGTGGCCCCTCCCGAGAATTCTTCTTTCTTCTGTCTCAGGAGCTCTTCAATCCTTACTACGGCCTGTTTGAATATTCAGCCAATGACACTTACACTGTTCAGATCAGCCCCATGTCTGCATTTGTGGAAAATCATCTTGAATGGTAAGGTCTGCAGAATGCATTTTAAGTAGAGGCAAATAATCCAGTTGGTTCATTATGCAGATGGATGGTGCATTACAAATCAAATTGCACAGAAATTCCATTGCTACCATTTTGGTGGGGGAAAATGAAATTCTTTGGAAATGGTACTAATGCAAGAGAGGGACTAGGGAGGAGAGAGAGGAGAAACAGCATGCAGATAAAACAAGAGGCTCTAAAAGAGGAAGAATTTTCAGACCACTTAGTGAAATGCACTGGTCTCATTTTTTTGAGGCCCAGACAATAAGTGATCAGCAGGGATCCTGGTTTCCTCTGTTAAAAATTTGTGAATTCTCTACTGTCTGCCCCCTCCGGTGTGGTCCGAAATTCTCTAATTATAAAACTTAGAGTCCGCATTTTTCCATGATTAAAATGAAACACCACTATGCATCTATAGATCTAGATATAAATTTAACAAAATGTTGTATTGATATATAATTTTAAATCAATTTTAAGGCACTGGTAGGCTTCCATCATTATAATAAAATACATACTAAATACCTATATATTTTGGCATTTGATTTTGGGGTGCTTTGGGTTTTTTCATCATGGAAAACCAGAGCTCCCTCTGCCCCTTTTGCTCACCAGGACGTGGGTCCAGCTGCAGCTGTTGCCCTGCTGCTTTGTGACAATGTTATGCTAATGCCCTGTCCCTGCCCATGCCATTGCCCCTCATTCCCAAGCCACAGTCCCCCCGAGTCCTGCTGGTGCCCTTTAGTCCTGATGCACAGTCC
>NW_017728886.1:92160296-92173327 GCF_001723895.1 Crocodylus porosus
CCATGCTGGTACCCCTCACCCCAACCCACAGCCCCTATCCCCACCAGTGCCACTCACTCTCAAGCCACAACCCTCTGACCCTGGTGGTGCCCTTCACTCCTGACCCATGATCTCCCCACCGCCCCCCGGCCATGCTGGTACCCCTCACCCCAACCCACAGCCCCTGTCTCTACAGATGCCCCTCACTCCCAACCTGTAGCCACGTGCCCTGTTGGTGCCCCTCACTCCCCACCACCAGTGAGTGCCCCTCACTCCTTACCCACAGCCCCCTGTCCCTGCCCCAGCCCTGATGGGCTTGGCCCTACACAGACTCACAGGATGACAGTCTGTGGAGATGGCCTCCAGCATGAGGTGCCTGCAATGCAACTCATGCGGAACCACAGACAGTGGCTGGGGCACCTCATGCTGCCTTGTGCTGCTGGCTGGTGCTGGGGCTGCAGCATGTCCCCAGGGAAGACCACCGCCATGCTCCCCAGCAGCAGCATGAAGTGGAGCATGGCTCCTACCTGGCCATGTTCAGGCAGCCAGAGGAGGGCGAGGGGCTCCAGGCCCCCTCCACCCAATCTGAAGCATGGTAGCTGCAGCAGCTCCAGGTCGTGTGGGTGTTGACTGAGCAAGTCTGGCCCAGCACAGGCTGTAGGAAGGAGGAGGGGATGCCTGTGGCACCCCATACCCCAGGCTGGGGCTCCCACACTGCCTGGCCACACACCCCACTCTCCCCTGGGCAGCATCTCCCAGCCACCACACACCTAAGAGCATGGGCATTGGCTCTCAGCATCACTGGCCCAGCCATATAGCTCCCTGCCACCCCTGAAGGGCCTCCCCAACCCCATTCCCCCATTGGGGGGCAGACACAGCCCTCCTGCTTCACTGCAGCCCCAGTGCCAGGACACTGCTGCAGCCTTCCTACCTTGCAAACACCTGGAAGGCTGCCAGCCTGCCAGGGGTAGCCTGCCATTTCCTGTGGCTTTGTTCTTTGAAGAGGAAAACCCTCATTTTTCTCTTGTAAAAGAGAAAATCCACGTTTTTCCACAGCAAACAGAAAACCCAGATCCCTGGTGATCAGTCATGTCCATCCCTATGTGAATGCAAAGAGACACTGGAGAAGAGGTCTCAAGGAGCATTATTTATCCTGCTTTCTTGTACTCTGTGCATTTGGAATCCTTCAAATTTCTGGAATGTCGAGACTCAGTAAATCGAAAGAGACCTGGGGAAGGCATGACCTGTAGCCCTGTCCACTTTTCATTGGCTACCCACCAGGACTTGTAACCAAGTGCTGTGGTTCACTCTGGTCCCAAAGAATAGCACCTGTGGCATCTCTGCACTTTGGGTAGCAACATGCCTTTCAGAGGTGCAACACCATCAGTGCATTGCCCCATTGCCACCTATCAGCCATGCCCTCAGAGCACAATGGAGTCCAAGTTGTTAGATCATTAAAATCACTTTATGGCCTCTGAAATAATCTTGGTTTGTGCTGTGTGTAAAGGGAAAAGCAGGTGGAGGTCTCCTCACCTACAGTGCACATACTGAAAATCAATTTGCCACTTCACATTAGTTTTAATTGATCATCTAGAGATAGGAGGCTGATCTTCTCATTTCGCTACCTGTCTCTGGATCTCTCCATCTTTCAGTAATTGTTTGCTTTTTGATCGTTTCAGATGTGGTTCAGTGAACAATGAGCTGTCAGTTCTGGGCTCTACTTAATCCCTTTGAACAGAAGCACTTGTTGGGATTTCATTTTATCAACAAAACATTGACATATGGATTTTCCCTTTTGAAGTTTTACTTCATCTAGGCAATCCCCTAGTACACATCAGAAGGGATTTTTTTCACCTAGAATATAGGTTTTGGCTTGTTTGGGTTTTTTTACCCTGAAATATAGTTCATACTTCCTTCACACTGAATTCTAAACACTCCTTTGCTCTTGTAAACACTGCTCCTATCATATGAGCTGAGAGCCAGAAATAGGAAATCACGTACCAGTTAGTTGTTCCATTTGACACGTGTACAAGATGATAGGGATGGTTATGACTTAAGAGCTATGTCTGAAATGAGTATTTTGATGTATTGCCTTTTCCACAAAGTTGAGCACAATGATCATGTCCCCAGTCCCCAGTGCAAATCCTGCAGTTCTTCTTTATCCCCTTCCAGGCCTATGTAAAATGCAGCCACACATGACTAGCCTAGTATCTGTTGCCTGAAATAAAGTCATCCTTCAGCTTGGCCAACCTGAGGTTGACAAGCCTCAGCTTTCAGTGGGCATAGCTATGAAACTGATGTGTGTGGTATTCTGCGCACAACACCTTTTACATTTCTAAAAGTTCTCTCTGTGAACAGATTGTAGCTGCGTATTAGTCACATAAATGGACCTGGGTGTCTAAGTGCAATCCTATCCCATCTTGCTTGAGTCCCTGAAAAACAGTTACTACAGAAGGTGTAAGGTTTTCCTCCTCCTCCCTTGCTTCTTAAAGGACAATGTTTTAAAAAAGTAGGTTTACAGAATGAAATCACATTTAGACATTTCTGTGTCATTTAGATACCTAATAGAACAGAATTTGGTCCTGTACTTCCTCTGGAACCTGCCTTTTCTTCTGTTTTATATTCTGGTTCCCTTAATTTCATGTTAAGTGAAAATGACTGTATTTGGGTTCATGAACAAGGAAGTAGGCACCTAATGGGATTTTCAAAAGCCACCAGACACTTAGCTTATATTGAGTGAGTGTTTCTACCCAGATGTCTTGGAAAATCCCACTAGGTAAGGAATCATTTAAAATTCTTGATTGCTCTTTGTATATAAAAACTTACTAAGGAGAAAGATGTATCCAGCTATCACTGGCTAAGACAGTGATGCAGAGAAAGCAACTTGTGAATACAGAAAGGACTGTGTACCAACATACTGCAGAATTGCAGGGGCTAAGGAGAAAATAAACAGCATTGTAGGTGCCCAGTAACATCTCTTGAACCGTTAAGGAAACAACTGTCTGAAACCAGAATTTTATAATCAGCCAGACTTTTAGTACCCAGATTCTCTGTGTTTATTAAAGCTACCATATTGATTGACAGATAGTCATTAGTATAGTAGATAATATCCAGAGCTGTATTTTACCTGAAGATATATACATGAAATGCCTTGACTAAACTGGGAGCTTTTCATACCCAACTAGGCACTTCTACACCAAGACATTTACTGCACAGTAGACTAATTAACGGCATAATAAATGTCTCGGCATCTACACATGCACCCCTTTTAGGCTGGTGTAAACTATTTATGCTGCAGCAAGGTAGTATTTGTAAATACAAGTACTATCCTGCTGTAGAGTGAAAAACTCTGCAGCAGCACATATGTAAATGCTGCCCGGCTGGCTTTGGCAAAAGGATGCTTCAGTGCAGAGGGCTGCCTGCTGACTAGCTTCACACTTAATCACCCTCGTGCCCCAACCAAGCCCTCTGCAACATGTTGAGCTGGGGGGAGCAGCCCCAGCCTGACCACCCAGGTCCCTGCCAGCCAGGTCTGCTCTGACCCAGCTCAATGTGCTGTGCTCCCAGGCATGTGTTCAAACATCAGTATGCTCCAGAGCAATAAACTCTGGAGTTTATTGCTTCATATTAATTGCACATGTAGACGTGCCCACTGAGTTAGAATTTAGATCCAGTCTTTTGAAAACTAGAATTCATCCAATAAGCATCATATAGGGCAATGTGTTAGAGGATAGTTTATTAGCTTATTTGTGGTAGCATTGGACTGAAGTTGTAGCTGTGATTGTCCAGAAATTATACAAGGGGCAATGATTTATGTGGGTGATATCTTCTATTGGATATGCCTTAAATTCAAAAGTTTGTCTAACTTTATTCCAACCATGCAGCTGGTCTAATAAAAAAAATCACCAACAAAACTCCTTACCTCTTGTATAACTTACTTGTGGTCATTTGTGTGTGAGGAATAAGGAATTTTAAAAGCATTTAGACTTATCCTAATTTTATTCTCATTGAAGTCAATGGTAAAACTCATTTTCCTAATATTTATTTTTCCTGTGGTTTCATATAGGAACCCTTCAGTGTGTAGGGATTGAGGGGAAAAAACATTTCTGTTTCCCACATTTTTTGTGAAATACAGAACTCATAGGTATTTATAAAGTGCTTTGAGATCCTCAAGTCTAAGTCACTGATTATAAACAAAGTGCAAATATTTAAGACTTAACATTTGAGTTCAGTCATAATCACAAAATCACAGGCTGTTTCAGATTTGGAGTTTTCTTGAACTTTGTAGCTTACTTATGGCAGTCTATTAGTACTACAAATTGTTTATCATTTATGTAGAATCTGTCCTGATTCCTTTTTCCTTTTAGGAAATCTTGCAAGTCCTATCAAGAGGTACATCCTGCCAAAACTATCTTTAGCAGCAACCATCAATTGATTTAAATTTTCTTTTTCATTATGCTTAAGTGAATGCTGATGAATTTGAGATAAAACACATCCATGTAAGTATTCAGCGCTCTCTATACTGGGGAAGCTGAAAAATCCGTATTTTCTTCCAAGGCTGAAACTTACAGTTCTGCTCTGAGTGGTGCTTTTTTCATGCCTTGTTCTTTATGTAAGCAGCATTCCAAATCCAGAATGAGCACATCAAAGGACAGAGTAGTCGTGTGTATGCCAAGTGAAAAAAGAGACATAATAAATGGAAACTATTTCTCATTGATGGAGAAACTGAGATTTAACACCTTTTGTGCAAGCTTCCAGTGAATAAGAGGTTTTTTTTCCTCAGGTTTCATGCATGCAAATAAGAGATATCACACATGTTCAAGGTTACAAATTACACCAAAGGAAAAAAAGACATCTGAAATTAACTTAATTACATCCCATTCTGGATCTGAGAAGTGTGATGAGGTATGTTTTTGGCTGTGTGCAGTAGATTGTACCTTGGTTTCACAGCCAAAGTGATTCCTCTTTATCCATGCCATTAATAAACCAGAATATCTAATTTATCAGTAGTTAGCCTTTCCATCTGTTTATCTTGGTATTTAAAAAGCTACTTATTACCATGAGACCTTGGTCCAGTATAAGAGCTGTGCCTGAGTAGGTGAAAGGCTCCCACATATGGTCAAGGTAATTCTGACACCTTCATCATGGAGGCAACTTCCCAGAACCAAATAGCTTGGCTTTGTGTGTCAGTAACTGTTTTTTGGTGGAAAGGAAGTGGTTATAGGCAATATCCAAAAAGATCCTTTCGAAGGCAGGCAGTCTCGGTCGGGCAAATAGAACCATAGAAGTAGAGCGAACTGCTGAAAAATCTATCCCAGATTTTATGTAAGACCCAAAGCATGCTGGGTGATAGAACTAATACTAAATAGTTACCAAATAGAGCAGGGATAAGTAACTCCTGGCATGGGTGCCTGAGCATAGCACATGAACGCATTTTGCTTGGCACGTGTGCCCTTGGGGTGAGTGGCAGGGAAGGGGCCAAAGCTGCGCTGCCACAACAAGAATTGGGCCCTTCGCGGATCCCCCGCCATCTGTCCCTGGCACACCAGTATCTTACAAATCAAGGTTGAGGGTGTTTTGACAGTGCCCAAAAATGTTGCCAACCCCTGAAATACAGGATACTAAATAGTTCCATGCTGTCTTTTAACAGCATTGAATTTAATACTCAATAAAGCTTGAATTTATTATCAGAATGCTAAGTTCTTCATATATTAGTAAAAAGCTCCAAATAGCCTCTGACACTAGCTTCTCACCTTCCTCCCTGTTAGCATTTGAAAGCATTTCATTCTAGCTTTCCATTTGCCTGCAACATGTTTACACATGCTCCAGAATGGGGGTGTAGTAATTAGCATGCTCCAGCAGACTTAATTAATTGAGTCTGCTCCAACATGCTGTAATTACAGTGTGTTGGAGCAGGTGTTCTGCACATCTACAGGCACCCTCAGACTCTGGTGTCCATAGTGAATCTCATATACATGGGTATGCAAAGGCACTTTTGACCTTATGCTGTTGCTGGTTCTTCCTTCTGCCTATGACACTCTAGGTCAATGGGTTTTAACTTTTTTAGACTCAAGGCACCCTTCAGAAAATGGTGAAGGGTGAACCTTCTTACCTTTGTCTCATTTTTGGACTATGCAAAAATAATGGAGCAATTCTTCTGTAGCAAAGAACTATGAAAGACCACAACAGGTCACAGTGTTTTGGGCACTATGAATTACTATCTGAAATCTCTGGCTTTAGCTTGTGAATCACGTGTAGGTGTTAGCACACCAAATGGTGATAATGTTGTATGGCACCCCAAGGCACCTTGAAAGGCTCTCAAGGCAGTGCCAGGGTGCCACATCATCACCAATGGTGACGCATAGGGGGTGCACGTGCACCCCCTGAGCGTGGCGGTGCACGTCCTATGAAAATGCAGCACTGACACTGTTGGCAGTGCCTGCAGGTGGTTGCCGCTTGCCACCCCCCTCCCTTGCTGCTGAGACCACTTGCTGTGTCTGTGAGCAGTCTGATCACTGCTGGCTGCTGCCGATGCTGCCTGCTGCTGATGCTACCAGCAGTGTCTGCGGGTGGTCACCGACCACTAGTTGGCACTTGCCAATCCCCACTCCCCTTGCTGACAGCACCTTGGCTGCCTGCGGGAGCTCCATACTTACTGCCACTAGTGACGGGAAAATTGGATTGGTCTGCATTCCACCTCCATCAAACACTTTTGATTTATAAGTCTGTTTATTAGTTTTCCTTCCCATAGGTGAATAGAGAGGCAAACATCTTTCTTTTGGGCAGGTTGTATACTCATTTGTTCCAGCTGATTTGAGGTAGGCCTTTTATCCCCAATTCCAGATCTGCACTATGTTTTAGGCAGAAAATAATAATTCCATATGATATAGATAGATATAGATCTATAGACATCTGTGTAGATGTAGTTATAGATATATAGATATAGATACAAACCTCTCCCTAAATACAAGTAATACAGATCTAGAGATATCCATGGAGATCAATAGGTAGACAGATAGATATAATTTATACTGGACATATAAATTAGATATATAAATTATAATTTATATATCTAATTTATACTGGACATTGGACAAAGAGTGGAATTATAATATATATATATATCACTTGTGGGTAAAAGAAACTGGGTATAAATAATTCCATTCATTGGAAGTGTGTCTGGAAATACGATGACTATAAAAATACAGTTGAAGTTTGCAAAGTTAAGTTAATAACATAGCTCACTCTTTTGTATTCTTCACAGTGCATTTTTATGAGCCTACAATATTAGTTGTATGATGCTGTTCTGTTCATCACACTTCACTCGGTCTGTGATATAAGGAAAAGATCCATCTGATCCTGCTAAGCAGATTGAAATTTTGTCAGTGTTCTAATTCTGGCTGTCATCTTTGATAGTATTTCCATTTTCAGAACTAACTAATCCAAATCTGTGATGATTTATATAAAGTCTCCCTAAATTCAAGTAGTAGCATCTCTGTGGTGTTCATGTAAATTCAGATTAATAGTGTATAGCTGTAATTCCAGTCAAACTGCAGTTAAACGTTGTTAATTTGATATTGGGTTGTTCAAAGCATTACCTCGAAACTATTGTGACTCCCTAGCCAAAAGGATAGGTTTTTGTATGCTTTATCATATGGATAATTCAAAATACATCAGCTATTAAATTCAAAGCTGTTTTCCCATCTGTTAGACCAAGTAAACTTCATTAATTCAAAATGCAGAGGACCAAAAAATACTGGTTTTGAAATAAATGGGTTTGGTTAAGTACAGACAGTCAAAAAGCCTGAGACTAAATTGATTCAGTCTTTTGAGGGTTAATCTAAGCTGCGTAGATTGAACTGATAAGTAAGTGAACAGACATTCACTTTTGAGTCCAGAAATGCAGCCTTATGACTGCAGTGGCTGAGGCCAGAAGCTGAGGGGTATTAAAAAACACCTCCCTGCTCAGCTGGAGCAGACAGTTTGGGCCAAGGGTAGCCCACCCACCTAACCTTGTGAGAAGAGATTTGGGGTGGAGGGGTACAAATCATCCTGGGATGCTGGGAGATGAGAGTTAGCTTGAATCTGGAGGGGATCTGGGACAGAAGTTCAGTAAAGTGATTTAACCTAAGTCAGTGAAGTCTGATACTAGGGCTGTGCAAAGCTTCATATGCTGATTCGATTCAGAGGAAATTTGGCTTGATTTGGCCACCAAATCTCTGAATCTGAATTGAATTAGGAGACCAGTTAAAAGGTCTGGATTAATTCGAAGCTCTCCAGATCGATTCAGAAAAGATTCAGAAAGCATCAGAGATTTGAGCAGTCCCCACTCGCTGCTGCAGGGATCTGGACCTGGACTCTCTGCTAGTAAGTAGCAGGTGGGGGAAGGAGGGAGGGGACCTCTGCCAGGCCCCATCCCCTGCCTGCTCCCCCATCCACCCTGAGGGCCCTCCAACTCCCACCCACTGTCCCAGGCCCTCCCATGGCTGCCCTATCCAGCCCCAGCTCCCAGCTCTTTAAAAAAAAGCCCTGAATCACTGGCTTCTGCCAGGTGGAGGGGAGATCCCTGCTGCCTCCCACTGCCCCGTGCTGTGTGGGGGACTCTATCACAAGCCCCTGGCCCCCACCTGCTCTCCCAGCCCCCTCCCATGGCTGCCCCACCCACCCACGCTTCCAGGTCTTTAAGGAACTAAAAAAAAAAAGGCCCTCACCGGCTGCTTCAACAGCCTCAGTGCTTCTCAGGGGCTCATGGCAGAGCTCCCCATGTAGCTCAGAGCAATGGGAGGCAGCAGGGATCACCCTCCTGCCTGGCAGGAGCTGATGAGTGGGGGCTTTTTTATTTTTTAAAGAGCCGGAGCTGGGGCCAGGCAGGGCAGCCATGGGGAGGAGGCTGGGAGAGTGGGCAGGGGTTGGGGGGCTCATGGCAGAGCCCCCCACACAGCATGGGGCAGTTGGGGGCAGCGGGGATCACCCCCCGCCTCACCTGGCAGCAGCCGGTGTGTGGGAGCTTTTTTTTTCAGAGTCAGGAGCTGGGACTGAGCGGGGAAGCCATTAATGGGGCTGGGAGACTGGGCAGGGGATGGGGCCGATTTGTACATTTGGCTGATTTTGGCGGTGGCTGAATTTCCGAATCAGATTTGGCTGAATCAATTTGGGATAGTGATTCAAATCACGAAATCAAATCACTGTCCCCCAAATCAGCCAAATCCAAATCCAAAGCAAGTACTAGCTACTTCACACAGGCTTATCTGATACTACATCCATCCAGGTTTATCTTAAACCAGTTTGGGCCATTTTGAAAATGCTAACCTTCTGTTGTGTTACAGATTTAAACCGGTTTCCAATCACTTTTACTGTTTTATATGTAACTTCTGTCCCTAGCCTTTGATTGTCTGTACTTAGCCTAAAAGAGGGCTGGAAGTCAGGAACTCTGGGTTTTATTCTGTGCTTGTTATTGATTCAGTTGGCTAAGTCCTGTGAGCCTACTTTTCCAAAGTAGATAATGACTTTGGGTGAGCAGTACCAGACATTACAAAGGAAACTGAAGGAGCTGAACCTAAAATGAGAGCCATTTGAAGCACCTCAAGTTGGGAACCCAAAATTACTAATTGTTTTTGAAAAAATTGCCTCTCCATGTCAGTGTCCATCTATAAAAGACGGATAACTCTATGCAACATACATCAAAATGGTTTTCAAATTAATGCTGTGAAAGCCTTTGAAATTCTCAGTGAATGCACTAATGCAGTTGAAAGTAGTTTGTGTTACATTACGCTATATATGTTAATTACAACCAACAGCCTACTTCTATAAATTATGGCTATAAGAGAAATTTTCAAGCCCTATTATAAATCTAGTGAAAAAAATGATATTATTAAAATAAATAGGCAAAACAGTCATGTAATAGGGTCGTTTTGCAGTGAGAAAAGTCTGCATTAATGAAATGCCTTGTTGCATCCAGACTATGATGGCTTCTGCTGCTTACTGCATTTAAATACACTTTGCTTTTCTTAGTACAGTTCATTTTATGCAGGACTGCTAGAACAGCTAGTTAAATATTTATTAAGGGTCAGGGGGACTTGATATAAGCAGAAGGATTTAAGTGAGACTATGAAGCAAAGAAGAAAAAAAACTGTTCTCCTTACTGAGCTTGTACAGAAACCTCAAAGAATGTTTTTTAAGCTTCTGCTTTATATTTACATTGGTCTTGGCATTCTCTCTCATTAGAGGAACTTTCCAAGTTCATTGAAGGACTTGAATGTTGTCATCACACGGGCTGAAACATGAGCCTTTTCTCCCACAATCCCCTCTATTCCACTCCACCCTTCACTGAATCCCATGCTGTCTGATTATGACCACAGCTGGAGCAGGGGTAGGAGGGTTGTTTATAATTTCTTGACTTATGGACAAGTAAAACTTGATTAATCGAGTCTTCCCTGCACGCAAGCTGAAGTGAACTGCACTGAACCTAGACCTCCCTCTGGCTGCTGCAGGGGGCGGGTGTAGGGCCAGTGGGGGTGGGAGCAGGTTGCTGCCATTAGCAATAAATCTGCTCCCGAGATCCTACATCTGTAGACACCTGCCCAGGTCAGTTTAGTTTAGAGTAATTTACTCTAGACCATTATTTGCATGTATAGATAGGCCCACTGTATCTGATTCTGTGTTAGCAGATTAATTTTATTTTACTTATGTTCCTAGCACTGTAAAAACAAGCAATCCATGCATCAATAAGAGCATGTACTACAAGAGATCTCTCCTGGGCAAATGTACACTTGGAAAACACAAGTTTTATAAACAGGGTAGTTATGGACTAGTATGGAGAGCTTGTCATGCTTTCAAAAATTTTGTTGATAAGAAAAAGCTTTTCTGATTTTTTTTTGGTAGCTGTAAAACACACGGCAAGAGCAGAAGTTTCCCCCCACATTTTTGTTTCCCCTGCTACTGCTAAATTTGGACTTTATTAGCTGTTTATTTAGCTTCAGCTTCCAGACATTTGGTCTTGTTACATCTTTACCAGCTAGACTGGAGAGCCCAATATCAAAGTTTTGTTCACCATATAGGCTTTGTAGACTAATCCTGTCACCCTTTAACCTTCTCTTTAAAAAGCTATCCAGACTGAATTCTCCATATAAGACGGGTTTTTCAATCCTGTGATCATTTTTATGTCTGTTCTCTGAAATTGCCAATTTTTCAACATCCTTCTTGAATTGTTGACACCAGAATTGTTGACTGTAGGGACTCCATTTTGAATTTTTACTTGCATGGCAAAAAAAAAATAAAAAAAAAATTATGGTCCTCGTATAGTAGCATATTCCTCCATGGAGGTATACTAGTGTTCACCTGCTATGTCATTACAACCTGTCTTAGGCTTTGACTTTCCACACAGGCGAGAAAACTGTCCCCTTCATTGTGAAAATTATCATGGCTTCAGTGTTAGCTGTTCAGTTACTAATTAGCAGTTGAAGGAAAATATGTGGTCATTGGCGTGCATTTTTGGTCCTCTTCTCTGGCATGACTAAATCTAAATCTTTTTTTCTTTATGGCTCTGACTAGCCTGTTTCAACACATGTCAAAGCAGCAAAAAATAAACATAAGTCACACTGCTTATAAAAACTTGAACAGTTTGCAACTCCTCTCCCCTATTTTCTCAGAATTATTTACTGAGAGATCTGTTCATAAAAATGCCCTTCGTTAACTTTAAAAAAATCAACACTGGGTACATAAAAAAAACCCCACATGTCATATTGAGTCAATCCTTAATGAAGCAGCTTATCTATTGGGACTGATTTGTATACCCTGTAGATTATCTCAGATAAGGACAAGAAGGTAAAGCTATCAAACATGCTATCCAAACAACTGTGATGTGCGACTGGTGAGACCCAGGATCTATTTTTAGCTCTGCCATTGCCTTTTATGTCACTTTGGACAAAATTTTCCTACATTGTGCCTCAGTTTCTTCATCTGTAAAATGGGGATAGTGTAGGTTTTCTTTAGAAAGTAGTAATAAGCTAATCATGAATCTGACATTTATAGTTATTCAAATTGTCTCACACCTGAGATGTCTACATCTTTTCTGTTTTCACACTTAAGACTTGTACTGGGTGGGCTTGATTTCTTCCCAGATAGCAAGGAGGTCTGAAGTTCTTACCCAATATGCCAACGTGTCTAACTGAGTCCTGAGAATGACCCAGTCAAGTTGAAGAAAGTCAGGCTGTGTTTGTGCTCCCATCCTTACCTCAGTTTCCACCAGAAGAGTTTATCTTTTAGTGTCTGAGATGAATCCTAACAGAACACAATGGGTTTATCATCTTGCTACAAGTCTTAGTGTCATTTGTGGATTAAGTCCTACACCTTGGAACTGTTCAGCATCCCTCATCATTATCTCAGACTTTTAGAATAGGATGTATTCATTACAGCAGCTCCAAAGTTTCTCTTTAATTCTTCGTTTTGGATTAACCCAAGAACTGAAAGTGAAGTTTAGCTGACTGAGTAAACCAATTAAGGGTATGCAGACCATGTGCTCAACAAGGCTTAGGAAACTGGGAGTGAATTTTGAGTTTGTGAGAAAACACGAGATGAGGCATACTTCAGTTCTGGAATGTACCCCAGAGCATGTAAAATAAATCAGCAGTATGGTGACCCAGAACTCTGACTGCTCATCTGCTTCACTTCAGCATTATCAGAAAGACAAGAAGTGGCTTAGCACTCCTCTTAGAAAGAGGTACAAGGACTACATATAGAACACCTGGACTACCAGTGTGGTTAGATGTCAGACTCCATGGGAAAGGTCCCAGAGTGTGACAATAAGGTGATGCCAAAACATTGGAGACAGAGCTACAGACCAGATTTATCAACCCAAGCACCTACAACCTTATCACCCTCTGCAGGAGAGGTGGACTAGGAAGACTCAGACCAGTCATAGGACCTCCCCTTGTTAGGTTTGCCTCTCAAGACTTGTTTAAGAATTATTTTATATTCTTTCCACAACAAAGACTTTTTTTTCCTTTTGTTTCTGGCCCAAGTAAATACTTCTTGCTTATTAGGGAGGTGCCGGC
>NW_017728886.1:92174088-92180754 GCF_001723895.1 Crocodylus porosus
GGCCTGGGCCCAAGGGTGTTCCCATCTGGGGCTAGCCAGCAGGCAGCCCCCACACTGAAGTACCTTGGTGCCCCAGCCAGCCGCATCAGCGTCTACACATGCAGTGCTGCAGAGTAAAGAACTCTGCATCAGGATAGTACTTGTATTTACTAGTATTATCCTGCTGCAGAGTTAATTAGTTTACTCTGGCCTAATACCACTGCATGTGTAGATGTGCTATGTTTACAGTGGAGCCAATTAGTCTACTCCTCAGTAAACATCTTATATAGATGTCCCCTTTAAAGCCAAAAAGACCTTTCTGGCTTTAAATTCTATTAATTTAATGTGTGATTGACATCATAATAGATTATCACTTCTGTTATTGTTCGTGAAGCAGGAATAGGAATTACTCTTGTTTGAACAAAGCCAGTCAGTTTAAAAGTTAGCCATTCTTGATTTTAAAACTGCCAGAGATAGAGACCCCATCCACATTCCTTGATAACTTGCTCCAATAATTAATTCCCTCACTGTTAAAAATGTGGACCTTAGCTGTTTATTTAGTTTCAGCTTCCAGGCATTTGATCTTGTTACATCTTTACCAGCTAGACTGGAGAGCCCAATATCAAAGTTTTGTTCACCATATAGGCTTTGTAGACTAATCCAGTCACCCTTTAACTTTCTCTTTAGTAAGCTATCCAGACTGAATTCTCCATATAAGACAGGTTTTTCAATCCTGTAATCAGTTATGTCTGTTCTCTGAAATTGCCAATTTTTCAACATCCTTCTTGAATTGTTGACACCAGAACTGAACACATTATTCAGTTGGCATCAGTGCCAAAATACAGATGTAATATAACTTCTCTAATAACTTCTAATAACTTCTCTAATTCAACATGCATTTAGTCACGTAATCTTTATTGTGGCTCAGTGTTGTAAGTAGAGGGCTCACTGACTTCTATATTTTTAATAAAGTATCTGAAAATAGTAACTTGGGGCATATTTAAGTAATGTATCCTTCCATTCTAAAAAAATTGGCCTTACTAAAAGAGAAGCAGAAGAATGACATACATACTTCAAATTTTTTTATAAAAGTTCCTCTCTCTTTTAAGAAATTTAAAGAGTGGTACAATTGAAATTGTAATTTCCACCCCTCTCCCCCCCGGCCCTTGCTTCACAGCCCCCCAGCACAGTACCAGCATTCCCAAATAGTAAAAAAAACCATGAGTAACCCTCACCACAAATCACAGAACTGCTTTACAAATTGGTGAGGGTTTTACCAATGCAATGGATACAGAGATCTTTTCATTTGTTTTCTGGTTCTGGTCCTCTAGGGGGCACTGGGTGACTTTTCTCTGAAACAAACAAGAATAGAAACTTTACAATAAGAGTAGCTGAGATTTCTGCTAATCATAAAAATACTCTAGACATATAATAAAATCATAGAGTTGGGAATACCGAGCGTTCCTGTTGACCCTGTTTTGCCATATCTTGGTGAAGATAGGAGTGATCTTTGTTTGGATGGGTCTCGTGAGTTTCTTTCTCTCATAGTATAGCTATCAAAACTTCAGTACAGAAGGCCTGTAGTACTAGCAATCGCTACTAAGTGCAGCTTTCTTTCTTCATCTTCTAAACGTGCTCTGAAATTAATCAGGGCAACTAAACAGGCAGCAGTGTTTGACATCTGAGAAACTGTAACTTGGGTTTGCTGGCAAAAAAAAAAAGTTCTTCCACAGAGTTGTAGAAGGAAAGTATCATTTTGAATACATTATGCTACTTTATGAGCTGTAGCATGTTCAGCTCAAGTTTAAGCCCCTCTGTGAATTTCCCACCAGGATTGCAAGACTATTAGCCAATTTAATCCCACCAGGTGTTTGTCAGTTGTGAACCATGTTCATATCACAATTGATTGCAAACCTATGAGGCAAAGTGGCTCATGTTACAGAATCATAAAGCCAGAGAACCCTTTGATATACAGTTTCTGATCATGGAGATCAAAAAGCTCAGCAAGCAATTCTCTATCTTGATCAAAACAGGGATTTTAGTAAATGATATAGTCATGGTTTACTCTTTAGCAACCAGTTGAGGTGAAGCCTTAAAACAAAGACTTGTCATCAGTCCTGTATTATTCTATTGCTGTTTGAGGACTACATCAAATTAAATATCCTGAGAGTTACCTGTAAGACAAAGAAACTGTTGTATATAGACCCCTACAACATGATATGGATTTGGCATTCTCTAAGTTCACAGACATACCATAATTCCCCAGTACAGCACTGACATTACACAAAGAGGAACGAGAAGAAAATACAGCCCTTTTTTATAAGGCAAGCTTTGTAAATGGCACCTGCAGCTTTCAGAAGAAGGACATGAGTTAACTGGCTGGTGCAGGAATTTGCAGGAAACTCTAGCAAACAGGTCAAAGAGGAGTAATGAGCATTATGAGGAGTAAGAAGGCAGGTGCACACAATATCCTTTTTGAGTGGATGCAGGGTGCCAGTAGTCAATCAGACCAGAGCAACTCTCCTACTCATTAATTTTCTCCCTCCTCCTGCTGTTTCCTGTTCATTAACTCCCTCATTTCCCCTGTCTGCTGTTAGCACACTACTTAGACTTAGGTATTGTCTTGTGGCGTGTTGAAAGAAAAAGGTAAATCTGGTTCTCGCATAACCATTCCACTCTTCCCCAACCTGCCTCTCCTGCTAAAACAGATCCTTACCTCTAATGAGCAATTTACACTTGCTCGTAAAGAGAAACATAAGTTGGGCTTAATGAAGGCATTTGCCCTCCAGTCAGGATTTACCTCAGCATTGTTTATTCTGGAAATAAACCTTGTTTTTTCTGAAGGGTGACATCTCACCCAACTCTACCAGACCCTAAAATTTAAGATTAGGGCCTAAATCCTTCAGAGAAAAGCACACACACAACAGTTTCATTTAATGAGCCTTTGTAAGAGTCCAATATGTTTCTTGTTATGCTGTTATTTTAAAATACTCTATTTGAGAGAGAGAGAGAGAGAGACACACACACACACAAAAACACACACATACGTATGTGTGTATGTATGTATATATGTGTATGTATATACGTGTGTGTATATGCATGTATATACTGTATATATGTGTGTGCATGTGTATATATGTCGGTGTTTTATATTTTATATATATATATAACCACACACACACACACACACACACACACACACATATATATATATATAAAAAGGGATGTACATGGAGGCTGGTCCAAAGATTGAAGTGGGCCTCTGAGCTGAAGAAATGTGGAGTTTCCCAGTTACCATAATGGTCAATGGCACTCATTTTTGATGGGCTTTCACTGACAAACTATTGTAGCTTTTCTTTCAGCAATTAAAAGCACCGCCAATAATGATTCTGCTCAGTCCCTTCACCAGTGGGCCACAGAGTGTAAAGAAAGGAAAGATTTATCTTCCTGCCCCGTATGGGGTTGGATACAGTGAAATACTACAGAGGTACCAGACCAGGATACTAGGAGAGCAGGGTGCTGGTGGAGTTTACAGCTAGAGAAAATCTGTTGCACCTTCTCTGAGAGCTGGCTTAGCATCTGGCCACCAGGAAAAATGGTGCCCAATGGCACAGTGTACAAGTTCCACCAGAGGGGGGCTGAGGTTAGAAGATGCAGAGTAACTCTCAACATCTGTAGTGTTTAAGGTTATCATTTTAGCTGTTTCATGTCCTTTCTCTCATGATTATATGGAAGAACAGTTTGCCCTCTTCTTCCTTTTCATGACTTACTTGTTCAAATGAATCTATTAATTGTCTTCTCTGCCTGTGCTTAGGAAAATAACATCCTAACCAAATACAATTATTCATTAAATTCTCTCTCCTTGAGGATTAGTCTTGCATAAAGGACCTGACTGACAGGGCTGGCTGTTCTGTCTTGTGTAAACCCCTAAAAAAATCGTATTATTTATGTGCTCTAACAGTTTCTTGGAGGAGACTAAGCACTTCTCTTGGCATTTTTTAACTTCAGTTCCCCACAATTCCTTCTAAACTTTTTTTTTTCTTCCACCCATGCTCCTCTGAGTGGGTAAAGAAGGAGCATTCCTCATGGTGCAGTGATGTATGCTTATTGAATTTTGAAATGTATAAAGAAAAAGTTTTTTAAAAAAACCCACACACACTCCTATGTGTTAATTAGGACAAATGGTCTTAGTTATTGATCCTGAAGGCTTTATAAAAATGACAGATTACAGACTTGATGCCTCTAGCATTTTTTCCACCTTTAGTTGTCTGGTTTCCACTGTTTCCATTGTGTCAACTCCTCTTTAATTGCTTTTTGCTGGAAACTTTGCACCAGGGCACAAGTAAAGTGAAGCAGGTTCTAAACATGCCCAACAGCTGGCTTTTGTTGCTAGTGTGGAAATAGCTGTAAGGGTCATATAATCACTCCTCTGTTAATATTCACCTGTATCCCATAAGCACCTTCTCTTGGATGCAAGGGACTCACAGGCAGCTTCTGTGGAGATGTAAATGGTAATTGGGACCATAGCATGTCATTCTGTACCCCATTTGGCAGACTAAGTACTTGTTGTTCTATCCCAGGAGCTTACAATTGAACAATATTGTGTGCTGCTTTTTATTACAGCAAGGCTCATGTATCATTTTCATTCAAGATCTTTGTGCCTCTCCTTGTAGTGGCAGGAATGATTCTTGCTTTTGATGTTTTTCATCTTTTGTGCTGTAAAACTTTACTAGGATGTCAGTCAACTCAAGGCACTTTATACTTGAATTGCTCATATTTAACATCTTGAGGGGTTTTCTCCCTTTTCCTTTTGCAAAGATAAACAGCTTCCCCTTCGGTACTGCATTATATAGAATATTTTTTTGAAATCACAGAATCGGAAGTTTGGAGGAACATCAAGGGTCATCTGATTCTGTTTTCATTCCCTGCACAAATGCAGGATTCACTGTTCCTGAGCTACCCAAACAGATGCTCAATCCAGCATGTTCCTATCCCATGTCAGAGTGTGAAAGCAGGAATGGGTAGATAGTTATTTCATGAGGCCAGAATATGTGCCAGAACACAAAAGGTAACATAATATTCTTATGATTAGATTGTTAAGATTGCCATGAACTTCATCATAGGTTTTAAATTATACACAACAATCACTTCCTTTCACTTATAGGCCCTGCTTCATGTCTCATATCGGTAGTGAGATAAGAAGCAAAAGTTTTTGCCATCTGACTGCTGTTCTGTAGTCAGTGTGAAATGACTTCAAAGCCTTTAAATGGAATATTTCCTTGAAGCCAAGATGAGGTGGGTTTTTTCCCCATTCGGCACAGGGTGGAGGAGAAGCCCCTTATCTTGGACTTAAGTAAGAGGCAGTGGGGGAAAGTGGGGAAGGAGGGGAGGTGGCTGCTGCGGCTCCAACTCCAGTCCCAACCTGGGCTCGGGGTCAGATTTGGAGTTGGAGCCACAGCAACTGCATCCCTCTCCTGTCTCCAATGCAGCCTCTGCCCTACCAGATTGCCCCTCGTAGTCTCTGACCTACTCTGCCACTTACTGTCAGTCATGGCTCCAGCCCCATTCCAGCCTGGGGCACACAGCACATGGTAGCTCTGTCCTCAGCCCAGCCACTTAGCAGGTGGGTAGGTGACAGGGGCTGCAGGAACCCTGGCAGGTGGCAGGTGCCAAGAGGCACATATACAGGGGAGGCAGGTAGAGGGGAGCAGGTGGCAGGGGGAGGTGACAGGGAATACAGATACAGGGGCCAGGCATCAGCGGAGGGTGTCAGAAGGTACTGAGGCCAAGGCATGCAGGAATTGCATGGGTGGGGGACAGAAGGCAAGAGGACAAGTGAGAGCAAAGGGCAAGCATCGGGCCACTTGCCCCCCCCCACACCTGCTCCCCACCTGCTGCTTTCCCCAGTGTAGCAGTGGGGGATGCAAATTTAAGATGACTCTCCAATCAGTAGATTCTATACATGGAAAATTATATCAGATTTCAGTTTTCTATGTATACAGTCTCATTATTGGGGGATTGTTTTAAATTCACTCATCTTGGATTCAGGTTAAATATGGTACTTCACAAACACAGTTATGCATGATGATACCCATCCTACAGATGGAAAACAGAGAGGCAAAGAAGTTAGTTGGTGAGATTTGACCGAGGGCATTAGGGTTCACAACAGTGTTAGACCTAGCAGGCAGAGCCAGGAGTCAGAACCAGAGGGATTGCAGGGATGAACAGCAGGGTGGAAGCAACTGAGTACAACCCCGAGTTCCAAACTAGGGGCCAGGTCCAAAACCAGGAGTCCAAAACTGAGCCAGAGGACTAAGTGGAATGAGACGGTCAGGTAGCAAGCCAAAGTCCAAACACTAAGCCAGAGGATTAACAAGATTCAAGGGTCAGAAAGCCAGAGCAGTTACTGAGACAGGAGCCGTGTAAAGACCAAAGACCAGAAAGTTGTGCGGCAGGGCTCAGGTGTTAGAAGAGCTTCTTAAAAGCAGCTCCAGAACCAGAGGGAAGGGCCTGGGGCTCAGCTGGCTCTGCATATTGCACTAAGTGCATCTTGACCTAGTTGCACAGACTACAGGGCAGAAACCTGACCAAGGGTGTACAGCAAACCAGTTAAAACTCAAATTTTCACTAAGCCCTGATTCCAACCATGATGCCAAGTTTCCTTCAGGAGATCAAACCTTAACATCT
>NW_017728886.1:92180854-92185531 GCF_001723895.1 Crocodylus porosus
GTGTTGTGGTTGAATCAGAACTGACAGAGCCAGCTTTTCTTTATTTAGGGCTATACTGTGATCACGGGGAAGATTCCATACAGCAAGGGGAATCACCCACTTGTCTGTTTCAAAGGATTAAACAAACTCTATAAGTTTACAAGCATATTTATACTTAAGACAGAGAAAGAGGAAAAAATACCACCTTGGAGAAACAAAACAATAGTAAATTACACACAGGCGTACAGACAGTTTAAGAAAACAACATCCATGCACAGGGTGGTATATCAAGACAAAACAAGGCATGCAGGATTCCTTATCTCAGAACATATAACTGAAATAAGCAGTATCAGCACTTCTGGTCTCTGTTTTCCTAGTCAAGCAGGCCAGAAGCCCAACCAAATCCACTACCACACCCCAAATGTGGTGCCTACATATCTCTGTCACATCATGGATTCAGTTTAAACTGTACAGGGGAATCCTGAACAATACATAGAAAACAGGGATATGGTCCATCTCAGAGACTCTAATCATTAATCTGGCTTTTGTTCATCAGCCCTCAGTTAGGGGCTGATCAGTATAGGTCAGTAGCACTCAAGCTTTTGGTCCCTCAGGCCAGGTGAGTGGCAGAAAGATGGTCCTTGGGCTAGATCGAGCCCTGTGCGCCAGGATTAGAACCCATGGGCCTTGCCTGGCCCTGAGCATGAAGACTGGGCCCTGCAGCTTGGTGCACCCTGTGTGCTGGGACTGAATCCTGGGACCTGGCATCACTCCTGCCTAACCCTGTGCACTGGCATCAGGCACTTGAAGTAGTGCACAGAACCCAGGGATGGTGTCACTGGCCCCCTATCACCAAATTTCAGGACCCACAAGGAGTCCCCTGGGCCAGATGACATAACATCAGGGCCTGGATCTGCCCATGGCCTGAGGGGTTGGGGAGTTTGCATCTGGCATAAGCTGGTCCAAATTGAGCCTAAGGTCCAACTTGTATTGTGTAGGCTTAGAGTCTAGTGGTAAGAAGACTGGGAAAAAGTTTTGTGGCAGAACTGTGGGTCATTCTTCAGTCTGCACCAGCTTCAGCTTCTTTTCCTCCACATACAGGCCCCAGAACCCACCATGTGCAGAAGTAATGTGACATGACCTGACTATGAATTGGGCGCAAACAGTTACGCGTAACCACCAACCTTTCACTCATGCATATCACTGGGTTTCTACCTCTGTGTCAGCTATACACTAAATTTCTCCCTGAACTCTTGGCAAAATAAATCATTTATCTGGAAATGTGCACCAAACATAATGGCCATATGTTATGCTTTTGTACTCTTTGTTAGAGAATGCATTGTTTGGGTGTGGATTGATTCACTAGGAGTGAGGAACTAGTTCCAGTTACTATAAGAAGGATTTTTTTATATAATAAATGATTGGTAAGAAATATTAGCATAAATATCTTGACAGAAGAAATATTGGGGAGGGAAGATAGCATTTATTTGTTGAAATTGATGTGGAAATGGTAAATATTGGAATACAAAATCACTGTGATACTCACACACTACAGATGTCCCACAAAATATTTTCATTGCAGTTGTCTGACTTGACCCCTCATAAAACCTCATCCACTGCCACTAACATTTACCCATGTTTCAGTACAACATTTCTGACTCCTGTGGGCTGTGTCCAAGGGATTAAACTCAGTTTGGGAAGGGGCCAAGTTATATTTTAAATTATAGTTTGTGGGCCAAGTCTACAAAGCCAGGATTGTGCGCCATCCTGCTGTGTCACAGCAAGTCTTCTGCTCATCACAGTGAGAGGCTTTGGCCTAGTGTACTCTACATTGCAGTTCTGCTGGCAAAACTTCAAGCATATACACGCTCCAAGTTCCTCTGTGATCACAAAAAATGCCTTCCTGCTGGCAAAATTAAAACACCTCTGCTGAGCAGAATAAAGCTGTTATAGGCATTCAGTAGCTAGCAAAAGGCATGTATAGACACTCCCATGCCTTCTACTGGCTACCATGACCCCCTCAATGGTTCTTGCCTTTCCAGGATGTGCTTTCTCTCAGTCAGCTCAGCTGCTGAGTGGAGTCCTGTGGAGATGCCAGAAACTCCCAATGTCTTGCCAGTCGGGCAGTGACAGCTGCTGTTTGCCCTTTGGCCTTCCATAAAAATTCAGGGAAGAAAGTTGTTCATAGAAAATAACCAAACTTCTAGTATGTGAAGTTGATGCTTTGTTCACCATAACTCAGTAGGACTAAAGAATTCAGGCACTTCGTGGATCTCATGACTTCTGCAGTTTAGTTGTTTGCACATGAAATTGCATACTTCGTGCACAGAATTACAGCAGTGACCTTACATTATTTAGGCAGGGGACATGAGATGAATGAAGCGGCTAGTAAGTGTTTAAGCTGTTGTGTCCGGTTATCTGCTGTCTCAGGGAGACAACTGTGTATTGGGGTTTTTTTATTGGTTTACACTTACTTTGTGTTTCGAGAGATTTTAGTGCAACGGCAAGAGCTAGAAATGTTTTTAATGCAAGGTTTTCTGGGGAATCTTAATCTGACATGAAGGGTGGGCAGATTAGCATTGTAAGTAGGTTAATTTCAGCCCCTATACCTTCCTCTGGATGTCAAGCCATGGTTCAGTGTCTGACAGCACTGACCTATGGCATGACATCTGGATAAAGGTCTCAGGGGCTGAACATGGGGAAAAGTCACTGCTTAAGGACGTGGGGCAGCTCACATGAAACATATCAACTGCCAAATCCATCAGCAGTGTGAGTGTCGCAGAAGATATCCATAAACACCCAGCTAGAGAGACTTAAGATGCAGTGGTAGAGGAAGAAAGAAAAGATGATCAGACTAAAATAAACAAGGGAATCAGAAACAAAGAACAGCACCAGTTCTATATATAAGATCCCATGTCCTGAATTGCACGTCATTTCCTCTGTGTCTTTTTGTATCTCAGGTTCAGGTTCAGTGGTCGGATCCTTGGCCTTGCTCTCATTCATCAGTACCTTCTCGATGCTTTCTTCACAAGGCCATTCTACAAAGCACTGCTGAGGTTGTAAGTATCTGAATAAATCCTGATCCTGCTATGATCTGTAGCCAGGCAGACCCTTGTGGGGTTCATTGAGTATTGGCACCTTCAAGTTCTTTCCTCGATTGGTTGGTTGGTTGGTAATTGTTGAGGTAGAATGGCAAAGACTTAATAATTGCCCTGGATTTTTCTCTCAGATCTTCCTATGCATTAATATTAGCAGCTTAAATTAAAAAAACAATGAGTAGTACGGTTAGGCACCCACTTTTGAAAATATTAGTCAATATACCTAGGGTCTATTATTATAAAAATACTGTCTAAACAATGTAAATAGAATGGAGGTAATCAAAATGCTGTGGGACAAACCTGAGAGGATCATATTTTTCTGTAAAACAACAAAATAATTCTCCTTGCATGTCAATGCAAAGAGATATAATTACCAATTAGCATAGCTATATTGCTGAGATACTTTCACCCTATGCCTTGTTAATGACAGTTATTAAAATAGGTAGACAATATTATAGTCTTCATATGGGTTTTGCTTATCCTACTACAGTAACAATCAGGAGTGGCCTTGATACTTAATATCAACCAAAATATAAAATTGATTTGATATTTTAATTGATCTTCTGTTCCTCTCTAATCAATTTTACACAGTCAAAAAAAAGGCTGTATACAACAGATCAGATTTCAGTCAAATGAACTTAGGTGTATTAACAGGTGATAACTCAGACTAATGTTTCGTTTAAATTGTTTATTAATTAGGATAAATCTGAAGCTTTGGTGATGATTCTTTTAATACTACTTAAAAGCTTTAAAATACTTGACTCTCTTTTACCAATATTTAATATTACTGTGGTCCTAACACTTTCAGTCTGCTGCTGAAAAGAAGGTTCCTGCAGCAGGCTGTAAAGTAGAAGAAGCATAGCTGCAGGATGTTCTGAGCTATAAACTATCATTCCACAAGGTTTTATCTTCATCTCTATTTCTCTGCCTCACCACTCAGGCCATGTGATTTAAGTGACTTAGAATACTTGGATGAGGAGTTCCACCAGAGCTTACAGTGGATGAAGGACAACATCATCACAGATATCCTGGATCTTACTTTTACAGTGAATGAGGAGGTGTTTGGACAGGTGGGTAAAAGTAAGGAAGAAGCTAAAAAATGGATTGGGAGTAGATAAAGTCACACACAAAGAATATAATTCTGTCTGAACAGATTCTTGACAAATGTTCAATGGCTATTCAGTGCCATTTTTATCTCCTGCCTGATGTTTCTTACAAGCCACCTGTTTTGATGCACACAGTCTCAGGCCTAAAGTATAAAATACCAGCCCAGGCTTCCCTACAGGCTTGTTGAGCCATACACCAGTGAACACAAGGAATTCTCTCAAGTGAAGCAGAACTCTTCTTTCTAGGACAGAACTGGCAGAGACTTGGCATTCCATGAATGTTAGCACTCTAGGTAACTTGATGCTGATGCAGATGAATGGACAGGAGGAGGGAGCAAGAAAAAACAGCTTGCAGGTGGTGTAAGATCTGGCAGCCCTCACCACTACTTTGTCTTCCAAGCTTCTTATTAGTTGCTAGTTCTCCTCCGCTCATAGAGCGACCACTAGTTATGGTTATGAACAACCACTAGTTAGTTATGCCATTTTGTCACCTA
>NW_017728886.1:92185762-92271454 GCF_001723895.1 Crocodylus porosus
GGACTGTATCAGCATGCAGACAGTAGATAACACTGGGAGGATAGATGAAGTGACCTAGAAAGGAGGAAGAGAGAATAGAGCCCTCAGAGAAACCAATATGGTGTTGTGTGAAGCACAAAGAAAATGCTGGCAGCTCAAGAAGAAGGAAAGGGACCAGGAGAGCCAAGTACTACAGAAGACTCAGGAAAGAAGTAAATGCAGACCAGCTGACTAATCGATCGAAGGCTGAAGAGAGATCAAGTGAAATATTCAGAAAGAAATGGTCTAGCATTCCTGAGATTTGAAGCTCATTAATGAACTGGATATGAATGATTTTCTTGAAGCCAGACAGTGTAAGACAAGCTGGCAAGGGCAAGGGGACAGAGATAATCAAGAACAGAGTTGAAGGAGAAGTCTGAGTAACAGGAGTAAATAACATACTCAACAATAATGATCTTGGAAGCAAAAGATTTGCCACAGCAAAAAACATTGAAAGAGGATGTATGCAATTTTGGAGACATCTCTTGTGTATATGTAGACCAGAGGGCAGAGAGATATGGAACAGAGAAAAGGATTACGAAAAGCAAGAATGGATGAGGTCTACAGGACAATACCTAAAAATTACAGGCATAGGGGCTTTTGCAGAAAAGATAGGGCTGTTCTTCATAGCCATGCCTGCAGTTTTTCTTTGCTTTCAGTAAAAGTTATTCTGACATCCAAACGATGATGCAGTAATTGCCTTAGAGATGTGGCACTAAAATTAATGCATAAAGACAGGCAGAGGCAGAGAGAGACGTTGAAGCATATTTGTAGAGACAGATGAGTTAACCTGTTAGAGACAGCCTTTCATTTACCTTTGTTGTTTACATGGGTAAAAAACTAAGGTAAATGAAACCTTGACATGAGTGGCATCTAAGGGCACAACGTGATGCACTAGATAGAAAATATGGCGTTGCATAGATCACTGTGTAGGATTTTGTTGTAGGATTCAAATGAGATGGCTTCTAAAAGAAAGAAAACACATCACATGACTATACATTTTAAATAGTACTAAAGCAGAAGAACACTTTATGGCCAGATTCTAATGCCTTTACTCATATTGATTAGTAGTGTACTTCACAAGCTGGCATCAAAAGATCTGTGGTGCAGTAAGGTGCTCACCTTGAAGCAGAGCATCAGTTTGTGAACAGCCTGTGAAAGAAAAGCATTCTCATATATCTTTGAAGTTTGCTGATAACAATGTAGGTGAGAAGCTGGAATCAACTTTTGCTTACAGATGGGTCCCAGCTAAAAAAGTTTGCAGACCAAGAACATCGGATGATTTGAAGTGTGACTTCACTGTACTTCAATGCATTCAAAAATGGAAATATAAATCATGGTGATAACTTCTGCTAATGTTTTTGGAGGCTGCAGCTCAAAGGACGAATAAGGGAAACACAAGATAGAACAGACATTTGGCTGGCAATGTAGCAGATTAATCACAGGGCTAGAAACTAAAAGATCTCAGCTCTGTTCCTGGCTCTGCAGGTGAATTGTTTTGCAACTTTGGCCAAGTCACTAAGCCTTTGTCTTTGTTTCTCTCTGAACTCTTGTCTGTCTTGTATATTTAGATGTTAAACTCTTTGGGCCAAATACTCTTCCAATGTGTTTTTTGTACATTACTTCATACAGTAGAGTTCCAATCTCTGTTGAAGCCTCAAGACAATACTGCAATACCAGTATAATATATATTAAATAATTTAGGGGCCAAATTCTTCTGTTAGATTTGCAGTATACTAGTGGATCTTATCTTTACTACTTTGCTGTCTCACTGACACTGAGTTCCCCCTGGCAGATTGGAGGAGAGAATGATAATCTTGATGCACATAAATATAACTAAATCATTAAGCAAGAAGAAATATGTCCAATGAGGAGTTTAAATGCATCATCATCTGTTCTGTAGCATAATGATGAATACAAACCTACAGCCAAAGTGGCTGACACCTATGGGCATGTGTAGACAAAATGAGGGCCCTAAATTGAAGTGGTGGGTTTTTAAAAACACTGCTTGAATTTAGGGCAAAGTAAAGCCTCATGTTGTGTACACCCGTGTCTTACCTGCCTCTCTGGCAGCGGGGAAGGGAGGGCGAGCTGTCGGTGGGCAGAGCAGTCTCTGAGCTGCAGGTGATGGGGCTGGTGCTTTCCTCCGCAGCAGCAGTGGGCCCCCCGCCCCAGGCAGCACCTGTCCGCAGGCACCCTGCTCAGGTGATCCCAGGGGACACTGCAGCCACAGAGGGAAGGACCAGGTCCCCGCACAGTTCATGCAGGCTCCGGGGAGGGGGAAGAAAAAATTAAGCTCACCTGCTTTTTTTTTCCTTCCCAGACTGCTGCCAGGCTGCCTGCATGGGCTGCCTGCAAAGCCCCCTGAACTGCATGTAACCTGGTGCTTCACTCCTCGGCTCTAGGGCAGCAAACTAAAACTCTTCAGAGGAGTTTTAGCTTGTTGCACCCCAAAGTCATTTAAGGCGCATTACGCAGACAAATGTGCTATCACAGCCAGAATAAATGCGCAATACACTGCCAATGCGTGCAAACACCAACACCATTAAAGCAATGCAAAAGCATTTAACCCGCTGTAAAGTGTCGTGCACACATGCCCCTCGTTTTGTCTACACACACCCTATGTGAAAAAGAGGAAAAAAGTAAGAAGCCATAATTATCACCTGACTGTATCAACTGCATATACACATTCAAATAATCTGGGAAAATTCTTCATTTGTTTTATTCTAGTGGTAGGAAAACTTACCTAGAGTCTATGTACAGATGCTTGAATGCCAAGACCCTGAAGAGTCGAGAGCTTGCAGCACTGACCATCTGCAGCCAGCGGCGGGGAGGGCCTGCACACACTTCTCCATATGCTCTGCAGGCTCTCTTAGTTTACTTGGCAACAGATGACAGCAGTGCACAGGGAAGCCCTGATCAGCTAACCCAGATGGCCCATGGTCAGATTGTGTTGTCAGCATGTACAGACATTTGCTCTTACAGGAGAAACTCTCCTGGACATGATTCAACCTTGCTTGTGCCCAGGTTATTTTTATTCTGGAGTGGCCATTTTTATTCTGAGAGAAAAAGCCTGAACAGCTGTATACTCATGGTTTCTCTTGAGAGAGCAGCGACTCTCCCAAGAGAAACTGAATGTTTGTACAAGGCCATGGCTTAAATGCAAACATCTCTAAGTGTATTTGGAATTATTCAGATAGTGAGAAACCAAAGAAATCATTCACTAAGAATTCTGCAGATTATGGGAATTCTGAATTTAAAAGTATTCTTAAAATTGGACCTTGAACTGGTCTGTTGAGTAGAAAACTTAATGGCTGTACAGTAACTCTCTCCATGCTTAAGGAAAGAAATGGAGCCATAAGGCCAGATTCTCAGCTGTATGAATGGAGCAGCTACATTGAAATTAACAGAGCTGCAATATTTATCCCAGCAGAGAATCTTGAGCCCATTATGTCTAATTTTATATTGGTTAACCTTCTTGCTCTTGCTCTTTCTCAATAAAACTTGAGAATAATTTATGATGCTACTCAGAGTGTCTGTCAGCGGCCAGAATAATGAAGATCATATTGCTTATGCATTATATGCAATGTCTTGGACACATTGAATCACATATTATATATTGATACATTACACATGTGAATCATATATGCAATCAATTCATTATCTGTGCTAGACATCACTGTTATGGCAGGAGGAGTGTCTGTCAGTTTCTAAATCCTCTTTTTTGTTTTTTTTTAAATTTTTTAATCTTATTAGATTTCATGTGAAATTAGGTTAATTACAAAGTTAATAATTGACATATGCTACAGGACGCACTCAGTAAATAGGTTCCTAACTGATTCCCTAAATCACTTCTTTTCCTCAAACCTTAACAATCACAATCAACTAAAATTAAGGCACCTTGCGGTGCTATGAAGTTCTGCAACTACAAAAACAGCACATTTCCAGAAAGTGTTGATTGCCTTCTGTTTCTGATTGGCAAATCATAATTATATTTTTAGTGTCTAGTATGAAGACCCTGAACCCACCACTGTATAGAATTCATGTGCAGTTATTGAACTGAATTAACACATTTTCAAGCAATATAATGGTATATATTGGATATATGTTAGAAACATTTACAAGGTTTTCAGAATCTTAGCTTCAGCCTGGAGATTCCAGCCTTGCTGCTAGAAATAAGGATTTCATTCATTTAGTCAGTCAGTCATTCATATGAAGAGAGTCATGCTTTTGAATCCAAACAAGTCAGTCAGTTCCTGCTAACAAGTTAATTTTATTTCCTCTGGGGAGAAGAATCTGACTGTTCCAGTACTGTGACAGATTTTCTATTTTCTCCCCCTCTCTTGGCACTGTGCAGGAAGTTTGCAGAAAACAGAGCTAGCTGGCTTCCTCTTAAATCATCCTCCACAGGTTGGAGGGGTAGGATGAAAGAGCAGCCAGGGTGCACAGGGCTCTGGCAGTGCTTGGTTTATTGATGGTTCATTGGGGAGTCTTCCCATCTGGTCCAAATCAGAGCATTTTTCTGGCTATACTGGAGCTGAGGAATGAGCATAGAATCAGGGAGCCATACATAAATAGTCCATTGTCCCAAACATACTGTTGCTTCTGCATCACTAGCTCTATATTCTGATGGGAATGGGAGAGACAGCAAGAGAGTGAGACATATGTTGGGATGTACATCTAAGAGAGGGGACATTGTGCTTACTCTGCACCATGGCTTCAGTTCTGAAATACGTGACACTTTCTGCTTTGTTACTCCATTCTCATTTCACAGGTGACAGAAAGGGAGCTGAAATCTGGGGGTGCAAACACACCTGTGACCGAAAAGAACAAGAAGGAGTACATTGAGAGAATGGTAAAGTGGCGAGTCGAAAGAGGTGTGGTTCAGCAAACAGAGGCACTGGTCCGTGGCTTCTACGAAGTGAGTAATAAAGGTTCCCAATCCCATGGCATCCACCACTCCATGGTCTGAATGGGACAAGCAGGAGGACAGCTTCTTGATAGTTCCTCTTCAGCACAGGGTACAGTGACTGAGCAGATGAGTTTGGAAATGAATCAGAGGTCTCATCTCAGATCCTTAGGAGGCAAGGTCTGTGAATACGAGGTGTTTAGTATTACTGACTGAAGGAGAAAGTAGCTGAACATGGCTTTGACCATGTGCAGTGCTCATGCAGTGTTGTTTGTATAAGGGCAAGATAAAGGGGGATGCTGAGCAGGAAAAGAAAACCCACACAGATAAGCCTGCGCTAAGATCACTGGTATCTAGTCACAGTCATACTCCTGCCTCAGAGTAAATGAAATATGGGTTCCATCTTGCTATTTCCATGGAGGGGCGAAGTGTGAAAGAGGAATACAGAACAACACCAGATTGAGGAAAGGAATTCTCCTAAGATGATACACCATATTGTATACTTGGGAACTGCTCACAAGATGTTTTGCCATCCAGAAGTCCAGCCGTTGACTTGAAGTTGACCTTATGCAGAAAGTTGGTACATGTGGTTGTTGCGCCACTGGATTTATACCAGTTCACACCAGCAGCAGATGTGTGTCCAAGCATCTCTGACTCCAAGAGCTGCACTGTGGCAGGCTGTGTTGAAAATACAGAGCCACTGCTGGGATTGCTACAGGCTATAAAACTGTGTATTCATCTCTGCAGTCCTTGTTTCTGAGTTTTATTTAATACTATGAAACAGAATAAAACTCAGTTTCCCAGTGCATAAAGGACTGCATAATATTTTCTAACTATATTCTAAGGCAAGCATAATGTGTGAGAGAAAAATATACACTTTTCCTTACAAAATTGGTATGCAGGTGGCCATGAATATCTCATTCCAGAAGTGAGTTACCGGGCAGAAGTCCTATGCATGAGTTATATCCTATTCCTTCCATAACTTCCACTGGAGGAAATTTCCTCGTGTATCAGAATTGTTTACTGTAAACTCACAAATGAATAGCATTGATTTAGCAGCAGGATTAGAAACACGCTGCTTACATGCAGTATTAACTATGGTAGGCAGGTAATAATTGGAGCTGTGGCCAGGTTTTTTATGAGAAAATGCACCTGCTTTACTTTCTATGCCAAACTGTGCTCAAGAGTGGGTTGTATTTCAGGTTGTAGACTCCAGACTTGTCTCCGTTTTTGATGCCAGAGAGCTAGAGTTGGTTATCGCAGGTACTGCAGAAATAGACCTCAATGACTGGCGCAACAACACAGAATATCGTGGAGGTAAACTGTCTGCTGATATGTACTATGGCTGATATGTACTAAGACTAATTACTATTACTCCATTTCATGAGGTGCTTCCTCAGTATTTCTCTGTTCTTCCCCTGAATCCAAAGGGTTTCAGTGAAGAAAGATTGAATGCAAACTAAAGAAGTACCTCAGGATTTTACAAATATGTGTAAT
This sequence comes from Crocodylus porosus, assembly GCF_001723895.1. Classification (NCBI taxonomy): domain Eukaryota; kingdom Metazoa; phylum Chordata; order Crocodylia; family Crocodylidae; genus Crocodylus; species Crocodylus porosus. The sequence goes on from NW_017728886.1 coordinate 92,192,187, forward strand.
AATACTGAAAAAGTCTTGCAGTTTTGACTCAGATTTCACTCTACCAAAATTCCTGCTGACACAGCGAGAGTTTTGGCTAATTAAGAACAGAGTTGAAACAGAATTAGGCATATATGTTATTTATATGAAGACTGTGGGGGAATTCCTGGTGATATTAAGAGCAGTAGCAAATCTTCCATTGACTTCAGTGGATCCAGAGTGTGTTCCCACTTTTACAACAAAATACACTTCTGTGCTGAAGGCCTCCTACTCTCCATCATTTGTTTCTCTCCATCATTTGTCTCTTTCCATTATTCCACCAGAATTAACACGTCAGCCTCCTTTTCCTACTGCCTAACTTTATTTGGTTTAAATGCTGAACATGGCTTGTCCAGGAGGTGTAATAATGGACAAATGGGCTGTCCATCAGTTCTGCAACACAAAAAGGAACTAACTCCCTGGAGTTCACCAAACCTCCCTCTGAAACACAGGAGCTGTGTCTTTGCTGCTGACTGCCCCGTCCTATTTGTTGCTTACCAAACAGTTAGTTTGAAACACTGAACCATTAAAAGGGTACCCCTGTAAAGGTTTTCACATTTAAACCTACCCCAGGGAGTATCTTTATTTCAGTATAGTTGCTGAGCCTAATCCAGCCTAGGTTTTGCTGACTTTCACTAGCATGAACCCAAGCACAGAGATGCTAAGGTGGAAAGTCTGCCAGAGGAAGGCTTGCAGAAGCAATCTCCTTTTCAAATACTGGAGGCCAGTGCAGCTCAGAAATGGAATCAGGCCTCTTGCTTTTCTGTAAAGCCATTAAGAGTTGTTAGAGTGTAAGATATCAACAAAAAAATATTTATATGTAGCACAGGTAGCCACAGTACTGGGTAAAAGGTTTGGAGAAGACCAGCGTAATTTGAGAGATAAATATGAGCTTCACCATACATGGAATTTGATCATGTCAAATGAGTTGGCCATACTAAGATCATGGGCTGGGAAGACAAGAGACCTTAAGACCTGTGGTCATCAATCATTACTGTTGGCAGTGATGTTGTGGCAAGAAAAACTATCAGCTCACACTGCATGTTGTGGAAAATACACTGAAATAGACTGATTCCCATTTACACTACATGTTCTTACTCTCTCATGCACTCTTTTTTTGTTTTAGGTTACCATGATGGACACATTGTAATACGATGGTTCTGGGCAGCAGTGGAGCGATTTAACAACGAACAGCGACTCCGGTTACTGCAGTTTGTCACTGGAACATCTAGCGTGCCATATGAGGGCTTTGCTGCCCTTCGAGGGAGCAATGGGCTACGGCGCTTCTGTATAGAGAAGTGGGGAAAAATAACATCCCTTCCAAGGTATGAGCAACAGCTGAGGGGCTGTGAGAAGAGTGAAGCACAGTACTTTGCTTCAGAGTGCTTGTCCATTAAAAGCAACCAAATCAGTAAGGCTGGTTCAGGATGATACACATTAATTGTACTCAGACCTGAACTCCTTTGAATATTAGAAAATGATTAGGATACCAGTCCCCACAGATTCAAACTCTATTGTTAAGTTTTGGATTGACCCCAGAGCAATGGGGGGCTGTCTTCTGGTTCTATTCATTTACAATCAAAAGGTTGATTGATAAGATTAGAGAATGGCTGTGTTCAAAGTCTGTCTCTAAATTGGCCACTGAGTCCCTCCCAAACCAAATCTGAACGCCTCCTCTTTGTCTTATTGCACTGTTAGTACCATTTTGTCATCTCTCTCTTCCGTGAATGTACGGAGTCAGTAGGAAATTTAATGAGCAAATGGGCTTCTGTCGGCATAATGATTAAACCAAGCTTTATATATCCATCCCACAATTGAATAATTTACTCACTGCCTACTATAATAATGATATGGTATAGCAATTTTCATAAGTAACTCTCCAAATATTATTCCCATTTTTTTACTGTTGGGGTAACTGAGGCACAGAGAAGTGTATGACTTGTCTGAGAAGACCAGTGACAGATCCAGGAATTACTCTTTTGAGTCCTAGCCCAATGCTTTGTCTTCTAAACCATGCTGCCTCCTCTCTAGTTCTTTTAGAAGTGGATGATATACCACCTGTGACTTTGTGACATTGAGGCCCCTTAATTTAAAAGTGTGATGGGATCTGGTGCAGGATCCCAATAGTCATGCTTCCTCCCAAGCCACACATGCATAGCAGGAAGCATGATTGTAGGATTCATTATCGGATCCCATCATGCCATATTGCCAGTCCAGGAGGAACCCAATCCTACTTGATCCAAGGAGCAGGCTTGGCTCCCTGTTCTCCCCTGGCTGGGAGCCCTGATCATCTGGTGGGGGCTCCCAGCTATAGGAGCACATGCTGCACTACCTCCCACCTGCACACCAAGGCTTCTGTTTTGTTTCTAAGAGGATAATCCAATGTGTTGTTTCTTAACTATCAGGACCATAGTTGAGTAGTCTGTGAGTGCCTGAAGACCTTGCCAGCAGAAAATTCCTGGGATGCTCCAGCAACTACCTTCTGGGTAACTGGAGACACAGCTGCATTGGGAATCAGCCCTGATTTCATCTCTCAGTGGCCAGCCAACGGCATAAACTATTGATGCAAGCTTTAGTGTCAAGCAGAGATAAATTGTACCAGTGCAAATTTTCTTTGGATGGTATTTTATTAGTTTGGGATGGACTTAGAGAAGCTTTCAGATGTTATGCATTCTTCTTCAAGTGCAAATTGCAGCTTACCTTGTCTGCACCAGCAGTTTTCCCTGGCAAACCCATTCAAGTGGCTAATCATAAATAGCTAGAATTGTAGTAAATCCTTTGTGTAGGCTGGCCTGGGGACACCATGCTGCTGGCTAGGAGAATCCTTTGACTTCATCATTTACTTTCAGGTGGGGTCTGACAGAGCCTAAGGCAAATGCCTTTCCTGGCCTGTTGCAACTCCCATCTGTTTTCCTAGACCTTGAGAAGCATACATATTGCAAAGATGGTTGTGGACACTGGATTGTAGATACAGAGCATCACAAAAACTACAAGGTGGAAATTGCGTAGTATCCCTGCAGAAAACTCTCTGCATTAGCAGTCTGTTGGGGAGGGAAGAGAGGGCTTTGGTATTTACACAAGAACATGCCTGGGGCTGACATTCAAGTGGTAGCAAGGTAATTGGCCTCTTTCTGCTCTGCTTAATTTTCTTTGTTAACCTAGACCTAAATTCAGTTAGCCTCAAGATATTTAAGTTTACTACCTCATGTTTGTCTCCTGAGCTTTCCCCTGAAAAGGCCTCTACTCTAGATGAGGTTGCAGAGTCTCTTAAAACTCTCTGAGCTTCTGTGTTCTGATTAGCCACGAGGAAGAGAAACACCCATTTCTGATAAGTAATAAACCCATAGTTACCATGAATTAGTATGGTAGTACACAGGCAGACAACATTATTTGGGTAAGTGTGACATTTTTTATTAGACCAACTGAATAGTTGGAAAAAATGATCTTTACAAGATTTTGGAAGCACCCTTCTTCAGGCATAAGAAGAGTCTACTCTCTAGGGTCAAATAGAAGCTTAAGCCAATATGAAAAATGCAGGTCTGAATATGGAAATACATGGCAGGGAAGATCAGAGGAGATAGGAGTTAATAAGTATGAGACAGCTAGGTGGGGGAGAGGGAGACAAAAGAGGAGACTCTCTACCAGTGACAAAAGGTAGCAGGTAAAATGTAGAAGTTACTTGGGGTTTGCCAGGCAGGTTATAAAGGGTCATGAATCCAATGTCTATATTTAGTCCATAATTTTTGTACGCAGTAGATTTATGAAGTGAAGTTCATAGGCTTATCTGAGAAAAGGGTTTTGTACATTCCCTTTGAGGATTAGAACTGATAGACTGGAGAGAAAGTGGTTGTCTTGTGAGAAATGTGCCCCCCATCGATAATTGGGTATTTTTGTCTTTGATAGATTTTTGGTGTGCGTTCATTCTGGTACACAGTTGTTATTTGGTTTCTCCTATGTAGATTCGCTCAGGGCATTCAGTGAGCTGGATGAGATATATTACATTTCTGGAGGTGCCAATGTAAGATCCAGGAATGATGATGGCTCTTTTATGGGGCATAGTTGTTGTGGGAATGGTGGAGTTGTGTTGGCAAGTTTTATATTTCCATGGTCTGAATCCATGCCATGTGCTTTGGGCCATAGGAAGTTCTCTTCTGGTCATGAGGTTGGTGGGGCTTGGTACCTGTTTAAAAGCTAGGTTGAGTGGTTCTGGAAAGATCTCTTTAAGAATTAGGTCTTCTTCTAGCATGGGTTACAATTGTTTGAGGATTTTCCATATTGGTAGTATATGATAGTGACAAAGCATTCTTGCATTTGAAGCATTTGATGAAGCATTCTTGCTTTTGAAAATATATCTAACTTTATCTCAACCATGCAGTTGGTCCAATAAAACTTATCACCCCCAAAATCCTCACTTCTTGTATGGTAATACACGGTGTACATATTCATTACAATTGTGGAACAGTACTCACTACACACAGCACTCTAAAATATAAAAAAGATGAGGATTAAAATGCTAAAACTTGGGACTTCCCACATCCATACATACCTCAATAAAGGTTTTTTAAAATTTGCATTTAGATGCCTAAAGTTTTTTTATATTTATTTTTGATTTAGACAGTAGGATAGGCATCTCTTCTTTTCCCTTAAGCATTCACAACACAATAGAAGGGTAGAGTCACTGATGAAGTTCAAAATCACATACTACAAATCCCCCCCCAACAATTGTCTTATACTCCCCAGTTTCAGATGCCTGAGAAAAAAGAAGATCCTTTTCATGTGCTCTACAAGCTTAAGTCATTAATCCTAGATATAGATTTGGCCTGAGCTTTTTATGAACCTAATGAAGTTCTTAGGGCCCAGTGCAATACATCTTATAACCATATAAATTCAATGTAAAAAAAAATCTGTAAAAAGTTGCATATACCTCCACGCAATTGATTTCTCCAATTTTGAGTGGTACAGAGATGGACATTGGATTGCCACAATTAGGGTGTTTGCAGCGGAAGTAGAGGGAATGTAGGTCTGGCCTGGACATTTCCAGATGCTTTATGAAGTCTTGAATAAAAAGTTGTAAATACGCACTAGGGACCTAGAGTTCCTTCTCTGTTCTCTCCTTCCTGTATCAGAAGTGTCTCTTACAGTCAGTTCTTACGCTGTGTTGATGCAGTGTGTGACTGCATTTTTTGTTTACCACTGACCACAGGCAGGCTGTTTCCTTTCCTGACATCAGAAAAGACACCTGATGTGTAGTTCTGAGATAAGAAGAGACTTTTAATACTACTGCTGATAATGCAGCATTTGCATAGATAATGCACTTATGAAGGGTTTCCATAATGCACTTATGTAAGGCTGTGGTGAAGACTTTTCACTAGTTAGAAAGGTTCAGACTCCAGGAGCTTTATTCTAATCTCATTTTTGCTTCTGCTCTGGGGTCATTCTGCTAAGTTGAGAGAGTAGTACTGGTATAAAATGGTGATAAAAGGCTGATTAATATTAGGGATGACCAGTGGATTCCTTTCAGTATGTGAGGAAAATGAGATACAGCATACATTAATCTTGTCTATATTTACAGTGCACACAGGCAGCTGTGGTAAGGCACAGCTCAGAGATGTCACACTGTCCCTAGGCCTCCAGAACCTGACTCTGTAGCAAGTTCTAGCCAAAGTGTATCTGACAACTTCAAGACTCTGTCAGTGTAAAACTACAGCTTGGTTTCTTCCGAAGTGCTCCTCTAAATAAAATGAAATAACATAAAGTAGGTAACAGAGTCTAAGACCTTTCCGTTTGCCAGAAATCAGGCTTACTTTCCCTGTTTAATATGGAAAACTTGCCACATCTACACCTAGTGCTGCATATTAGTAAACTGTTTTCCATGTGACAGCATCCTTCTTCCTCCTGGGTTTATGACTGGATCTGGAAAAAACTTCCCATCTCTTGCCTTTTGGAAGGAGTAGAAGCATCTTCCCTGTGTTGTGTATAGTTTTGACACTGAAGCAGTTCCCCCAATAGTCTCTCAAGAACTTTTTCTGATGTTCCTACCAGAAATAGACTGAGGACTTCAGGATTTGGTTCAGTGATTTACTCAAAAAATTGCAGCTGGCATGATCAAGCCTTTACCTTCCCTATAGAGATCTTCCGTTGAAGATTCTAGTTCTACAGAATAATTCAGTAATTAACAGCATATTGCCTGCAAATAAAACATGATGACAATTATCAGCTATAGTAAATATTTGCTCTTAAATAGGCAATCTCTCGCCCTATCTGTCTAAAGTTACTAATCATGTTCTTGTCACAATAGAATCCAAAAGCACCATATAACAGTTAAGAGGCATTGTGTGTGGTCACAAAGAGCTGTAATTTATTTATTTAACATATCCCCCTTTCTCAGTGGATTGTATGTGTGTGCTTGCATGTGTGCGTGCTTGCTTGAGTTGCTGTTTTCTGTGCATCTGTGCCTCTCATCTTTCTCTTTCCTTTTTGTCTCTCCTTCCTGGTTTATTGCAGTTCAATTTGAGAGTGATAATGATGAGATACTATTCTCTATAGTTCCTGTTTTACCATCCTTTATTTTATTGTTATGCATACATCTGGCAAAATTGTCCAGTGAGTTTATTATTGGATTTGTGCATAAATATTAATTCTTGCACTGAATTCCATACTGAAAACGAAATGTTACCAGGACAGACAAATATCTGATGATGCCAGTTAATTAAGAGACCATGGCAAAACATAAGTCTTCCTGTAAAGGAAGCCGGAACTGTATTTTGTTGAAGACAGATGTACTTCTAGAGCAGGGTCACTGCTTAGGGAATGAACTCCATCTCACAAAGAGGAAAAAAATGTAGGTATCTGTGTGCAGTATGGAACAGTTTGGAGGGGGTTTTTTGACTGGCCAAAGAAGAGTTAGTATGTTTGTCTAAAAAGCAAGATGAGAGAAAGAAGTGGCCCATTTCTGTCTCCTTGGCACTGTTATATCAGAATGCAAGTCTTATTATAGTCGACGGGTTAAATCTATAAAGTTGACAGGGGAGCTTTGTATGAGCATTTGCTCCTTTGGACTGTCAGCATTATAAGGATTAAGGGAAGTGAAAAAAGAAGAAGAATGCCAAGAGCTTAAAAGCTTACATGTAGTTTTTAGAGAGGACCCTTAGAAGGAAAAAATTTGTAGAGAAGACACTAACAGAGATTAAAGATGCAGACCACACCAGAATTGCCAAAGCCTATAGGAGCAGATTACAAAGAAGAAAGACATTTTAAGTTATCAGGTTATTATTTTTCCTTCTTTGGGACAAGGGCATTTAAGTAGGTCAAGGTTGGTGTAAATTATTTTATTTTACATTGACTTCTACAGAAGTAAAGGTCTTTTGTCATAAGGCCTAAACACTGCTAATTCTGGCTTGGGCCCCTCACTAGTTAAATACGCTGTCATAAATGTCAGGCCCTAACATGGCTTAATTGAAAGAAGAAAGCCTATTCACAAAGTGTAATTATCGTTTCTTCCATTATCCATGCAGTATTTCTACCTCAGTGCATGCAGATGCAGATAGGGCTAGTACTACAAAAAGCTGAGCCTTTCCTGTCATAGGCTGAGCAAGGTCAACTTCTGTTGCCTTTGTAGTAGGCAATACTCCTCTGGAGGATTTGATCAATTTGCTGAGGAATCAAAAGTTAGATAATAGAGGCAGACCAGATGTTTAGCTGGGTGCTTTTTTGGTCCAGATGGAAAATGAAGGGCTTCAGCTTCCAGCTGCAAAAGCAGATGCTAATACCTTCTCAGTTGTACTGAGGAAGGAACATGAGAGGTTCATCTTTCTCCTATTTAGCCCCCTTACTTAGCCATTAAGTAAATAGGCATTGAGTATGTCTACACATGTATTTATGTGCACCTAAACTTAATGTGCCTTTGCTAAAGTCGCATTATGGCAATTTAGGTGCACTTCTACATGTGGACATGCTAATGAACACTAAATTTAGGCACAAGTAGCTAAATCACATTAGCATACCTGCAGATGCATTAATGCGATATCTATCCATTGACGCACACTGCATTAATGCTCATTAGTGCATCTACAGGTGTACTAATGCAACTAAGTATTCACACCTAAATTTGATACCTCCCTTATGCAAGTATCAAATGAAGGTTCACATAACCTTAGATCTCCATTTTTAGGGTGTATTAAGGATGCGCACGTGTAGACACATGCCATTAATGTGGCTTAAAATGGTGATTTTAGGCTACGCCCACTTAAAAGAGGCATGTGTAGACATGCCCACTGAGAACCTTTAAGGTCCACCAGGGCCATTAAGGCTGTTCCCTGACTTCAGTCCTTGCAACATAGAACAGAAGACTTACAACATCACAGAAAAGACATAAGACAATTTTGATCTTCATGTCCGTGATCTAAAACTGGGCTGACTCCATTGGCCTCGCTGGAGTTAATCCAGATTTACATTAATGTGACAGAACAGAATTTGGCCCCCTCTTTTTTATTTCTGGTAATGAATGAAACCTAACCTGTATGGCACATGTCCTGAAAGTTAATTTTCCCTTTTTGATTTGTCCGTTTTTGGGGAGGAGAATCTTTTTGTATGCCAGATACTGTTGGGCAAGATGCCACAAAAGTTTTGCCTTGAAAAATACTTAGATGTTTCTAAACACCCTCTCCATCTCACCAGTAGGGCTGCATGACTCAGCAGTTATCTCCTATGCCCTTCTCCATACCTTGAGTCCAGTGAGGGATGCCTTGAGTCCAGAAATGTTGAGAACCACTGCTCTAAGGACATACATTATATTCATTCATTACTTTCCCAGCAAATACTGGAAGAATAGCAGAAAGAAAACTCTTCTTGACTTCTCACTGTTCCTTATGGCTAAATACAGCCAGTCAAAAAGCTGAGTTGATTCAGCCTTTGCAGGTTAGTCTAAGCTGCATAGATTGAACTGATAAGCAAGTGAACAAACATTCAGTTTTGATTCCAGAAATGCAGTCATATGCCTGCAGTGGCCCAGGCCAGAAGCTATGGGGCACTCAAATATGCCTCCCTGCTCAACTGGAGCAGACAGTTTGTGCCATGGCTAGCCCGCTCACCCTGTGAGAGGGGATTTGGGTGCAAAGCATCCTGGGATGCTGGGGGACTGTGAGTTAACTTGAATCTGGAGGGGATCTGGGACAGAAGTTCAATAAACTAATTTAACTTAAATCAGTTAAGTCTGATACTACATCCATCCAGGTTTATCTTAAACCAGTTTTGATCATTTTGACAGTGTTTATGTGCACTGACCTTCTGTTGTATTACAGATTTGAACCACTTTCTGATCACTTATACCAGTTTGTGTGTAATTTATGTCCCTAGCCTGTCTGTGAGATTCAAAAGGTTAATAATGGTTTCAGCTTGGGTGGGACTTTATGTCAACTAGTTATAGGAAAAGGAGCTGATTTGTGCCTGTATCCAGGGTGAGTAAAAGTCATTAACATAAGAAGTTTGTTCCATGACCTGTGTGAGATGAGTTTGATCATTTTTATTAAGTTGTACACATTACAATAAACACCAGGGCAATCAGCATTTTTATTGGCAGTTTTAGCAAGGTCCAGTAACTGGAAAGACCAAGAGGACTAAACTATCCTCTTTTTCGTAGGGTTTGCTCCCTCTGAAGAGGATTGGCACACATTGGCAGGTCATTGTAGGGAAACTTACATTGCCAAAGGCTGCTGAAACAAAAACACAAATAACAATGCAAGGCTACTTATCTGCAATGTATAACCTCCCTATGCCCAAGTTTATGAGATGTATTACAACAGTGCTTGTAATTTTTCTCTAATTCCTTTATGTTCCAAGTTTGTTTCCAAGGGAAAGTATATTTATTGTGCACTCTCTCAGAGAATGGCCAGTTTACAATATTTCATTCATAGGAGAAAAAAAGAACAGTAAAAACTCGCCTAATTGAAATGTTGCAGTACATGGAAACTATGTATCTGGCTGTTTTAGTTGCTTGATTGCCTTTAATGATTCACCATGGGTGCTTGATAAATCTCCCCTTCAGCTCTGTAAGTCTCATGCCAACTAATCTGCCTGCAGCCTGTTTTTCTCACTTCCTGGTTGGACTAACAGATGAACAGCAGAGTGTCTTCCTTAAGAAGGGCTCTTTTGCTTCAGTTAATAGGAAATAACATGCATTAACGGATGAGATGTGAGAGCTGGAAGCAAAACAAGGCCATTGCTTCTAAATATATCAGAGACTAGATCCTCAGATATTTGAATTACCATAGCTCTGCTGGCTTCAGTGGAGCTTTGCAGGTTTACACCAGCTGAGGATTTTGCCTCAGTGTATATGTAATGCTAGCAATAAGCACCCCAGCATGCCTAGGGATTTGGGTAGGGAGGAGAAGAAGAAAACATATATGTGCAATCCCTACAGAGATATATTAAGCACAGCTTGACTGATTGCTAAATTGCATTATGTTTGAAGCTGTTGGAGATATTTGGAAAGGTCAGCGTGTTTCAAAAGGGGAAAAAAACAAATGGCATTTTCATGCTGCACTGACTGGAACAGTGCTTTTTTGATCATTTAAGATTAGGCTCCTGCTGCCTTGAGGCCTCCTCCTGCTCTCATTTAAGTGTCAGCCATCTTGAGGTTTCTCAACCACAGAGGTTACAATAAGGAAAGGGAATGCAACAGGGATACAAAACTAACCAAAATCTTTCTCCATGACCAGCAGCTCATTTACATTAATACACAAGCTGGCTGAAAAATGGAAAACTTCCCATTAAGTTTTGTATCACCTTTTGTTGAAATTTTTTTTTTCAATCAGCTTACACTGGCAGCCGGGACCATCATTTTGCTGTATTTGTATAGTGCCCTAAAACAATAGGCTCATGAGTGGGACACCAAGGTGCTACTGTAATACCAATAATAACAACAACAACAACAACAAAGATATCTTAACCTAAAAACACAGCGTATGATAGATTAGTGATGGATGAGGTAGGCTTAGAACCAGAGTTTCCTACTCCCTAGGTGAGTGGGATAACCACTGGGCTATGGCATTAAAGCATGAGAGAGTCTTTTTCTTCCATCTAACACTTATACATTCTGGGGTTTTGCCCAGCTACAGTTTCAGAATGGATGCTTGCCCTGGTACATGGATACAGAACTGTGTACCTGCCCATGCAGAGGATAGCCCACTAAGCATGCTCAGTAGCTGTGTGGACACTTGCATATCCACTAGGGCTGTGCGGAACAGCACCATTTTGTTTCGACTTCTGTTTCACCGTTTGAAAAAGACAGTGTTTTGTTTCATCATTTCATTTTGAAGCACTGTTCCATTTTGTTTTGTCAAAACCGTTTTGCTGTTTCAGCGTGTTTCGATGTTTCATCCATAGGCTATACTGGGGAATCATGAAATGCCTAGAGCATTGTCATTTCTTGCCTGATTCGGATGAAAATTGCAGGGATGGTAGCCCCTTCTGAGGGCCTTCATGATGCCTACCACGTTTTAAGGAGATAGATGCAGGGGTTTCTCAGAAACAGCACCTCAAATTGCTGACAAAAAAAACTTATGTGACTTGCTGGCAGTGGCAGCCTTCTGTCATCCCAAGCGCAAATGTAGGGGTCCACACCCTGGTAGGTGTCAGACTCCTCCCGGGGGTGTGGGCCCCCAGATTGCCTCAGGATGACAGGAGGCTGCCACTGCCGCCTGAGCAGCTCCGCCAGCCCTACGAAACTCCGGCCGGAGGAGGGAGGCAGAGCGCAGCCCTGGCTCTCCTCCACCTCCTGCCTCTGGGCTGTGCTCTGAGTGGCTCTGCCAGCTGCATGGAGCCCAGCCTGGCAGCATGAGGTAGCGGAAGAGCCAGTGGCAGAGCCGCTTGGAGCACAGCCCTGGCCAGTGGCTCCCCCCACATCCCCGCTGCCAGGCTCAGCTCCATGGGGCTGGTGGAGCCGCTTGGAGCACAGCCCAGTGGCAGGAGGTACGGGAGAGCCAGGGCTGCGCTCCGAGTGGTTCCGCCAGTCCTACGGAGCTCAGCCCGCCAGCAGGAGGTAGAGCACAGCCCTGTCCCCTACCTCCCGCCACTGGGCTGCTTTGAAACTCAAAATGTTTTGAACATTTTGAGTGCCCTCGTTTCATTTCAGAACTGTTCAAAGCCTTTTGTTTCATTTCAATTTTTCTGTTTTGAGCTCAAATCCCGTCAAAACAGCTTTGAAACAAAACACCCTTCAAAATTTCGCACAGCCCTAATATCCACATTATATGTAGAATAGGATCTATTTAAGTGCCAAAAAAGGCACTTAAGTTATGCTTGTTGAAGTCCATTTAGGTCCATAAAATAAAACAGGATGAAACCAAGTTAATGCTTGGTTTATCTATGTATATGTATGTTCTGTTTGGTGTACATGTCATTTGAAATATGCTGGGTCTATCAATTTGATTCTATCTTACTTCTTTTTATTTTGATATTCAGCTTTATCCTCTTTACTTGTCTAAGGACCTAAATCAACATCAGTCAGCAAGTCTCTCATCTATGTATTTGTTAAGTTAAACTTACACATTGTATTTTTCCATTTGCAGGGCGCACACGTGTTTCAACCGCTTGGATCTTCCACCCTACCCATCTTACTCTATGCTGTATGAAAAGCTCTTGACAGCTGTTGAAGAAACTAGCACCTTTGGACTTGAGTGAGGGGATTTAGGCACATCGGGTGTTTTCCTAGCTGATGTCACCTTCCTTCTCCACCATCATATGGTCTTGACTTCCCATGATTTTTATTTTTGAAAACCAAAATCAAGATTGACAAAAGCTGTGCATGAAGAACTGCCTCCCTCTCAGATCTAACCTTCATGCTTTCATCCTCAGTTTCAAATGGACTGCTAGCCTGTATGCAATAGAAAACAACTGTCTCAAGGTTTCTGTATATCTCCACATACCTCCATTATTAACAATGAAAATACGAATGCAAGTTATGCTACACTTGACCAAATGTTAATAAATGTTTACTTTCATCTACGTTGATTAAAAAATTAAAAAAAACCCTCATCAAGCATTCCAAGCTTTTATATGCCCATATCTTCTAAACAAAGCCACAGTCATCTTACTTTCTAACAGTTGAATCCAGTACTGGGGAGCTGGTCAAATTTTTCTTTCATCCATGCTTGGTTTTTCCTGTCCATCTGAAAGACACCTCTGAGCAAAACTGAAATTTTTATACATGAACTCATGATCCACATCATATCAGCTGGAACTGCTCCAGTCATATGGTGCAGATAAGACACTCGAAAACAAAAACCTGTAAAGCAATGCAAAGTATTCCAGCAATTGCTATGATTGTTACTTGCCAGTACAAGAAAGAACTTGCACTTCAGAGATATTGGGAGGGGCATCTCTATCATAATGTTTACCGTACCAGAAGCACAAATTTGTGCACGCTCTAAAAGGATGTCTCACTATGTAGCATAAAGGACAAGGTTCCCTTATCTAAATATTGTACACGACAAGGAGAAGGGAAGTAAGAAGAATGTTCTAATCTTATTGATATCTTTGGGTTCTGTTTACTGATTCTTTGTTATATGATGTTTAAAACCCTCCCTCACAAATGAAAAATCTAGACAATCCCATCACCTATTGTCAGAAGCCATTTATTTCTCATTGAGCAGGGTTAACGTATGTTTGCTTATATATTTGTTTTTTCCTTTTCTTTTTTCCTTTTGTTTTTGAATGCAAACCTCCATAAACTCAGAACTGGATATGCACAGAAGGGTTTTGCCAAGGTTCCATTAAAAACGAAGCTGCAGAGAATGATGGTGGTTGTCAGGAATAAAGGAGATTGTATCTCACTTTTGGTTATATATTTGTAGCAGTTCCTCTTGGAGTGAAGCCATTGGTCCTGTTATGTCACGTCCAGCCCAATTAAAGACCTGACTCTTTTTTGGTACCCAGTTCAAACATCTTGGTCATTAGTTTTGTGGGCTTCGTCATTCAGCTGCAAAGGCAAGGCATAAGACAGCAGGCTTGCTTTGACAGTAATTCTGGGGCTTTCGTATCAACCTCACAACAATGATTGTGTCCTACTTTTAACCCTTGCTGCCCTTGTTTTCCAAAACTAATCATGGATTGAAAGTGTTTGTCTTGACTGGGAAAAGGAAAGTGGCCCTTTATTTTGTATCACACTACCAGCTTAATATCTGCCAGCAGCTCACATGAAATAGCTGGTAGTCAAATACCATATTTTTTTGTGTGTCTTTTATTATGCTAGTTGTTTTATAGCTGAACGTCAGAACACTGTCAAATCTGCAGACTAATTCAACACCAAACACATTATCTTTTCATCAACTTTGCACTTAGAGAGTGTAGTCAGGCCCAGCCTCCCCATACAGTTTGACTGATCAAAATTATAATAATTCCATCAATGTGTGCATAACAGCATTCTGTTATTTTTTAATGTTTTTTCCCCTTTGATTTTTGAAGTCAGTATATAGCTTAAAAGCAACAGGCAAGGGAGGCTTCTAAACAGTAATATTACATGCTGGGTTCATAGCATACAAGGGAGATGTAGAGTAGTCCATTCATTATTTTTCTAATATTCCAGTCATTGTAGTATGTGATTGTACATGCTTAGTAAGTATTTATTTCCTAACACCCATTCTTGCTTATTATTTGTAAGATGGTAGAACATATAGAGCCCAGGGCCTTATTGTGGCAGGCACAGTAAACGCAAGCCCTGTGCCAACAACTCTCAGCCCTTACAAATTGTTCGGGAACCCACTTCTTCATGAGAGCATTCATTACATTGGAATGAGAGTGAGATACAACAGGATAGTCATAGCCTACACTTCAACGTGCAAACACCACCTCATTCAGCAGGAGCACCATGTATACTGAGCCATGGAGCCCAGTTACTTGTATAAGGATCCTATTTTATCCCTGATAACATCTTTACAAAGTAATCTGCATTATATTCAATGCTGGGTGTCTTCCAATAATAAAAGAAAACAAAGAGATGTATCCAACTGGTTGCTCCCAGTTTGGCCAAAGGAAACAGTACATCAAAAACTGTCTCACTAATACAAACAGGGAAAAGATCCCAATCTTTAGAATACTGTATAGTTAGGATTTTTTTAAATATTTAAAAGCTATATTTTGGTAAAGAAATCAAACTATTTTTTGTAGCATACTAAAAGATATTTGTATTTCGGAGACGGCATCTAGACCCAAACTGAAACAAGAAGGAATCCTGAGTTTCTCCTTTATATCAGGTTCTGATATTGGCAATATACAAGCAGGTAGTGTAGATTGTAGGCATCCTCACATTTGGCAGCCACCATTTCTAGCTACTTGTATGTTCCTGTTTCAGTAAATGTATGGCATGGCCATCTATTTTCCAACAAAATGCCTCTGACAAGTGTACAGCATGGAAATTTTTTTTTTTAAAGGCTGATTTCTGACAACTCTGGTGGCAAGAGAGTACCAACATCCTACATAGTTTTGGATCAAAAACAACATAAGAGGAAAACAGTTAAATCTGCATTTCTTCGTAATCTTTCTAGTCAGGGTTTTGCTACTCCAGTTACCAAATCATTAACACGGAGAGAAAGAAAACATACTTTATCTGTTTGCCCTTCCTATCATCCTGCCTCTATTCTCTCCCCCTGACACCCTTGTCATCTGCAGTGTATGAAAGTTATTGACATATCTGGGATATCAGGGTTTGAATTTAGTTTACATTTCTTAACAGAAACTGTCCATTCATTTTGTCTTCACTATTTGTTGATTTTTTTTACCACATATACATAGTGATGTATCTTCCCTTATTCTCCTTCAATTCAAATTCTCCTACTTAGCTATAACTCAGAGACTTTTCTGTTCTCTCTCCAGGTCTGTATGCTCATTGTAAAAATAATGATCACTGTAAGCTTGTTCCTCTGCCTTTCCACAGAAAAAAACTGCAAGGTTTTCAACACAGCGTGTTACTGTGAAGCAAATGAATAATACACACTAAAAATCACAACCCATTTAATTCCCTGCTTCACAGTTCCTTTATCATTATGTTGGATCATCATACAAAGATGTGATAACCATGTCAATAGATCTTAGAATGCAAGAGAAGAAAAATAGAAAAAACTGACAGGTTTTGTGAATGACAATCTTGGAAGGAGCTAATCAAACATTACCACTAGTTGATTGGCTTCAAGAATTCTGGGTTTGGTTTTCTTGATGTTGTGGTTGTTGTTGGTAGTAGTGGTTATGATGGTGGTGGTGATGATCAATTCATTTGTTTCTGAAATTCTGGTGAGATGCTAGAACTCAAAGCATGAATAAATGTTCAGGAAAAAAAATGTCTTAAGCTAAATCTTTCACCCTCCACACTCAAGTGGTCCTGTTGACTTCATCAGGTCTGCCAATGGAGTAAGCTATACTGTATTTGATCCAGTATGAATATAAGTATATCTCACTGACTGCATTAGGTAAAATATTTCCTTATTTATTAGTTTCAATATGCAAAGGTTCACAATAGTCTTCTGTTTAGACCTCTGAGACTGACATTTTATGTTCTGGAGTCCAAAAGCACCATAAAGCTGAAAGGAAGTGGACCAAGCTAGACCTCATATTTCAGGGAAACTGAATTTTGTGCAGCTATAGCATTGACATTTTTTTCCCAGTTTGCTCTAGTGCCCATGAATCTTCTAGTGAATTGTAACCTAAATTTTGAGTTTGCAACTTAATCTGAAACCTGTGCTGCTTTTTTTAGTTTCTTTCTGGGGGCAGGGAAAGGCAATTCAGGTTTCACCAAATATTTGATGGCTTATTCCATGGCTTCAACTCAAAAAAAGTTGGAGACTGAAATCCCAAATAGCAAAAAAAACAAAACAGGGTAGAGCAAAATTTGGAAAATAAAACAGTTTTAGAAATTAGTAAAAATATATATACACACTCAAACATACTTGTGCGCATGCACACACACCTATGTGTGTACAAGAATTAAATTCATCCCAAATATTAATCCTAAAAAGGAGATGGAGGTCCAGTAGGAGGAGTTTGGCTTTGGAATAGTTTTGATATCATGAATATTCACCCTGTGTTCATAGCAACATGAACAGAGCTTCCCAGTAAAGATTAAACACTTTCAGTCAAATGCAGACCAACAGACCTTTCTACAACTAATGCGGTGCTTTTTTTATTATTCTTGCTGTACCTCAGTGTTCGTTATTTAAAAATTGACTGAAATATACTACAAATCTGGGATAGGTTTTCCAGTTATCACAAGGTCCAAAAGATCAGCTTGTTACTTTCTATCTAGTGAGTCATGTAGTCCCTTTGTTCTTGTAGACAAACAGATGCCTGTAGGTAGTAGATATTAGGTATAGTAAATATTGTATCCTAGGCCGAATTCCCTGCAGCTTCCAATTTATCTAACAGAAATGTCTATTATGGTTTTGTTAAATACATCATACAAGTCAATGGCAGGAAAGGTCCTCATGGTTAGACTGATTTTGCTTCTATTGACAGAAAAATGTCACATGATACTCAGGCTGCGCTTTCTATTCAATCATATCACTATAGAGGAATGTCAATAAAATCACTTTGTTATGGCATTGTGTGTACTGTTTATTAAAAATAATTTATTTTGTGGAGGATGCATTTTATCCTAGCAGGGCAAATTCATCCTTGGTGGAACTTCATTGACTTGTGGAGTTGTGTTCACAATCATCACGGTTGGATCTGGTTTGTTATCAACATAGCATTTGGACAGTTTCAGTGTTCCTGTTCCTTCTTTCACTGTTGTGCTTTAAGCCCAGATCCTTACATGCATAATACCAAAATGCTGAACTACACAAATGTTTGAGAGCTGCAGTAGCTTCAGTGGTCTGTAAATATAGATACGTCCTGGAGTACGTATACACAATCAAAATGCTCAGGCTTTGTGAAGACCAGCTGAAGGTCAAACTCGCCCTGAATAACATTAAACTTTGTTTTATTTTACAGAAATGTTACTGACAGATGGCAAAAGCCATATACTTGCGTCTCTCTCTCTCTTAAGCATCATTTCTTGTATTGCTCTCTCCTTAGCATAATTGCTTCTAAGTATAATTGCTTCTAAGTATAATTGACCACAGTGGGTAGATGATTTAATAACACATGCTGGGGCTGAGGTAACTGTTGACACCAACTAGATGGATTCTCTGGGACTCATGCCATAATATGTACATTTCTCAGGTTTTCAGAATTGTGGTATCACAGTCATGCTTTATGAACGTGACGTGCTATTGTGGAATAAAAAATGCATACCTTAAATATGCAGTCAGTATGGAGACAGTGTTTCCAAACTGAGGAACTGTAAACACATGGAAGGGTCCCCTGAGAAAAATGATCAGTGCTGCATTGGTCACAACATTTAGAATTAGGACAAACAAACTATTAACATGCAACCTATTGACGGGCAGATGCATGTAGGTGATGGTGAAAAACTGGTGAGGCCCTTCCTGAGCATGAGAGAGACAAATCCTTTTTCAGGAGGTCCTGTTTGAGCACAGCTCAGCCAGGCCTAAGAATCAAACCTTGAATCTCTGCTTTTGAAGATCAAGACCTGTGTACCACTTCCTTCACTAATATTGAAATACATGAGGAGTGGCAAACTCAGAACCCAGGTAGCAGATCTGCCACAGCAGCTGAAAAGGCCATGGTGAGAAATTGTTTTGAGGGAGGAAAAAGTGAATAATCAGTATAGGTGGATTAACACATGGGCCTGGGCCCAGGGGCCCCTGCCAATCAGGAGCCCCTGGATGCCTGGGTTCCCTCAGGAAACAGTGAACTTCCCCTTGCAGGTAGGCAGCATTGCAGCCTGCAAGGGGTCCTGCTTGGGGCTGCCATGTGCATGGCCAGGAATGCAACTGGGCAGCATGGAGACCAGCTTCCTGTAGGTAAGTCTATGGGGAGGAAGGGGCAAGGGGGTGCAGATTGAGGCTCCTAGGCTGCAGAGTGAGGGAGGGAGTCAGGCAGGGGCTGGGGGGTGCTGCCCAGCCAAGACGGTGCATGGGACCCAGGGCCAGGGCAGGGAGCAGGACAGAGCTATGGGCAGCTCATCTGGGGGGGAGGGGCGTGGCTGTCAGACAACGCATGCACCCCCAGGGGGAGACATGGGGGGCATGTGCCCCCCCCAATTTGTATGTGGGATGGATATGGGCTGCTTGCTGTGAGTTTGGGGTTCTCCACTCTGCTACCTTTGCTTTGGGAGCCCTGCACTTGCCTCATGCCCCCTGCCTGCCAGGCAGCAGTGGGGGTGGTGAATTGTGCCTCCTGCTGCTGGGCAGGCAGGGGATGCACAGCCAGTGTGAGGCCGAAGGGCAAAGGTAGCAGGGTGGAGAACCCTGAGCCCACAGCAGGCAGCATGGATGACTGGTGCCTCCCGAGTGAGGGGGGGCAGATTGCCAATGGGGGGGGTCCCCCAGTGGCCAATTGCTGAGCCAGCAGCGAAACTAGAAGTGTACTTCTGGTTTTGTGGCTGGCACTTCCAGGGGGTGCATGGCCAATCTCAGGGAGTGCACGTGCACCCGCATGCATCCCCTATGCATCACCAGTAGTGGGCAGCCTGCATCCTCCCTTGCTCCACTTGGCTCCACACTGGTCATGGGGGAGAGCAGGGGCGGAGAGCAGGGAGGAGAGGCAGGCATGTGCCACCCCTCTCCCAGCTTGGCCGGGTCCACCCAGCCTCACCCACAAGGCATGGAGGCCTGCTCCACCCTCAGCAGGGCAGCACCAGGAGGGGAAGGGAGCCCTCCCCACGCTGGAGTCCCTGCTGGGGTGTGGGGAGCCTCCAATTTTCTCTTTCCCCAGGGCTCCAATAAATCTTAACCTACCACTGATAATCAGAAAGTCAGTGATGCTCAGAGACTGTTATAGGTATACCAGTGAGAAGCATAATAATCCCTTCTTCTCTCAAGAGATGGTTAGTTGCCTTGTCCAATCTCTGTCTTAGATTTTTTTATTGCCTGTTTGTTTTATTTTTGCTTGATACTATGTTTTGTTATGTTTTATGTTTTGCTTGACACCATATTTTATTAAATTTTGACAGATAAAGGGAAGAAGAAACAGTAGTTATTAAAATCAGTGAGCTATCCAACCACTCCAGCTTAATAGGGTATAACTGTTTGCAACTTTGACCCATTTATGTGACTGGAGAAATTAAATAGATCATTTTACTAGCACCCATTATATGACATACATTAGCTAAACTGAGTTGACTTCAGAATATGCTTATGATCTACCTGGAGATTTGACACCTAAATCAAATGTCTCATGCCCCTTAACAAGACCATAACCTTATGAAGTATGATAAATTAGGTTGTAATAATTTATCATTACTACAACCCAGTTGTAGTAATGATAAGTTATTACAACCTAATTTATCATACTTCACCCTTTGCTAACAACATCATGATGCTGAAAATGGACAATTAATTGGTTCATGACTAATTGGCTCATATTTGTATTTGTAGGTTAAGAACCTCACACCAGACTGGAAAATAATTATAATTGTGCTGGGCTATACGAGCTAGAGAGCATACTCAGAGCAAAAAGCATTATGTCTTTTCTGACCACAAATCATCATAGTTGAATATCAGAGCTGCTCTAATGTTTCCCCCTCTAACTCTGATGATTTTCCAGGTTGAATTCTGACTGGCAAGCTTTCCCAAAATAAATATGCTGCAACGTTAAAGCAAGAAAGAACTTTTGGGATTTTAATCTCTATCCTTCTGCATTGAGATCTGGAGCAAAAAAGAATCATCCTGTGCTCTGTGTGGAGTACACAGACTTGATTCTCATGTACATTAAACCTCCACTCTTGCCTTACACTGCTCTGGTGTTGCTGTTGAGTAACATTTCTTTTTGATGCAATCCAACAGAAGTCTATGGAGAACTCATAAAGAGTGCAAGAAACCTACCATGACTTTTCTGAATAAACAAAATGTAGAGTTTCTCGTTATAGCACCTCATAATATAGAAAGAATTAGATTGTAGGAATCTTCATCTGAAGTTTTGCTGTTTTGAGCCACAAACTACTGAAGGTGTATGAGAAAATTCTTTGTGACAATAACAAAAAGTCTTTTCTTTATTTTAAAGTAATATCCTTTTTAGACTAATCTGGATTTTTTAGCCTTTTTCCCATTAAAACAAAATATCAGTTTTTCCAAAAGCTTGTATGAGCAGTTTGGTGCCTTGCACAGTGACCCTGCTAATGCACTGAAGCAGGGGTGATGAAAAATGCCACAAAATGTGTATTATGGCGCTGAAAACTAGTTCAGTTGACTCTGAGAGTGAATTGCAGATCAGATTTTGAAAATGAATGATTTAAATGATTATTTTGTTAAATTTCAGATGTAATGGTCTCAAACCAAAATTACCTGAAGAATCAGTTGTGTTTCCTCATGATTCAGTGTGCAAAGGTTTATATTCATCATTCCCAAAGCATTATAAATGACCTAAACAGTATGCTTCATGGAACCATAGGTGTTAGACCACAGCTTCTCAGGAATGCAGCTGTTGCAGTATTGAAGCTGTGAATTTATTTCAGATTTATTGTACAATCCGTTAGTGTGTCAGTCCTTGTACACTGTTGAGAAAGTACTAAAAGCAGTACTGGGGGTGGGGGGCAACTGGGCCACCAGCCCTGGGTGTCAACTTAGGGAGTGAGCAACAATAGCAGCTGCTGCTGTCAACAGCCTGGCTGTGGCCGCTGCCCCAGGCGCCATCATTGCCCTGGGGCACAAAACTGACCAGTTATGTCTCAGACTAAATACACAACATTTGTAACCATGCTGCTCTCTCTTATGAAAAGAAGTCTCTTAACTAGAAATGTAATAAATTCAGCTATCTGATCTCACAAGATTAGATCAATGGTAGGTTGAATCCAGAATCTTGCCTCTGCCTGTAGTCAACAGGGTTCCTGGTTTTCCCTAATATAAAAATCACAAATTCTCTGTTAAAAACCCTGATTAAAAAGAAAGGCCCCCACCCCCCCAACCGCCCTGGCCCTCCTGCTTCCCCCACCTTCTCCCCCCACAGTCCCCTGGGCCTGCTTGGGCCCTTCACGGCCCCCCCCAGCCTCCTGCTCCTGACCCTAGCCCTGCCAGAGGGGGCCCCTAGCTGCCAGGGCTACAGGATCAGGGAGCAGGGTCCACAGCCCCCTGCCCCCAGCAGGAGGCGGGGGCTGCTGCTCTCCTGCCACTGCCTGCTGCAGGCTTGGGTTGGGGGGGCATAGCTCCTCGCTGCTCTGTGCACTCCCGGAGCGGCAAGGGAGACCCATGCCCCCCTGATCTGTGCATGGGGCAGAGACAGGCATGGGCTGCTCACTGCAGGATCAGGCTTCTGCCCTGCTGCCCTCCCCCAGAGCCTCTGACACCAGGCAGGTGTGACTCAGTGCTGCAGGGCAGAGCAGGGCCACGCTGAGATCTCCATGCCATTGCGAGCTCCATGCTGGCCTGGTAATATGCCCCCTGCACAGCAGCAGCGAGGGGCAAAACCCCGCGCTGCCACACCCACTGCTGCCAAGCACACAGGACACATTGCCAAGGCAGTGCAGAGCTCACAGCAGCAAGGAGATCTCCATGTGACTTCTCTGTGCCCTGCATTGCCAGGCCACACCTGCCAGGCTGCAGAGACCCTGGGGGGAGGGCAGCAGGGAGGGAGCCCAAGCCCACAGTGGGCAGCCTGCACTCACCCCACCCCATACATGGATCTGGGGGTCATGGGTCCCCCCTATGCCCTGGGAGTGTGTGCCGTGGTGGGGAGCTGGCCCCTCCCCCTGCCCCCCAGACAAGTCAGCTGTGACCCAGTCCCACTCCCTGCCAGGGCCATGCATTGTGGCCTTAGTCTCCACATGCTGCCCAGCTAGGCAGCAGCCCCAGCCCTGCCAAACTCCCTTCTCCCCTCCCTCCCTCCCTCCCTTTGGGGGCCTGACTCTCCCCACCCCCCAACTTACCTGGTGCCCAATGCATATACATGCACACGGTGCCCCCTGCCAGACCGTCCTCCTCCCACTCCCCCCCCCAGCCACTTACAGGCTGGAACTCTGTCAGCTGGCAGAGGGCTCGTTGCAAAACCCATGGGTTTCTCCAGTCAAATAAGAAATCTGCATTTCCTCCAGTAAAAGGCAAAATCCATGGTTTTCTCCATTTTTCCATGGGAAACAGAAAACCCGGATCCCTGGTAATCACCACCTGACATTTCAGAGGAACAGAAACCTTCATGTCATTCACTTCATGCTGTAATGTTATACCTGGGGGTCAAACATCCCTGATGAATCATACATCCATCAATTCAGGTTTTTAAAGAAAACTATTTTATCACCTTTTATACATTGGACCTGATGACCATAAACCAAGAGAGTTACTTTTGAGGCTTAAAATAAACAAAGCTAAAAAATGGGGGAAATTTCTGTGGACTCCCATTATTTCTCCATCTAGTTTTATACCATAATAGGATTTGCCATGAGCCAGCTATGAATCATGAAGGGCCACTCAGTTTTACACATGATTCTATTCAGTCATGCTCCATTTTTTGGAAACAGACATTTGATGCCAGCAATTCATTAAGCAAAAAATCATCTCATCCTCGGTGTGCAAGTCTTTGAATGTTAACTGGTAATATCAAGCTATATACATAACAGAATTATCCTACATGGTAGTGATAATTGGTGAAACGCTACAGAAAGCATGTGCGTAGAAGCATGAATTAAGTCAGGCGTAAGTTATGCCTAGGCATTCTGACTCTTCCTCTGCATGGGAGTAATATCATGTTGCCAAATCTAATATTGGCAAATAGAGCCAAATCCCATGATTTTATCACAGTTCTCACTGTATTTCTTTAAGCTTCAGCTCTTGGAATCAAGTTATTTCATGGAAATCTCAGCTTCAATTAAAAAAGAAGTTTGGGACCTCACTTGAGGTTTTTTCCAATGCTTGGGGTTGGTAAATGATATGTAGGAAGTATCTGCTCATAATTTTATCGTCTTTGTGAAATGTGCTGTAAATTTACCAAAGTTGGGCAACAAATGAATTAAAAAGCTTTAATCTAATAACTGTGGCCCTAAATGTCTTATCTCTTACCATATCAAAATGACACGGGCCATTTTAATATGCTTCAAATACATTTTTACAGCCCTCCTAGTATATTGATTGTCCTGAGTTCTCTTTGTGCTCTGGGCATGCAACAAAAAGAAAGCAGGTTCACACCTTGGATTTAGATCTTCGTGAAATATGGCTCTACCTTGACTATGAGAGCCGATCTGGAGAAACTGCAGAATTGATCTTTCTGTAGACAGTGGTTTAAAAACAGATTCTTTTTGTTGATGTAACTCCAGTGATTAATATGACTTTTTAACTAGAGAAATTAAAGAGATACTGAGCTCAATAGTCTGACTGGGAGAAATGATTACTTGCAGGCGTCTGCAGTAAACAAAGGGTGGGTTTGAAATGCTGAGTTACAAGAGACAAGAAATATCTAAACGTTATAACTGGTGGCCAGTCTTACACGTTTCCTGGATGGCAGATGACCGTTGTTACAAAACTCTTATTGTATTGCAGTGTTTACTAGCAGCACTCAGATTCTGGGTGGAAACCACTGCAGAAAATTAATGTAAGCCCTTGTGTGGAAAACAGCCTGTAAAAGGATACTCATGGGTCTTTTTAAAAAGAGCTTAGGCACAGCTCTGGTAAAGTATTTTGATGCCTAATTCCTAGTTAGGATCTTTCGTCTCATCCAATAGGAGTTAGGTGTCTTTATATCCTTGTGGTTTTAGTCACCCGTTTTGCAAACTTTGAATTCTGTGGGCAACTGTATCGATGGCTGGATTAGCAATCTAGATTAAATTTACTTGTGTAAAATAGTAATTCAGGATATTAACAGTAATTTGTGTGCCTAGTGCTGCCACTCTGTGTGCTGTGCATCTTTCCGTAAACTGCACAGCAAACATAAAGACTAAAGAAACCTGGTAGTATAGCTAAAAGGAAAACTAGTTTCTTTGCTGTCCTTCGATTTTTGATTCATCTAAACTTGTACAAAAGAACGAAGCACAAAACTGATTTGCAATTACATGTCTCATTTTGAATGAACACCTTGGAAAACCAGGGCTTAGGTTTTGACAAGAATAATTTTTTAAAAAGTGCATGAATGTAGTATCCCAGGTTGGAAAGGTGTAGTTCTTTCATCATAATATAAAACAAAGGACTGCATGTTGAAATGACTAGTTTTATCAACTTAGAATAAATAAAATACTTCATACATCATTTAGCTAGACTGTAAAAGTGACAACCCCAGTAGCATTATGCCTTAGTACTTAGATTATTTAAAGTAGGAATTTTATTACATCTGAATAGCATTCTTAGCTGCACGTGCCAGGATACAGACAGTCAAATGCTTATGCTTACACTACAAACAGGTCATCATGATGATCAGAAAGGAAATTGTTTCCTCCATGTCCAGTATAACTCAGGAAGTTCAATATTAGGCAAAGGATCAGGCTAGAGTTTACCAGACTTAAAAGCCATTGTTTGACCTAACCAGGCAAATCCTGCGCTCTCATACAACATTGCTTGATTCACCCCTCAAGGGCAAAAGTGAAATCATGCTTTCACTTCACTGTGTGCAGACATAAATCAAAAGGACAGCCTCCTGAGCAAAGTACTGGAGGCATTGTCCTCCACTCCACCTCCTTCCTCACTGCTTGTAGGTCAAGTACATCTTATAAAAAAAGAATTAAATTCTGGGACATATCAGACTGAAAAAAAGTCGAACTATAAGACACTAATGCTACCAGTACAGGCAGAGATAAATGGCTACCTTGCCATTTGAGTGAGACTGAGCATAAAACTAGCTTTCCTCTAAAATGGAAGAGTACAATACTTTGGTCACTGACAGCTAATATGGAAGCATCAAAGAGGACTCGTGCACGGTTTCAGTGTGAGATGACTGTAAGGCATCTATCTATCTTTGTCTGACCAGTTTCAAAATAGATTAAGCTTTGTTCTATAGGGGGAAATTTATCCCTGTCCAGATAATTAATATAAGTGTTGTGCTGCTTTATTTAAATTCCACATAACCCTATTTTAGTACTTCTGTGACACTAAAGTGATACCTGGGACTCCTCTGAACTTAGACAAATATTATTTACACAGGATCTAAATGGTATAGATATCTATTCTATAGCATTATACCAGAGCATTCCAGCTGTTGTGTGGTGCAGTGGAAGGCAAATGGACTTCAGTCAGTCTGCAAGAGAGTTAAACAAAATGTTTCTTCTCCCAACCTTTCTATTCAGCAGGGAATTCTGATTAATGGTGCAGCAAATCTATCTTTCTGTTACACTGAAACAATGAACTTCTGAAGGGGTTGGCATTTACTACCCCATGGAGGAGAAAAATAAATGAAAGAATGACTGGAACTGGACTCCATGATGGATTGTATAGAAATTTGATGTTTACTGACAATTTACCCACATTGGGGAAACCAGAGAACTCGGGAAACTTGTTTATATAAGCTTAATGTATGTGTATTAGGGCCTGTACTTACCTGAACAAAATAACACTAACTATTAAAGAAGAGCTTCTGACTTCTGAATTTATACATGCTATAAACAGACAGGCTGGGTTTTTTAAAGATATTTAGGTATTTAACGCTTATTAAAATCAAAAGTACCTTGAAAACTTAACAAATCTTGCCAACGTACTCAAAGAAAGGACTTATTTCTGAGAGAAGCAATATCTGTTCCACTGTTCTGGCAATCCAGACATTTACACTTTACTTTCCTAAATTTATTTTGCAATTACATTTGAAAAACATGTTTCTTTACTTCCTGGTATGGTGATATTCCCTAAACTATTGGACAGTTGCTATTTTGGGCTGGTTTTCACCCCAAATGCAAGGGCATTTTCTGTTAAATATTTTGAGATTTTCTAGGAAGAAAGGCACTGTAACAATAAGAAATTGAACGATATTCATTCAAGAGTGCAGAGATGTGCATGCATGCAGAGTTAGCAAATAGCTTAATCGGATTTGGTTGCCTTCAAAGTGCAATATAAAACTCAATTTAAAAGATTTTGGAATAAAGAATAAATAAAAGTGAACTGAGCACTCAGAGGGAATGATGAAAAAAATGTTCTCCCCTATATGCTGCCTTAGAACTGTCATACTGGCAAAAGGAGTAGAATATTTAAAATATTGCTCTAAAAAGACAATATGCACCCTGCTTGCTATATATGCCACTCATCTGGCTACATGTAGTTTAACATGTATTTCCCATTACATGGGACAACTACATGCTCTGGAGCAGAATACTTCTGCTTGTCTCCAAAAATGGGGTGTGTCCTACTCCACTAGTATCTTCATGTTCTACTCTGGCTACTTCTTGTTATGGAGTGCTGTTTGTAAGGTTGACTGCCAGCTCTGGGACAAACTGATCACCATGATGCTCTAGGACCCGGTTTTCTAGGAAATCACTACTTGCTTAAAGTGAAAGAAAGTGAAACAGGAATATTGGACGGGAATGACAAGGCTGCCTCCTGTAAATTTCAGATTTACATGCTCTTGAGGAAGAATTATTATTCGTCAGATACCAACACATTGTCTGGATACCAGTTAATTCCAGTGATACGCAATTTCAGCCTTAACAGTAATAATTAACATTTAGATTTTATTTATTAACAATGTTCTGTCCCGCTTATCAGTGACAATATTCTGTGTATGAAGCACATTGAATCTTTCTTAAACACAGCTCTGATTGTCATTGCCTTTTAATAACTTCCTTTTTTTCTCTCTTTTAAAATAATTCATTACAGAATGATCTCTTTTTCCAAATCTGACTTGGCACTGGGTGAACAAGGGAATTTCAGCAAAATTTCTGTCTTAAATGTATTCACTTGAATTTACATAATAATTGATTCATGATTGGAAGGTTTGCAGGACTCCTAACCTATATGTTGGGCCTTTGCCTCATTAATCTTTTCTGTGACAGGCTCTGGACACCCGCAGGCACTCAAGAAGCATGTGTCTGAGTGATTAACACAGACAGATGCTGCAATATTGTCTCTCTTAAATAAGATTTTTTTTCCTTCAAAATGTACAGTAAGCAAAAGTCTAGAGGATAGGACTTGTTAGGCAAGCTAGAAATGTCCTCTACTCTTTCTCAGTTATACCCCCTTTCTTATTAGATGACGATGCTCCCCTGCTAAAAGAAAAATCCTGCCTTCATAGAACTAAATATGACACTAAAACAAAGCTCCAAAACTGTCCATTCTTAGGAGCAGTAGGAATTCCCATAACCCACATGCTAGCCCCAAAAGTTAGTGGTTGCTTTGTGATTTGAAGTTTCATAGACACTCAGTTTTTATCCTAGTGAATGTAACTGTATGTATCCTCAAACTCTTGGTTTCATTGGTAAGGTTAAAAGTTAATGCTGGATTACAAGGGGAGAAAGAAGTATTTAACATTTCTCATATTGCTATTTACTGTAATTGCACTGCCCCCTTGGATTCATGTATTATGAAAAGCAAAAAATTACATTCTTGAATTACCTTGTCTATACTAATCCAACTAGATAGTTGCAAAACAATCTCTTTATTTGCAAGATTTCAGGCTCACGCTCCCTTCCCTTCCTCAGGCAAAGGAGAATGCAAAGCAATTATAAATTTTTTCTCAGGTAGAAATACTTTTCCCCTTGCAATTCAGGATTAACTTTTAAGATTGTAAAATTCCTCCCAGGTAGAAATGAAAGTTTAATTTCTACCTAGGAGAAATTTGCATTCTCCTTTGCCTGAGGAATGGTGCGTAGGTCTGAAAGCTTGCAAATAAAGACATTTTTTTGCAACTAGCTAGTTGGTTTAATAAAAGATATCACTTCTACCACACTGACTGCTTTTGCTTTTTAACTAACACAGCTACAGCCTTTATCCCTTGTCTATACTAGTCATTTTATATATCTACATCTAATTTTTCAATCCTCACATTTGCAATCAAGTCCATCCATGCTTCTAATGTATAGATTTGTAATGATCTTTCTGTTTTTGTGCATATTCCAATTAGCTAAGTCCATTTTGGGCCTGTGCAGATCTCTGCAGTAGGAGAAGTTGAAATGGAAGTAGCTTTGGTGCTAGTTGTCCCTGTCAAAAGTCTGGGATGGAAACCAGGATGGGAGTGCAAGGTGGCTGATCTAGTTAGATTTGTAGGTTCTTGGGGCCCTCTCTTTTACTATACATTTTATACCTCCTAAAATTATACCTCTAGGGCTAAAAATAAAGGTCAGGTTTACCCTGGAGCTGAATGTCCTGGGCTTTGACTCCCATCAAAACAGTCTTTTACACAAATTGAAATTAGCCAAATTAGATCTGATTGCCAGGGAAAAGTGTTAACTCAGTACTTCACAGGTATTTAAAATGGAACAATGGGTTTGCACTTGTGAAGAATCCCAGAGTTAAAAAGGCTTTGTCCTGGAAGGAATCCACTGTCAGTTTTTAGCCTAGTGGAAGGTCAGTGGTCCTCAGTCTGTTCCAGCTATGCATAGATTTCTGGTTTATGTTGGCCTATACAGCTAAATGTTTTGCAATCAGGACTCATAGTAGAGATGATATCTTTTATTAGACCAACACAAGTTTTGCAAAAAAAAAAAAAAATCTTTAATTGCACACTTTCGGGCACCAACACGCTTCATCAGGCGTTGGAGAAAAGATTGTAAAAGTTCTCCTGGGTAGAAATGAAAGTTCATATTTCATAGAGTCAATAGATGGAAAACTCCTCTGGGCAGTCAGTTCATAGCTGGTTCATAGCTGGTAAATGTTTATTGGACTCTCATGAGTGATCCCACTCCTGAGAGCTGTGACCCCAATCACTGTTTTACAGTAACAGAAGTACAATGCAAGAAGAATGATGCAGGGTCTGCCTTGCCTCAGCAGCAAAATCACGTTACATTCAGGAAACTTTTATAGCGAAGATGAGCTGGGCTGGGTTGTGTTTGACCAGCAGGAGAGCCATGCTTACAGCAGGCATCATTGGCACTGCCCCATGCTTTGACAGAGGTTATAGCTTTGATTGAGGTGATAGGTATGTAGCAGGATTCAGAGTCAAGGAATCTAACAAGGACCATGATGTGAACTCTATGCTTCAAGTCAACAAATGTTGATTATCTGCACTTACTCGCTGGAATCACCCCACCAGACAAGAGCACGGCACAGAACGCACCCAGCAGATTGAAGAGGCACCCACTACGAGGCCACAGCGTGGCTCCCGATAGACTGAAACCATGGAAAAGTCCCCTTTCTACGAGGGGGCCACTACATCAAACACTGACAGCCGCACCACTAGAAACGTGGTGGTCACAATTAGAAATGGCCCAGGAGAGAGTTAGGATGAATATCAAAGCTGATGAATATCACCCTAGAGGAGCAGAGCTTGACTGGCTGACACGGAGAAGCTCCAACTGCCTCTGAACAGGCCAGTAACACTACAGCTAACAGATGGGTGTGGGGGTGCGCCAATGGCACAAGCACCACGTGCGGATGTGGAGGACACCTTCAGGCTCCAGAACACTTGCCAGCCTGCCTACGTACACAGCTGCCACGTGCTGACCAGGACCTAGCTACGGGTATGTACGCACCTGTTTCCGGGCCCAGCTTTGCCTAGGGCAACAGGACACAAGCAGACTGATGACTGTAACAGGGGCATCACTAGCAGACTGACGACTGCAACAGGGGTGCCCAAGCAGGTGTGCCTGCGATCCCTGGGTGTGGCACGTGGCAAACTGGGGAGGGGACAGGCAGCACCGCAAGGGATAGGGCAGGGAGCAGAAAGCAGAGCAGGGAAGATGAGACAGGAGCAGAAATGAGTGGCACACTGGGCTGCAGGGTCTGGCACACCACAGATCGGGGAGGGGACAGGCGGTGCAGGACTTGAATGGGCAGCAAGCAGGAAGCCAAGCAGCGGATCAGGGGTGGGAGAGGATCTGCCAGCCAAAGCCACCCTGGGGCACCTGCTACAGGACCCCGCCTCCTGGGTAGGGGCAGGGTTGGTGGTGTTGTTCGGGGTGGGTGGAGCAGCCGCTAGGTGGCCTCTTCTCTGCGGTGGCGCCCCCTGCCCGCGGCAAACCCGCGCGCAGCCCCACCCCGCGGCCGAAGCGCGCCTGCGCAGCCCAGCAGGCGGCGCTGCCCCCCCGCACTCGAACGTGGGCGCCAGCCCCGCCCCCCGCATCACAGCGAGGCGCGAGGGGCGGGGCCTCCCCGCGCCCCGCCCCCTCCCCGCCGCGGCGCGTGCTGCCGCTGCCTACCCTTCACACAGCGGCGGCTGCAGGAGCCGTGGCCGCTGCTCGGGTACGGAGGTGCCGCCATGAGCCCCGAGAAGCCGTCCCCGACCCCGTCTCCGCCGCAGGCGCCAGCCCAGGCTGCGGCGCGGGGAGGCTTCCTGCGCGAGATCCGCACGCCCATCCGCACCGAGCCCTTCCGCCAGCGCTACAGCCTCAGCCCCGGCCGCGAACTGGGCAGGTGAGCGCCCGTCGACCGTCTCCCCGCGGGGGGGTCCAGCCTTGCACCGCTCCCTCCGCCTGAGGGAGCAGCCCCCCGCCCTGCGCGCGGCTCCCAACCCCGTCAGCGGCAGCGGGTGCCCGTGGGGAAGCTGCAGTGAAATAGTTGCAGGCTTAAGTCTGGCAAATTCAAACGGAAAGTAAAAGCCCAATTTTTCAGTCAAATCCTTTAGAAAGACAGCACGATACTGTCAAAGTCAGCGTCTCACCTCTCCCTAGAAAACCTTCAAGGGAGGTCGCAGGTTCTCTTTCCCTTGGTGTCTAGGGCTTAATACGTCCACTTTTTTTCCCACCCCCTTCCCCTTTGCAAGCCGGCAGGAGC
This sequence comes from Crocodylus porosus, assembly GCF_001723895.1. Lineage (NCBI taxonomy): Eukaryota > Metazoa > Chordata > Crocodylia > Crocodylidae > Crocodylus > Crocodylus porosus. The sequence goes on from NW_017728886.1 coordinate 92,224,076, forward strand.
TTCCAGCCCACCTGGGGATGCTCTCGAGACCCAGAGCGCCAGGCTCTGTTGGGAGCAGGGGGAGAAAAAGCCCCCCCCCATGCGGCAGCTGAGTGCTGGGAAAGCCGAGGCGGGGATGTCTCAGCCAGGGGTTTTTTTAACCTCAGTTAGCTGGGAGGTCCCCTGTGGCAAAGGGCTTTACCTCAGTTAGCTGGGAAGTTCCCCATGGCAAAGGGCTTTGCTCTTGCCACCTGGGTTGTTGGTGGAAAAACAGTCACAGAGAAGTGGGGCTGAAAGGGACCTCCAAAAAGCTGTCTATGTAGTCCAGCTGCCAGCCTGGGGCAGGATCAACCGTCTCCAAACCATCCTATACAAACCATAATCTAAACTTTGGGTAAGACTGCTGCTCTCAGCTCTGGCACCACACAGACCTAGTGCCCTCACTGTCCCAGGTAAACCAGGGGAATCCTGGCAGTCAGTATGTCCTGCTTCTATAAAAAGTTTGTTAGTATATGGTCAAGAGGTCCCAGGCAGAAGGCCACGTCCCCCACTACAGAAGAAGGCAAAAACCTCCAAAACCATACCAGTCTGACCACGGAGTAAATTTTTTTCCTGACCCCACATATGGCAGTGGATCTGACCCAGAGTGGAAGGGCAAGACCTTTTAGCCAGGAAAAATGCTAATATATGACTATTTTTTTTCTTCCCCCCCACTATTACAAACAACCCAGAAACCTCCTGCTCTGCTGTGCTCTGATATAAAGGACGGGCTCCTTCGGGAGACCTGTTCTGGGGAAACAGTGTTGGTGGTGTGCGGCACGCAGTTGAGACTCGCAGGGGCAGGTTAGCAGGTGACGTAGGCCTAAGAACATAGAAGCGAGTTGGTATGGTTTTTTTGGCACGGTTGCTGTTGTTGGGGCAATCTGCTGGGAGAGTGTTAGGTTGGCTCCCCAAGGCCGAGCATGCCCCTCTCGGTTCACTGTTGGATGGTTTAGCCAGAGGCCATCACTCTGTCTGTAAATGACAGGTGGCGCCTCTCTGGTTGGTATTTGATGGTTCAACCAAAGGGCTTGTTGTAGGAAGGCATGGGTGTGTTTTTGTTTTTCAGTTGATTCTAAATGGGAAGTTGGACTACAGCAAGGTGCTCAATCTTTTCAGTCCAGTGGGCCAGGTGGGCAGTGCCTGATCCTTCCATGGGCCAGATCCAGCCATTGGACCCAATCTGGCCCCTGGGGCAGGGACAGCAGAGTCCCATCCAGCTGCATGGAGGGAGAAGGAGAACAGCTGGACCCCCATCCAGCCATGCGAGGGAAGGAGATTTGGTTCAGCCCCAGCCTGGCTGGTTGGAGGGAACGGGCTGTTGCCTGCCCTAGCAGGGAGAGAAAGCAGGGCATGGGCCAGCCCCAACTGGGTGGTGTCGAGGGAAGGGAGCCTGGCCCTGCCTTGATTTGACTGTGCAGGGGGAGGTTTGTGGCCCAGCTCCAACCTGCCCCACAGGGCTTGGAATTTTGGTAATGGAGTGTTGTGGTAGTATTTTCACTGCTCCCCCACTGCCAAATTTCCCGACCCATGGGAACTCCTCAAGCCAGATAAAGAAGTTGAGATTACCATTTTCATCTAGTCCAGGGGTGCTCATCTGTCACGGTGTGGTGTACATTTTATATGTGTACTTTGCACATGTGTATGTGTGTTATATACATTTTAAATAAAATATATAAATATTTGTGTGTGTGCACATTTGCATTTAAAACGCACGCACACATACACACACATGCACCACGTGTGCACACCTATACACCTTCATATAAAACGTATTCTAACTTCACCAGAGCTATCTTGGTTCTATCCTGCTTAACAGGAGAAGAAAGTACTGCAGTACATTTGAACTGGGTAATGTGAACACAGCTCTGAATGGGATAGCTTAATATGTAGTCATTTTCTGCCTTCTGTAATTCTGCACCAAAGGCCTTCATTAGTTGAACATCTTAAATTAGGTAATCTTTCTGCATTTTCCTATTTCAGACAGTTGTCCCTCTCTTTTTCACTAGTCTGCATAAATCTGGTCCATGCTGCATTTTTTCCTTTTTTCAGCTTTATACAGGTTTATGATCCCTTTTCCTCAGACTATAAAAGAAAACTTACAAACACATACTTACACATGTGGACTTCCTTGAATTGAAGGAGTTCTAAACCCAAGAAGTATTTAGTTGTCACCATCAGCATTTTCATAAAACAGATTTTGTTTTTTTTGTTTTGCTCACTCACTGTCACAAAACAAATGTGAAATTGAAAAGGCTCATTCATGTTTGACTCGCCTATCACTGGGAACTGATTGTAATGCATATCTAGAAATTAGTTTTGCTTTGTGTCAGTTGGTAGCTTTCTAGTTTTTAAATTGTATTTGTAATTAACTTTATGCATCCTGTTGCCAATGACTTGGGGATTTAGGCAAATTAAGTTGTAAAATCCTACCATTTTACATACTTCATGTGTCAGGCAAAAAGCATCCCTTGTGCACATTATCATACTTTGTTGTTGTAATCACTTCTTTTTATTTTTTGGAGAGAGTATATTTATTTTATGTGCTTCAATAGATTGCCTGTTTGGCTACTGATCAAGGCAGCAGTCCCATTCTGACTAGCATAAAAAAACCCTCTTACCTGATTTTTGTTCTTTCTCATTCAAGATAAGAGGTCAAAGCTCAAGAATGTGAATAATGCACGTAAAACCTTTCCTGTTGCTTGTACTGTCCAGCATGTAGCATACTGGTAGTAGATTTGAAATGAAATATTTATCATAATTATGTGAGCTAGGGTAGACTTTTATTCAGCCTTCCTAAGGTTTTTTCCCCCTGTTCTTGATTGGTATGTTAGTGGCATTATTAAACTCTTTCTCTCTCAATCTCTCAATAAAATCTGTAGTAGAAACTTTCGATCCTTCTGGATTATGGTGTATGCGTGAGAGGTCACCAGGACCTTAGACATGTATGCCTACGCAGGAGTATGGGGGACTGGAGGCTGCCCAAACCTTCCATTCCCCTAGATCAGGGGTTTTCAACCTTTTTGGGTCATTGTAGCCCCAGCAGCCAGTCAGCAAGCGGGGGGGCAGGGGCAGCAGCTAGTCAGCGAGCCAGGGGTGGGTCCCCTGTGGCTGATCAGTGAGCTTTCTGGCAGCAGCAGAAGTGCCAGCAGTAGTGCCTGCTGCTGAATATCCCCTGAGGGGCCATCCCAAGTGCCTCCAGAGGTACACATACCCCCAGTTGAAAACTCCGGCCCTAGACCATTGAGACAGAATCCAAGGATCAGACAGATAACTCTTTTCTAAAATTACTTAGGGTGTGCTTAGGACTTGCCTTCCCTGCGTTGTTAGGGTGAGGTGTTTAAGTTTTGTCCCTAAGCCAATACCCAACCACACATATGTCTCTTACGTGTGCTGCTTTAAACTTAAGCTTGCTGCTGGTTAGCTCCAGCTAAGAATGCAGCAGCTTGAGTCACAACTTAGTAGCCACTTATCAAATCACTCTGCATAGCTTCAGTGTTTTGCAGGGTTGTGCTCTTACTCAAGTTAGGTAGTCATTCCCAAGTGTAATAACTCTGATTATTGCAAAGCCCTGTCCCCCCTACCCTGCCCAACTTTGTAGGAGTAATATCATGCAAGTATGTCCTTCAATAACTGTTTTTTGGTTAGGGGCATGTTAAACGGCATTTCTCTAAGGCAGGTTTGAATACTGACTATATTTTACATAAAATTATTTTGATATAAAAATTACACACACGCATTCACTAAATTATTAATGAATAGGTATACATATTAGCGAATATTCAAACCTGGCTTATACACATTCATTAGTAATTTAGTGAGTGTGTGTATGTGTGTGTGTAATTTTTATATCAAAATAATTTTATGTAAAATATAGTATTCAAACCTGGCTTAGAATAGGATTGTTTACCACTTGGCTTTCAGCAGCTGCCTACATACGATGTATTCCTGCCTCTGCTAGCACGCCTGTTGCAGTGGAGGTGCACAGAGCTGGCAGAAGCTGTATGGTGTCACCAGAAGCGCCTGAATATGAATGCATTCTGATGGCTTGGAAGTGGTATCAAAACTGGTAGATGTAACCAAGGCCTTGGTCTTTTAAGGATGAAAGCCAAACCACCCAACTAATAGTGCTTTTGTAGACTGTCCCAGGGACAAACAGAGGGGAAGACCCCAAAGACCCAGGGGGGAGCCCCGAGGTCAGGAACCCGCTGAAAGAAATGAAAATAAAAACTGCTTACCTGCGGCGGAGCTAGAGGTGGGACTCGTGCAATGCGTCAGCTGCATCTTTATAAAGTTACGGCCGGCAGATGACATCAGCCGCAGAAGCCGGCTGGCGGGGATAAAAGGGGCTGCCGGCAAGGAAGAGGGGGAATCGACGCTGACAGGAGCACCAGCAGGAAGCCGGAAGCTGATTCCCCCAGCAGGGAAGAACACAGCAGAGCACGTGGCAAGCCAGAGACTGCTAGCTGCCGCGGGGAAATAATAGAGCTGAGGGCAGCTCCTCTGGACTAGGAACCCGGAGAAGAGAGCCAAGAGACGCAGATAGACGCTGACATCCATCATGACGGCTGAGGTGCTGCAGAGACCAGCATAATCTATGGCATTAAACCAGGTGGGACCATTGAGGGCACCGGGGAAGCCAAAAAGGTACGGGAGGCAAGGGCAGCAGGAGAAGCTGCGAATGACGGTCTTCAGTGGTGTGGCGTGGTTATGGCAAGGGATGGATGGACAGATGCCCGTGGGAAGGTTGTCTGTGGCCATAAGTTCCAGGTGGGTGACGAGAGAGTGGAATGGTGGCGGAGCCTACAGTAGATACCGACTGCCGACTGAGTCTGAAATAGACCTGAGGGTCTGTACATGTCGTTAGTAGTCAGGCCAAGGAAGGGGCCTGGGAGAGGGAACTTAGGGGTCCCTCAGATTGCATCTGTAGTTTTGTGGTTTTTTTGGTGTAGATTTTGTGTTTCCTACTTTTGGAGGAGTTGTAGGGCAGAGCAGGCATTCTAGGTATTATTTAGTCTCTGGAAGAGTTGCTGACTTTTGGGGAAAGTGGCAGGCTCATGGACCAGATAATTGACCACAGGTGGCCCATGATGTAGGCAGGGCAGACTGCACTGGCCACAAAAAGGGAGTCGGGCTCAATGGCCGGGAGCCTGGCGAGTAGTATAACTGTGACCTGTCAAGGCTGGGTATAAGGGCAAGGTATAGGGGAGGTGAAGCCTCGCAGAAGATCACCCGATAGCCATCGATAGCCATCTCATGGTTGAGAGAACCCCGGTAGTTGGACACTAACCACTGAAACAAGATCCGAAGTTGTGGCAGGTGAAATTGGGCAAAGACTAGTAGACCAGGAAAGACTAATGTCCAGGAAGAGACACCCACTCAATGTAACAGCAGGGACGGACGGATGAACACCACCGAACATCTGGGCCCAACTGACACATGACAAGATGTTCGAGGCCAGATGGGCATGTAGACCATTGGTTTTGCTTGTTATTAAAAATGTTTAGGTTCCTGTTACGAAATCATAATTAAAAAGTTCAGTCACTGTAACCCTGGACTTGTATATCAAATCAAAGTCCATGAACTGGATATTGTGTGCTGGATAGCCTTCTGAAATTGGTCAAGCGGTGACCACACGATAGGCTGTGCTGTGGTGTTATCAGAAAGCAGTCTATTCAATTTACGCAGTCATCTGAATAAGCTTTTCCTGGATGAACATGGAAGTAGTACAGGTTTGTAAAGTGCAATTCAAACAGTTCCTTTTTTTCTTCCTCTTCTTTCCCCTCCTTCACTGAAACAGGTAGTTTAACTCTACAGCAGGGGTAGGCAACGTTTTTTGGCCAGAGTGCTGAAAAAAACACAATGTCTACCTTGGAAGGTGCCGGAGTGCCGACATGCCAGAGCCTGGAGTAGCTGTTTGCAGCCGGCCCACGGAGCCCAGTCTGCTTGCAGCAGTGCTTGCAGTCTCCCAGCAGCCTGCTGGGAATAGCCTGGGCTCTGTGGCTGGCAGCAGCTGCTTAGAGCCTGGGCTGGCAGTGGTGTGGTGAGCAAAATGGCTTTGCATGCCGTGCTCAGCACACGTGCCGGGAGTTGCTGACCCCTGCTGTACAGTTTGCTGCGAAATACAGGGACTTAAACCAGTCCTCACAGGGTGGAACTAAATAAGGAAACATGTTTTCATCTCAACTCTACCTGGATGTAATTTAATGTACAAATAATGCATGACTTTTTTTTTCTTTTTTTAATACAGCCATATTATAAACATTTTCTTTTATGCTGTCAGTTCAGTAACCTGAACCTTAAGTTCATGTTCATTGACATGGGGTGATCACACATGTATATTATAATGTAAGAATACATAAGTGAAGCTTTGTGATTCATGTCACGTTTTGGTTAGGCCTCAGATAACTGAGATTACGCTGATAGTAATACAGCAGAGTTGTTGTGGAACAGACACTGGAGGTGAGGGACTGATAAAGAAATGGAGAGGTACTAACAACTGGATCCATTTTGTGAAAAGAAAGATTGATAAAACTTCTGCATTAAGTCTCCTCTCTTTCCCCTACTAATCAAAAAGTGAGCTGAAGTTAAAGGAAATACACTCCAAACAGATTAACTATGTGGCTAAATCTGTGTCATTCCATTGCTTTCAGACCATTTTTCTTAAGCTTTCTAAAAGATGAATATCCTTGTAGAAGTTGCTATTAATTCTACTCTCACAGTAGTGACAGGAGGTTTTGCAGATTTAATTCAAAAATGTTTATTTAAAGTAATGTCAAATTCTCTGTTGTTCTCTAGCAGAGTCCATGACAACCCAAAATGTGGGTAAACATATGATGTAAATGTTCTTGCTTATCTAGCTTGACGCTTGACTTGCAGTTACTGAGACTTTTGTTTCCTTTCTTCAAGCCAGAATCTGTGCCAGTTTAAACAGCTTTAATGATGGTTAAGGTCATTAAGAAGTGACGTTGGTCTCTTGTGATCTGATGCTTTTTTGAAATTTGAATACTTAAATTGGGTCCTTTACAAAGATTGTGTGATAATAAAACACGCATTGCTTTGAAAATGCTCCTTTCTTTTGTTGTGTTGTGGTAGCTGGTAATCTGTTTCCAGCTACCACAAAATTAAAAGAGCTGATGTTGATTTAAGTCATCACAGTGAGTCTTAGTAGCCGCATAGTAACTAGTTTTACTATTCCTAAAACTACAAGACTTGTCAGGTTTTGGTCTTTCTGCCTTTTTTTTGAAAGAATCCAAAAATAAGAAGACAAGTCCAGCAAACATATTTGAGTAGCTCAGACTGTACACTAAATATTCAAAGATCACCTCTGGTTTATTTAAGAATTAGTATTTGTAATTAGTTTCAATTTCTGCATCACATTAGGTTTTTATCCAGCTCAACTATACTTCCTGTATATGACCAAACCAAGCATCTTGTTTGATGGCTTTCTACTGTTCTTTGAATACTGTAGATGTTTTATTGCTGTAATGACAAGTGCTTAGTGAATCTGGCATTAATCGGTATTTATATCAGATTTTTGGAAGGAGAGGGGAAAGCATTTTGTCTCCAGGTTGCAGCAGCTCCACAGGGTTCATGAAAACAGTGTCTTGTCTTGTTTTTAGTTCATTTCTGTATTTTACTGAATAGCTTTTGTCTGAGCATAGAGCATGTTCAAATCAGGAGTGGTGCTGATTTGATAGTAAATTGAGAAGAATGTCTGGTTTTAGATCTTGAATTCAGGAGTTGGGACTTCTAGAAGGGAAAAAAAAGATGTATTATTAATGATGATCATAGTGATGATAATATTACAGGATAGTTAAATAATACTCTGTTAAAGGGTCTCATCCAAAGTCCATCCAGTTACTGGAAGTTACTCTCTTGTGCTTAATCCACAAACCATTGAAATAAAATAACACTGTAGTACATTTATTGCTTGCAGAGTTTATCTGTTTTACTACTGATGAGGCACAATGTCTTACTAATAACAATTAGTTTACACTACAGTATGATGTAATATAGCAAATGTCGAACTTACATGATGTATGTGTATCCTCAGAGATAAGGTCTGCACTGAGGGTCACCCTAAACTTGCTAAAACCACATGATGCCCCCTCCCCATTCAGTAATGTTACTGTGAGGCCACTACAAATAGTGCGTTCTGTTCCTCAAGTTGAGCCCTTCTGGGAATCAGTCTGTCCATTTCTTTGCTCTTATGATGGGCAGAAGAGACAAGAAGTGGGGTAGAAGTCAGAAATAGGAAGTTGTGGGATTGTTACATATGGGCTTCCTGTGATTTGTGGTGGGCAGTGCCTAAGTGAGTTCTGAAGATGGAGCAAAAAAGGAAGAATTAAAAGAAAACTCTTACCAGGCCCTGAAGTGCAGCAGTGCTTCTGGGGTATGCTGAATTGTTGCCAAGGTCAGCCTTGAAGGGTTTTCAGTTGAGGGCTCATGTGTATAGGTTGTATACAAGGGACATATACCATAGATATCCCTGCTAGATTTCATTTCAGTAGTTTTTTGGGCAGAGTTGCTGTCATCAGTGGTTAGAATTGATGCTTAAATGCACTTTTTATTTACTGTTGGACTTAGTTATGAAGTTACCCTCACACAGAAGAAGTGCTGCAAATACCTTACTTCCCATTGCTCTTTATTGTGTAATTTTCTACATGCTTCTTTCCCTGTGTGTCTTGAAACCTCTCCCCTTGCTTCCGAATATGGCTAGCGCATCTTCATATTTTTAAAAAAATTGAGTTTCAAGAGTTAAGTGCTACAGAATACAGCTAGGCAGTTGTGTAGTTGAGATTTTACTTGCACAATGGGAAAATGTGTTAATAGTCTCATTAGGTATCTCTTATAGAGGTGCACCGATAAATCAGTCCCATATCAGCACTGATATAGGGAAAATTGATAGTATTGGCAATGAGCTTTTTTTTACCTGATGTGATTGATATCCACATCTCCATGCACGTGGCCAGGAGAGCAGCCTGGAAGTTTTGGAGAGCAGCACTTGGCTAGTAAGTCTGTTGTGGGGGTATAGGGGTTTCAGATCGAACCTGAGGTAAAGGAGGGAGTGGGGCTGAGACAGGCGCTGCTTAGCCGGGTCAGGGTGTGGAACAGCTATGAGTGGCTCGTCTAAGGGTGTGGGGATGGGGGTGGGGTGACTCCCACTGCTGCACACACCCCGGGAAAGGCACCGGGGGGGGGCATGTGCCCCTGGATCTGTGCATGGGGGCAGGGTGGGCTGGTGCTGCAGGCTGGGGCCAGGGTGGTGTCATGCTCTTCCTGGCAGGGCTGCACTTGGGGCAGGTGGGAGCACTGGGAGTGGGGCTATGAGGGGGGTATGGCAAATATTGGGGTGGCTGCATCCTCCTCCCTGCCCCCCTGTAGCATTCTCCCAGTGCCGCAGCCTCCAACTGCCCCGAGAGCAGCCCAGCCCAGCCCCCCCGTCAAGAAGACCCCAGTGCAGCCCTGGCCTCAGCCTGCAGCAGCAGCCTACCTTGCCCCACATGCAGATCCAGGGGCATATGGCCCCCATGCCCTTCCTGGGTGTGCAAAGCAACGGGAGCCACCCCCCAGTATTCCCCTCAGACGAGCTGCGTACGCCTCACTGTAGGGGCCTCGATCTACTTCCCACACCATGCCCCTTCCATCCCTCTACCCCTTCCCCCCACACTAGACTTTCCAGCCCGACACTGGTCTCCAAGCTGCCCGGCTGCATATCAGAATCGGATTGGTATTGGCCGATCTGGCTCCTTAAAAATCGGCCATTGGTACTGGCCCAAAAAATCTCTATTGGTCTACCCCTAATCACTTGATCTTATTAAGTATCTCTAAACTGACTGATTTAAGCAGAAACCTTCTCCGTACCTTTTCCAGAAGTGTCTGTTATGAAATCTCTTGTACCTAATACTGAAACATCTGGCCCTGTGCTAGTCTTTGTCAGACTGCATACTAAGTTAGACAGGTCACTGGCTTTATATATATATATATATATATAGCACAGTAATTACGTTTTTCAGAGTGATTTCTTTTATTACAAATTTTAATTAAGTACTGTGTTCAATTCATGCTCTGTCTGAACAAATTGAAACTCGCATCTCCTGCCTTTCAAGAGGCCCCTAACCATAAGGCTAGAGCGTCATGTTCATTCTTGCTCTTTCCACATGCAGAGGAACAGCTCCAACCAGAGAAGTGAGGATACCTACCAGACTATATTGAATATGACACAAAACATAACAAGCAGTCCAGGCATGGAGGAATTGTTGCCCAACTAATCGATCTGGGTTTGGTCTTGGAGAAAAGACTAAATTTTATCTCTGATACCTTCAGCCAGCAGGCTTTAATGGATATTGTAGATTTTTTCTTGGGTCGGGCAGGGAGAATAGGGGAAGGGGGTGCTCGTTGTCAGATTGGGTTTGGTTTATTTGTTACTTACTAGTATATCTTGCAGCTGGCGTTTGTGCATTGAGATGTATCAAAACATCCAGCATGCCCTCCAGGTCTCTTACCCAAATAATTACCACTAAATTAGAGCCATCAATATCCTTTTCAGATCTTTCATGAATGTATTAAAGACTGTTCTGAGATTAGGGCATCATACTTAGCTGTTTTTGCTAGGTGGAAAGCTTAGTTTGACTTTTTAAAGCCAGGACAGTTCTGTAAGCTCTTATACTTTAGTTTATATTCTTAGTAGCCTTTGAAGAATGTTCTTAAACATTAGGAGGAGGTAAATGTGCTAGCCCTTTTCCGTGGTGCTCTGCCCTACTGACATGTTAAACTCTTGCAGAAGCTTGGCTTTGTTACTCAGTTTAAGTTGATTCCTAGCATGTCAGATTAATCAAGATGTTTGATCTCCATCTTAGGTTTTTTTTCAGTCTGTTTACTTGCTGCTTCAGTAAGGTTTTTTTCTGTCTGTAATTCTGAAGATTGCTTCTAGCCTCCCTAAACAGAGTGTCTGTTGCTTTCTGGTAGAGCAAATGACTTCAGTTCAAAATCACGTTTTACTAACAGCCACATCCTTAAGTTCCTTTTATGCCTATTGCTCATTAAGGAAAAAAAAGTACCACAATTTTAGGATCGCAGAATCAAACACACCAAAGTTAGGCACCCTTAATTCTGGCATTTTCTGTACAACATTCATTTCTTGCTTACACAGTCCTCACGTGAGCATATGCTGTCTTTTCCACAGGGCCTCTGCCTCAGTGCACAAAATGGGCCTGTTTTAGTGATTAATCAGAGTTGTGCAGTGAAGGAGGCTACTGTTTATATAAAATACATGGCTTCATGGTTCAGGCAGTTGTCTGGTACTCTGGAGAACTGAACCCTGCCACCAAATTTTTGTATGCTGCAAGGCAAGTCACTTGCATCACTATTTGCATAGGTGGCCACTAATTGTGTATTTGTAATATTTTGGATGTCCAACTCTTACACAGGGGGCAGGGTGAGTGGGGAATCTCATTTACACAAGTGTTTAATGGCTGTACCTGTGAGTGCTATTAATGAGCACTCTTCTGTAAATATGTGGAGTCATGTAATATTAGGTAAAAAATGGGTCCTAGGTGTCTCAGATACTTTATGTTCTTCCATTTACATTTACCAAAACTGAACCCTTACTCATTCCCTTAATTCAGGGTAACACTCCACCCCTCATTTCCTTAATAGAAATTTATTGAAATTTGATTCGGATATCAGTGATCAGAATCATAGAAAAAGCCCCCTAGGAAGTGAATAATTCTGTCTGCATAGCAGGGTTTGAAAAATTGTGCAGTAAATAAGGCAAATAAGAATAATTCCAAATACTGAGTAGCTGTTCATTAAGTGAGTATTGTCCATCCTGTGTCCTGAATGTGGTGTAGGTATGGAGAAATAGTATGTGATTAAGGATGGTATCATTATGCATACACAGAATGAAGCTGAGAAAGGAAGCCCCTGTGCAACCAAACTTTTGAGCACTTCTGACTTTGCAGGATTATCGCTGTTCTTCTAAAGTAGTTTTGTACGTGATGTACTAGGTTTCAGAAGCGAACTGGTATAGTATTGACACTAAGATCTACTGTATAGACATCTGACATTTGAGCTACTAGAGTAACTGGTAGCTAAATGGAATTCATTTTTTGTTTATGAAAAACAATCCAGGAAAAGAGAAGTCCCTGACCAGCAAAGGAGTAGACATGATTTGAGACTGAGTGTCTCTGATGGAGAAGGGAGAGATCCTGAGTGTGTAAAATTCTTTGGATTGCAGATGCTACAGTGTGTAAAAAATCTTGGGATTGTGGGTAGTTTTTCTTTTCTCAAGCCTTGTGCTTATATATGTGCAAAAATAAGATTTGAGATCTAGACATTGCTAAAACAAAAAGTAAATTTTTATTAGTTTTAAGTCTGCTGATTTGTGTTTGTTTATTTTAAGAAGTGGGAGTAGGATTTTTTTCTAATCAAGTGTTGGAACATATGCTTATCTTATCTCCTTGGACTGCCTCCAACTGATGTGTGTATTACACCGGAAACCTGCAGTTTCTGGAATTAATGATTTACTAGTTAAGTGCTTAATATTTGTAGTTACAATTATATTCGGTGGGTGCACTTACAGTTCCCTCATCTGGGATGCTGGTTCCAGCACTGGTTTTTGTTTAAGTGGAACAGGGTAATACTTATAAAACTCAGACATACTTTTACATTGTCCCTATGTTTGTTTTTGATTTTTCAGAAATCTTGAGCATTATGGTCCTCAGTCAAACTTTAAAATAGGCAAGGGGTTGGACTAAATGACCTCTGGAGGTCCCTTTCAGCCCTACTTATTTATGATTCTTCTCTGATTTAAGAAACCTACACCTAATTAATAATTCTTCTTTAATTCCAGGGGGAAGTTTGCAGTGGTAAAGAAATGTGTCCAGAAAGATACAGAAAAAGAGTTTGCAGCAAAATTTATGAGAAAAAGAAGAAAAGGCAAAGATTGTCGGATGGAAATAATACACGAAATTGCAGTGCTTGAGTTAGCACAGTGCAACCTCTGGGTCATTAATTTACATGAAGTTTATGAGACAGCAACTGAGATGATCTTAGTTTTGGAATAGTAAGTACTAATCTCATATTGTGGGGTCTTAATGCAACTATGAAATAGGAACATATTCCCAAATACTTTTTTTACTTATTTCAGTAATCTAAAAGTGCTATGCACCCAGAAGATTAAATTAAAAAACAGGTGCTTCGTTAGTTGCTGTTGCAATTGGCTGGTTGGGAGATCAGAAGAAAATACCAATTAAATTAGTAATTACACGCAAGTGATCAAATGTTCATTGCAGACTACATCAGTTTTCACAACACTTAATTTATTTACAATGAAATGTTGCTCTTGTCTTGCTCATGTATTATACTTTTAGTTATGATGTCTAGAGGTATTTATGTGCCAGATAACAACAATTTAAAGTTTATCTTACAAAATGTGGAAGGCATGGCAAATTGTTATCCTGATGAAAATTGGGATAAAATTGTTGAGGCAAGTATTTATATTAAATTAATGACAAAACTTCTTTCATCTGGCAGTTACAACAGCAACAAAAAAGATTGAAATAACCAAAATGAGTTATTTCTTTTTGAAATTTTCAATCTGAAACTGACATTTTTGTCAAATTTCTTGTTGTAGAATCTGTATTTTTCACTGAAAACTTTCAGCTGAGGATTCTTCGCTCAGCTCTAGTGCCCATACTTCTGTACAAGGTGGATAAAAATCAGTGATTTTAAAATTTGGATTTTTTTTATTCAAATCAGATTTTGCTTGATTTTTAATTATCATTTTTTTTGTTAAGATACTTTTAAAGAAAATTAGACCTATATAAAGAATGTTTTAATTTAAAATATGTTAAAGCTCAAAAATACCATCATGGACCAGGGCTTATAACTCCTAAATATATATTAACATAAGACAATATATTCATGCAAACTTTTTAGAAAAGTTTTATAAATAGGTCACAACAGGCCATGGACTATATTAGGGGCCCAATCTTATGGCATTCCCAGAGGCTTCTTTATAGATTAGTAAAGATTAAAACAGAAAAAACCACTCTGCGCAATGGGACTCAGCGTTTAGCCGAGAAGATCCCATTAAGCATCTCTGTGATGCTTTGTTTCAGTTCTCAGACTGGGCATTTGTGTCTTCAGAGCTAACATCCTTGTTAACAGCAGTACATGGAGATGAGAGATAACCGACCTGATTATTACCCACCCATTAGCCCTCTTGTCTCTCTTTAAGTTTGTGTACACAGAGTCAAGCCCTTGCCTTTGTCTAAAAGTGAAAAGTTTCAAGAAGTTAAATAAATAAAGAATAACAAACAACAAGAATGCCCTTTTTGTAGAAAACAGTGATTAAGTCGAGGCTTCCTGACCAGTGATTTGAATCAATTTGCTTTAAATTTAGTTTGCAAAGTGAACAAAACTGGCTTGCATCTACCAATGCATCTCGAGCAAGACCCAGGATGTCATCCTTCCACTGTACTTGGCCTTGGTGAGGCCGCAGTGGGAGTACTGCATCCAGTTCTGGGGTCTACAATTTAGGAAGGACGTGGAGAAGCTTGAAGAAGTCCAGAGGAGAGCCAGGCGAATGATCAGAGGGTAAGAGAACAGGCTGGACATAAGGAAAAACTTTTACTGTCTGAGCCTCCAAAGCCTGGAACAGACTCCCCCCACCACCCCCCAAGAGGTGGTGCAAGCATGTACTCTGGACACTTTCAAGAAACAGTTGAACATTTATCTTGCTGGGATGCTTTGGCCCTAGCTGACTGCCTGCCCCTTGGGCAAGGGGCTGGACCTGATGATCTCACGAGGTCCCTTCCAGCCCTAATGGCTATGAAATTTATAATGTCTATGAAAATCAAATCCATCCTGCTTCTACATGCTGGAGATGTTAACAGATATTCATATGCCTAGCTTCAGACCAATGTGTGAGACCCATCTCTCTTTTAAATGTAGCTCATCTCCTTCTGTCATTGAGAACCCTTCCTACTGTAACAGTAATATAACAGACAGGTTTCCAAAAAGAAGTTGAATGGTACAGGTGTAGATGTCTGTCAGGTAGTGAGTGCTGCATTACATTAGTTTTCAGGCAATGAAAATTCTGTTATAAGCCCTGATAGTTATGTGATTAAAAATACATTGTTTAGGTGGCCCTAAAGAGTCATGTAAAGTTGTCTTGAATGTGGCTTTCAATTATTTCAAGTGAATCGACAGCAAAGCAAGTTTTGCTGCTAGGTAAAGTAAAAGTTTTGTCAATTTAAGAGGAGATCTTGCCTTCTGGGAAGTGTATCTTTAAGGGTAGGTTTTAAAATTTGACAGTAAATTCCATTTTTAGTTTTCTCTGTATTTGCAAGGACTTTAATAGACATAGAAACAATCCTGTAGAATAACTGCCTTCCTGTATAATTTGTGGAGGGCCGATTCAGACGTTTCTCATTTGAAAACAAGCCATACTGCCATGGAATTAAAGGTTCACTGACCTTCCTGTCTGTAAATATAATCCTGTACAGACAGTGTAAACTGTTTAGTATAGAAAGTGATCTTTTCCTATTCCCTGCAAACATACTTGGATAAATTAAGTTAGCTGCAGTGTAATAGAACAATATTTTTCCAAACCTTGTAAACAGCAAAAAGAAAAGAAGAGCTGTTACATACCTTTAGTGGCATTGCAGGTTAACCTGTCTCTAATAGCGTTACCTTTGATAATTAGTAAACTGTTATGCTCTAGTCACAATTAAGGTTGTGACTGAATATCTTCCATTAACCCAGAAACGGAAGAGACTGGAAATAAACTAATAGGAAGGACCTGAGGATTTTTGCTGTCTTCATGTTTTTACAGGGCTATTAGCACACATGAAAACCACTTTATCTCCATCAATATACAAAAATTAGGTTTCACAGCTTCATCAAACTTGAACTTTAACACAGCGCTTTAAGTGACTTCACGGTTTCTATCAAATATAAAGAGATTAGTATGTGTATTGTACTTTTCATGCGAGGTTATTCTGCTGTGACACAAGTCACTGCTGTGGTTCAGTGCACTACATAATATCAGTTTACCACAATTGTGAAGTGGGTGTGATATGAAGGTGGAAGAGGCCTTCCTTTTTCAAGAACTGAAATACTTTATTTGAATTCCGTATTGCCAGTGAGTATTTATAAGCTCTCAAGTAAGTGAAATTACTGTTTTCCTGCCAAACTCTAAAGTTGGCCTTATTTCTTAAGTTTAAAAAAAATTGCTGCTTCCAGTATTTTCTGTTATTTAACAAATTAGGGGCTACAGTTGTTAAATGATGCTGCTTTTCCCTAGTCCACTACAGTAGGTCTGATCATGGGTCAGGAGAGAGGTTTTTTCCCTAAGAATATAGTCTTTAAAATAGCAGCAGTAGTTCTTTATTACTAGTGTACTGAGATACTGGAAACAGAATATACTAAAAAAATTGGTGGTCAATAGGTTTGTTTCCCTGGTGCTTAGAAGACTGCACTTATAATTTTGTGGAGTCTTTGCTGGTCTGGGTCTTGCTTTACATCTGCTTAGGTACCTTTCTGTTAACTGGACTGAAGGAGACTTCTATGATCGCTGTTGCTAATTTTTAAATTTAAAAAAAATATAAGATGACCCCCCAATAATTAGATTGTATATATATAGAATTTATAAATTGGTTTTAATTTTCCAGGTACAGAATTGAATTAATGGAAGTTTGCCTTAAATTTGCCCCCTTCTCACTGCTACAGCAGGGAAAAGAAATATTGGGGGGGGATCAGGTGGCCCCTTTGCTGCAGCAGCTTCTTGCCCCCACAGCTCCTTCCTCCTCCTCCTTCACTGTCAGACCCTGCTCTCTGAATGCTGACCTTGACATAAACTTACTTGTAATGGGCATATAGTACCCATAGACTTAGTTCATCCAGAATTGATGCATTTTACCTTTTTAAACATTGCTCCAAGTTTTAGCACAGATACTTCATACACTCACTTCTAAGCACCACTTTTGTACCTACTTATATATAATACAAACTATGCATAATAGTCATCCAAAGTGCATGGTTTACTATGTAGTCTATTGGGCTGGGCCCCAGCAGAGTCAACAGCATTTCAATTCATGATGAGCCAACAGCTCAGCATTCCTCAGTGTGTGTACATGTGTGTACTCCTGATTTCCCTCCCCACCATGTGCAAATGGGTGTTCTTGTCATGAGTTCTGGGATCTTCCAAAAACTTATATGCAAGTAAGGTGCATGGTAATCTGGTCTGGCTCTATATCATGGAGGGTGGAGCCACGCTAATTGGATGCAGTAAACTGGGGGGCGGGGGGCAACAGTGTGATTCTGGGTGAATTGTTTGGTGCCCCATTTGGTGATGTTTGCAGACATTTAAGGATGGTGAAGAAACAGGGAAATGGGAAAGAAAGGCATAGCTCAGCTGTGGGAGTGAAGAGGGTGTTGAAATGCATTCTTTGTAGTGGCTCACCATGACTTGAAAAAGAGTTGGTACTGAGGGGGACTGAATGCAGTGGGCCCTACAGTGTATCTTATTCAAATTGGCTCTACTAACCTATTCTTGTGGTAGGTTCCCATTAGCATGTTTACCCAATATAGGCCATGTGTTTTATAGTAAGGCTCAGTGTTTGCTGGACTTCATCAACTTCATAGCTGGTTTCCATGACTGAGTACAGGCTTCTTTGTCAGCAGCAAAGTGACAAGCAGTGCATTTAATGAGGGTTTTTTGTATGCAGTATAAAATGAGGGTTTTTTTCCCTGTGTTGATTGGAGGAAAAAACCTCATCTTGTATTCAGATAAATACATGTTTGTTTGTTTGTTTGTGTTCCTGCCTGATGCTTCATGCTGGAGCATGTTTTAGACTCAAACTCCTAGTTACTTGTCTGTGTGAGCTGCTAAGAGAAGTGGTGGAAAGCGTAAACCCCAGATCATCCTGCACCTTTCCTTTAAGCTACTTCTGAACATTTTTTACCTATGGTGGGGATAAATAGGATTTCTTTTCTTGTAAGATAACTAGTACTCAAGCATGGGTGTCCAGACCTGCTTTCTGTCAGCAGATACTCTAGATCCAAATAAAGAATAAAGTCAATCCTTTTTATGAAGTGAAATCACGGATTCTTTCCTAGATTCGAGGCTGGTTTGTACCACTTTTTCGTTTTGATTCTTCTGAACAGATGGTGTATGTAGATGCCTCCTTTCATATTTCATACTTACGCACAGAAAGGAAAGGGTCAGTGAGAAACTCCCGTCAGATGTGCTTGTCAACAGATTTTTGTGCGGTATGGGATTTTCTATATCTTTCTCATTTGAATTACTTTTGTATTGTGTACATATTTTCATAGAAACTAATTTAGAGCCTTCCTCAGTAGTTAAAATTAATGTTAAGCAGCAAACATTCATGTATATTTAAGTGTGCTGGTATACTGAAGTATTGGTAAAGGCTGGTCCTTCAGCTTTGTCGAGTATCTTGCTTCATAGCAGATGTCTTAATAACAAAGATTTAACCAAACATTATTTAGGGTCCTAAAGATGGAAATTAATTTTTAAAAGCTGGAAAACAGTCTCCTTTTCCTGCTCTAAGCTGTAGAATTTATCCACAGGAACTTCCCAATTTCCTGCTTTCTCTGAGCAATATGGTATTTTGCTAACGGAAAGGGCAGACTGATGGACTGAAGACTCGATTCTGATTTGGAGAATCAGTGATTTGGCCATAGACACAACTTTTTAAATGTTTTTTCTACGTAACTTGAGGTACCAGACACAGTTTGTGAACGCTGTGATGGTGGGACGAATGGAGCATCCCACAGGAGTGTGGAGGGAGGGCCCCGCATGCTGAGCGGTGGACCTAGAAGTGGACCATAAGTAATTCTGGTCCACTTCTGGATCCACTGCCGAGAGTACAGGGGACCCCTCCCCCCCCCACGCCCCTCTGGCTCAGTGATTGGCTGCGGGGGGATCTGAGGTGCCTCCCCCAGACAGGAGGCACTAGTTGCCAAGACAGGGAAGCATTGGGGGGGAGGCCCCCAGCATGCTCCCCAGTAGGCCCAGAAGTGCTTCTGGTTCACTTGTGGGTCTGCTGCCGAGCATGCTGGGGACGCCCCTGCACTCCTATTGGATGCTCCCATCTGCCCCACCAACTCACCATTCACAAGCTGCCTGCCTGGTATCCCGAGGTGTATAGGTACCTTGAGGTATTAAAAAACATTTAAAGCTGTGTCTATGTCTGAATCATCGAATCGTTCCAAATATCTCTTAATCAATTTGGAGGGTTCTGATTTGATTCGGAGAGATTAAAGGGTCTCCTGATTCGATTTGGATTTGGAGAGTCAGACACCAAATGGGGCCAAATAGAATCAGCAACCAAAGTTTTGCACAGCCCTACTATTCACTTCTCATTTGTACAGTGAGAAATGTCCATTTCCACTTCCTACCTATCTATGCAAGATGTCTTGTAACAAAGAAATAAGTTAGAGCACATGTGGCTGAAACTGGATGTAGCTTTCAAATAAACTCACCCAAAGAACTTTAAAATCATGCATTTGTGATGGAGGCGAGGAAGAACTTCTCCATCATCATAGTGAATTTTGTAATCCCAACTAGGATTGTTTAGAGTAGGAAGCAGTAGTACTGTGCAAAGCTTTGGTTGCTGATTCAATTTGGCGGTGATTCAGCCCAATTCAGCGGCCGAATCTCTGAATCGAAATTGAATCCAGATACCATTTAATCTGTCAGTCAAATCGGAACCCTCCAAACCAATTTGGAGAGATTTGCTGATTCAGACATAGACACTGCTTTGAATGTTTTTTCTACATACCTCAAGGTACCAGGCAGCTCACGAACACTGAGATGGTGGGGCAGACAGAGCATCCCACGGGAGTGTGGGGAGGTCCCCAGCACTCTCAGCGGCGGACCCAAAAGTGGACCAGAAGCACTGTCCACCTCTCAAGGTCATCTGGTTCAGCCTCTTCCTCAAGTTAGGATCATTCCTGATTGAACTCATCTGTTGCATCTAAAGTCATATTGATTACGTCTTTGATTTTGACTTCTTGGTTATAAGGCCTAATTGGTTAGTACTGTTATTTAGGCCTTGTGCTGTTTCATTTATCAGTTATCAGGAGACAGATTTTAAAAGGTCCACATCCCCAAGCCATTCCATCTACGCCTGGTATTCCAGTTTCAATGCCAGTGATCTGTTGCATAGCAAAGTCAATGGTGACAACAAAGGAAAGAGAGACACTTTTGTCTAACTTCTGTGGTAACTGTAAACTAGTTAATTCATTCCTGACCCATAGATCACAGCACACTTGTCTTACATTATCCAGATCATCCATGGTCTTTGCTAAGGAATCCAGAACTTTCCAGCATCTGCCACAAACTCTCTATAAATGCAGTCGGAGCTTTTTCTGAAGCCTGTTATCAGCCTCCCTTGGTTATTGTTTCTTGTGTCTACTAGCTTGAAGTTGGTATGGATGGATCTACCTGAGCAACAGCTTCATTATACTGTATTGACATACCCTACGTGGTTTTTATGGAGAATAGGCCCTGGTATTTCAGAAACGACATGGATTTCCATTTTTATTTCAATTTTTTGGATTACATTCAAGGTGCTTTTTGAACTACTTCCTGCATCATGCACATCTTAAAGTACAAGTTCTTTGTTCTTCCCAGTAGCTGAGACCAGGTGATTGTTTGCATTGATGTTTCCTGGATTTTTACACTTAAGGGCAGGATCTCTTTTCATGGGATTTCCCTGCTCCATTGCACAACCAGGGTGCTTTGAGATTCTTTTGAGGGTGTTTGTTGACTGGTGTCACACTACGATTAGCACTGTTATATGTGTAAGCACCTACACAGAATTCTGAAGATAAACGCATAGATTTTAATAGGAATCCTTAGTGTCAAAAACATTTCTGATCTATTGTTGTTTTTCTGGTTTGTTTAAACAGAAGACTTGCTCTGTTATTGTTCCATAGTCAAGAAATGAGTGAAAGTTAAGAGCTGACCCTTTCTAAAGGGTACCTTGTGGTTAATGAGGTTGAGAACCACTGCAATACTCCCAAGTCCTGTGAAGTTCGAACCTTAGGCTTGAGGGTAAACGCAGTCTGTACTGCAGCATAAAAGCTGGGGATGTATCATAGTGTCCTATACTTGTGTAACTTGATTCAAATGCAGAATTGCCCCAGGTAAAAAATGCCATTTCAAATGGACTGAAAATTTGTGTTTTATGTTTTAGCTATTTAAATTACATAGCAATAGTTCTCATAATGATTCTGTTACAAATCAGTTTGTGCTGTCTTTTCCACGAGCACTTCTTGTAGAAGTGGAAAAGGGGTTTGAGAGGGTTATGAAACAGTAATTTTATGAAGGACCTTCTTTCAGCCAGCTACAATTTGAAAGGAAAGGAATTCAGTTGTTAAATATTAAACAGTTGTTCCCTGCACTAAATTAACATATACACAGTTCTTAAATGTTTAGTGTCTTGGTGGACTTAATTGTGATTACACAAACTGTACCTGATTTTACTGTTTAGAAACAATGTTTTATACAGTGTTTGTGTCTGTCCAGCCTTTTTACATGGGGTGGGAAACATTCCTGTCAGTCGAAATAAGTAGTTACCTTGCAGAATTACTACTTTTTGTAGTGTGGATTTAGTCATAGTTAAGAACTGAGTAAGGCATAATTTTGCATTCGTTTGGGTTTTTTTTGTTTTTTTACAAAGTACTTAAAAGCGTTTCTACAAAGCCTCATCTTTAGGAAATGAGAGAAATGTTTCACTCGTGTATTTTAAAAGGGGGAAAAATCATTCTATTTATAGGCAATCTAAAATAGGAAAAAGCTGCCATCTGTGTTCTTGAATGAAGAGACTGAGTGTAGCAAGACATTTACATGTACTGTTGAGAGAGAAGCAAATGGTATGTTTTTGTAAGTGGTTTTTAGATCATTTAACTTCTGAACTATAAGGATATTACCCAAGAACCATGTGTGGCTTTATTGGATTTTGTGTGGTCTATTTAAATTGTGGAGAAAACAAAGAAAAGGAAACTGTTTTGTTGGAAGTAAAAAAATGGTGAATGTTAAAATGAACTTTTTAATGCTTTTCAGATTTATAGAAGTTTCTTGCACGTGTGCAGTTGATATAATTTTGTTACAAATTTAGTTATAAAAATGATGCTATAAACTTGTTTTAACAATGCCCTTTGGTTTCCCTGCAAACAAACTGAGATGGAGTTTAGTTAGGAAATATAAAACAATAGTATGGCTAACAAAGTACTGTTGTGCAGCTGATGTAATATAGTATAAATGGTTTGGTACAGTCTGGGAGTTAGTTCTTACGCTGCGACTGAATTCACTCTTGGCTAGCAAGCTTTTTCCTTAATGACAACAGAATACCTAATCTGCAATAATGACAAAGTTTTGTGATAATTAATTTCTTTTCCAAAAGGTCAGTAATTATTTGATTCACTTGCACATCATAGTCAACATTTGAATTCCCTATAGCAATAACTTTTTGGATACGGCACATTTCTTTGCTCATTAAATAGTACAAAACAAGTTTCTCCTTCATATTTTAAACAACTTTGTGTGTAGGTATCAAAATGAAGCTTTTAAAAAAATTTTGGGGTTAGTTTTATATTTATAGGTCTTGGTCTCGTTTCCTATGCTGGTAGTAGCTCCATTGACTTCAGTGAATGAAGAACCTGGCAAAGTCCCATGTCATCTCTCTCAAACATTAGAGAAATCTAAGACTGTTTGTGTTGTAAAACAGACTGTCTGGATTTCTGATTTAGTGTATTTTTGTTCTTAGCTACTTTAATAGCATAACTTCTTTGAAGTGTTTGGCAGGGTCTGTGCTACATGCTTTGCTGGCAAAACTGTTTCATTTAGTGGGATTCTTAATTGATATGCTCCATTGGCAATAGCTCCTATGGTAGATCCATTTCTACCAGCAAAACTACACTTTTAAACTGGTATCGCTTAGAACATGGAAGAGCTAAAAGAAACCTTAATTGTAATCTTAATTTGGTTGTATCTATACTAGCAATGCTCTCTTGCCTTAATGTACTAGTTGACCTATATCCGTAATACTTTCTCTGTATAAGTGCATGGCCTTGGACCAATTAACATGGCTATTTGTGGAGATCTGCTAATGTTTGATTACAGCAGATATTTATATATGTATATCATATTCTTGCTTTGACTAACTCATACATTCTCTTCTTTCAAAACTGTTTTTCTTGATTATGTCCACTTTCAGAGATGCAGCAAACTAGAAATCAATCCTCCCTCAGTCTTGTACCAAATACAACTGACATTTCTTTGGGCTTAGGACCATGAGCCTTTCTTACTTTATTTTCCAGGAAATTTACTAAAATATTTCCATAATAAATGAGCTTTTGGAATTCGTATAGTTTTTCAACCTTCCGTTTTGAACTTGGAATCCTTTGGGGTTTTGTTGTTGGTTTTTTTTGTTTTGGGTTTTTCTTGGGGAGAGAGGTTAGTTGGTTTGTTTGGGGGGGGGGGGTTTGGCTGTAGAATACTTTATTCCATCAGATATTTCTGTCAGTAGCAAAATATCTCCTGGAAGTCCAGTCATAATGGAAAATATAAAGGAGTTTTGCTGCTTGCCTAATGGGAGTCTTGTGGCATTCCGATATACAAAGTCCTGAAAATTGAATAAATCCCTAACTCACACTTAGGCAAGTGTCAAATAATTGTACAGTAGTAGCAAGATTATAGCTCCTCACTTTATCTTTCTGCTGAAGCAGCTGACAGTAGTGAAAGCTTTTTAATTGCCTTTAGTACCTGATTTCTCTTCAACTCCAGTATCTGAGAGAGAATTTTCAGTCCTTCACAGAGATGTTATATTTTAAGGACCCATTGTAGAGAAGCAGATATAAAAGCACTGTATCAATGTATCATTTTATAATTTTCTTCATAGATGTGCTTTTTGCTCGGCTCTCCCAGATGCATATACTCTCAAGACTCTTTTAGGAAATGCCTTTGATTTTCTCAGTCCTTTCTGTGCACAGTCCTAATCTAATCCTATTAGAATTCTATTTTGGAAGGAAGTTTGGACCAGGCCCTTATTCTTTTACAAAACCAAAGTGGAGGCAAATATATGAAGACTAATTTGTTGAAGATGCCAATAGAGGGAAAGGCACTAGTGGTACCCTTCTAAAGGGTTCTGAGGACTGAATTTTCTGAATATCCAGATTTTGAAGGCACCAAGAACATAAGTTACTAAAAGCTAGAATTTCTCATCTAAAATTACTAGACCTTAAGATCTTCCTGTTTAGAAATACTGACATACCTGAAGCAAGAGCTGTTACATTAATTATTCTGCATTTTAGTGCATGTGGTTTTTTTCTTAGGGGAATACTTCTTTGATAAAGGTGATTGTTTAACTTTTTTAATGCTAATGAAGTGAGGGCCTCCATAATGTGTTTAGCAAATCTTATTTCGTTGAATATAAAAATGGCCATCCATCTACTATGATAGCCTTTCACATGACTTTACTTTTTTTTACAATATATCAGCTAATGCCAGGAAATAATATGCTATTAAACATAAACTATGTTAAACTGGTAAACTCAAGGACTCCGAGGTTTGGAAATACAAGCAACCCTTGTTCTGTCATAACTTGGTCCCCTTATGTAGAGGAATTTTAACATGGTCTTTAATTATGTGGGCCTTTTTTTTTTCCTTCCCAGATGACCTGTCTTGTCTCATAGAACAGTGCTCAGTTCAACTTCCTGGGTCCAAGTCCCAATCTCTACCCCAAGCTCCATTTCCCAATTTATTCATCTGGCTGCCACTTTCACTAAGCCCTAGTTGAGCTTCTGTCCCCTTTGCATTTAGATCAGGTAGCTTCCTCCTTTGTGTGCCTCTAAACCAACAGGAGAGTCATTGATAGTATGGGGGAAAGGCATTCTCTCCATTCCAGTGCTTGGCCACAACTCAGCCAAACACTACAGGTAAAGTTTAGCTTTGCTTATGTGGCCATGGGCTGGAACGTGCTTGGTTGCTTTTTGGGTATGGAGCCTATGTAATCTGGTCAGCATTAGGGACTGCAATCCTCCAGCATACATTAATGAAGATGAAATATGTAGGTGTTTTAGTTGTTAAACTCTACCAAGAATGTGCATACTATTTGGGAGGTGTGAGGAAGTTATTGGCCAAATTTGGGTAGGTTTACAAGGGGGAAAGCTTATGTCCCTGATGCTAATGCTATTCCTGCTTGATATTATATCCCCAGTAACAAATGCACCAGTGTTAAACTTACTTGTTTCCAAAAGAAGTTGCCATCAATTAAAAAAATTGAGTACCTGTTTTTGTATTGTTTTGCTTATTGTTTCAAAGAATAAGTACATATTAAAAAAGCTAAACAGACACCTGAACTATTTTGGCTGACTTTATGTAAAAATTTTGACGTGGCACAAACGCATAACATGGAAAACTTCAGCTTGAATGCATAGTTTGCCATCAAACAGCTGAAAACAGTGTCTTATTATGGCATCTGTTAAGCAACCTTAATAACAGATGGCACCACTAGAACACCTACAATACCAGGAATGCATAAACAGGACAAAAATGCAGTTTCAAGAATGTTTTATGTAAATTGAGGTTGAACTGGATTTATTTAAACCCGTCATCCGCTAGTCTGATGCTCACATACAGAGCTCTACAGTAGTTCTGTGCAAGTCCTGGCATAGAATTAAACATTTTAAAAAAAACTTTATTTGGTTTTGGTTTGTTAATCCACGATATTGTAAAAGTTAATGATTTTAGGAGACCCACTGTGATGATTTTAGTTTACGGTTCAGTAACCCAATCCATTGTATGAACTGCTTTAGTCTATGTTGTAGATTCAGCTGCATACTTCTTAATCTTTAAAAAAAAATACAGTAAAGAAAACAATGTTTTTAAAAATGTCAGGTGGGATGTAATATTACATCCTTGGAAGTTTTAAATAAGAAGTTAGTCCAAAAAAACAAACAAACCAACTGATTGGGAAGGTTTAGAGATGGATGCTTCTGCCTTGAGTGAGGGGGTTCAACTGAAGTCCCTTTCAGCCCTATTTTTTAGTGATTCTAATTACTTGCCATATTTGGGAATTGAAATTACTTCTTTATTTATTCATAGTAATAGTTAGGAATAAGGATGTTTCAGGGAACAATATAAAAAAGCAGTCTAAATATAACACTTCTCTTTTGTAATCGTAGCTTCGTAAGCGTAGTTGGGATTTATAAACACTTAGTATTTTTACTGATGACAAGTTCATGAATTCAAGTTTTCATAATTCTCAAACTTCTTTTTCTTTGCCCTTGGATACTAAGATGTATCAGCAAGCATGAAGTAATAGAGGTTACTAATATTGAAAGAACTTCGTATTTTTCTTGCTTTTTTTTGTTTGTTTTGCAAAACAGAATTTTGTGTACTTGATGGATTTAGTCATTAATTCTCAAATTAACTATTAGCACAATAAGAATAACATGAGTTTGGTACTATGTATATTTTATATTCTGCAAATAACTTTGTTCCACAGTGCTGCTGGTGGTGAAATATTTGACCAGTGTGTAGCTGAAAGAGAAGAAGCTTTCAAAGAAAAAGATGTGAAACGGCTCATGAGGCAGATTTTAGAAGGAGTTTCATTTTTACACAGAAATAACGTGGTTCATCTTGACCTCAAGGTAAGATATCATTGTTTTTTTGTGGTGGTTATTAATGAGCCAACTAATCCACAATATAACATAATACTAATGATAATTTATAAATACAATGTACATCCAAAACTCCAGGAACCTCATTCACCTTTCAGGGTGCGGACAGAAGAGCAGCTCCTGGGTCTAATTCAGGGAGATTCATAGAAAGTGCCATGATTTAGACCAGTCCTCCCAACTCAATAGACCTGTGGTTCTCAACCTGTTTGCCATAGTGGCCCACATTGGTAGTTCTCGATGTGTTATGTGCGCCACAGTCATACAGCTTGCTTCCTGTGTATCTGTGTGGGAGGGAGGAAGGAGAACGCAGTGAAGGGAGATGTGTTCTGGTGTTCTCTCAGCCCTGCTGGAGTGGGGGAGGCGGGTGAATTGGAGCCCCTCATGTCAGTGGGGATCCAGTTCACGTGCCCGCCAACTCCAGCAGGGCTGAGAACTCCAGAATAGACCTCCCTGCCTTGCCTTTTCCCCCCTCCCATCCAGTGACAGGAGCTGGGCCTGGGTTGTGCTGCAGCCAGACCAGATAGAAATTAATGAAGGTGCTCTTTTTTAGAGCATCTTGATTTGAACCTTTATATAATGAGGGTTAATTTGTCACATGATTGGAGTGCTCTGCAGCCATGCTTTTCTGTTTGAGCACGGCTTTAGAGCTTTTTCAAGGGGCTGATCACACAACAAATGCATGTTCAACAGGTATTAGAAATGTCAGCCTTGCATTTCTTTTCCAGAAAGTTATAAGCATTATAAAAAGATGTATTTTATATTGGTTAATATCATTAAGTTTCACTTGCAGCCTGCTATCATTATAAACAAGACTAGGTTTTATGCAAAGGATTCCTGTGGTAAAGTAGAATGCAAGTATCTTATGGGCTAACAACACTCTTCTTAAGAGTGTCTTGGCTGAGAATTTGATTTGTGAAGTTTGGAAAAATTAAAGGATACTGTAACCAGTCAGTAAAAAAAAATGACCGATTGACTATTAAGCTGATACAGGATTCTGGAACAGCTGTATTTTAATACAACAGGCTGATACAACTCTTCAATATTTGAAAGATACTATAGTAGAAGACAAATTAGGAATAAATGACAAATGTTCAGTTAGGAAAAAGTTCTAACATAGGGTAAATTCTTGAAAACATGCCGCAGGTACTAGGATTGCGTGAAGCTTTGGTTGCTGATTCGAGTCAGCAGCCGAATCTCCAAATCCGAATCAAATCGGGAGACCCTTTAATCTCTCCAAATTGAACCGGGACTGTTTGAATCAATTCGGAGAGATTTGATGATTCAGACACAACTTTTAAATGTGTTTTCTACATACCTCAAGGTACGTAGCAGCTTGTTAACACTGAGATGGTGGGAGTGGATGGAGTATCCCACAGGAGCGTGGGAGGGTCCCCAGCGCACTCGGCAATGGACCCAGAAGTGGGCCAGAAGCACTTCCAGTCCACCCCCGTTCCGCCGTGGACCACGTGCCCCTGACTAAGCAAGTAGTGCCTCCTGGATCTGGGTGGGAACTAGTGCCTCCAGGATCCCTCCCACAGCCGATTGCCGAGCCAGGGGGGCGCGGGAGGGATCCCTGGTGCGGTTGGCAGTGGACCCAGAAGTGGAGCAGAAGTAGTTCTGGTCCACTTCCGGGTCTGCTGCCGAGCACGTGAAGAGGCCCTCCTGTGGGACTGTCCATCCACCCCACCACCATCTCAGCGTTCATGAGCCGCTTCTGGTATCTTGAGGTATATAGAAAAAGCATTTAAAGGTGTGTCTATGGCCGAACTGCTGATTCTCTGAATCGGCATCGAATCTTCAGATTCCGATTCAGTGGAATTGAATCAGGACAGTGATCTGGATCAACTAATCAAATTGCTGACCCCCAATTTGGGCCAAATCCGAATTGAATATGGCCTGTTTCGCACACCTCTAACAAATACTTCGCTATGGAGAGGTATAAGTAGGGGGCATTAAGCAGTACATATGGAAGTTTCAAACTTTAACTGTAATTCTGCATCCTTACTGGTGAAAGTTTCGTATGGCTTAGTTTTCTATCCCTTTAGTCGGTTTCAGTTTCTGCTTATTATTTCATCTCTTGTTGTATTTGTTATTTTCTATTTTATTTTGTTTTTACTGTGATTCATTAACTCCTAATTACTGTAATCCCCAACATAGAATTTCGTCCTCTATCCCAAACACCTTTTATTAAGCAGCTGACCGATAGAAATCCCTAAAGAAGCAGTTTGCTTTCATATCTGTCTTTTTCTTAGAATTTTATAAGATCAAGGACTGATTGAGGAAGGGATGGGGGAGCTGTATGTTTACACAAAATCATAAAGCTCTCCTTTAAAATGTGGTCATATCATAATATGACAAATTATTTAATACTAAGCTTTCTTTTTAGTGATCAGTATACATAGTAGTTACACATTAGTAACCAACTAGTTTAATATGATGTCAGTTGGAGGTGTGTATTCCTAGATGCATGTGTTCAAACATGTTATATTTCCGGTTGGCATTTTAAACAACATTTCACAAGACATAATAGCTTTGTATATGATGACTATAACTTACATACGCTGTGGTTTACTATAAAAGCACAAATTGTTTTTGTTTGTAAATTAGTAATACTTGAACGATAGATTTGTCTGTGCACAGTACTTGAGTGCTAAGGTTTGGATACTAACCTACACTAAAATTTCCATAGTACTGTATATTTTGCGAAAATAATCTTGCTGATATGAGAGGTTACTGCAGTCTGTTACATTTTTACAAATTTTTACCTCCCCCCATGTCCAATTTCCTAATATAAATGGACTTTTTTTTTTTAGCTTGGCTCTTAACCTAAAAAGACAATATTCTAGTTGCTGAAGATCCTTAGAGGATTTTCCTATCTAAAAGAAGATGAATACTGATTATCTCATCTGGATCTTAGTAAGGCACAAAAGGTGTTGCTTGTAAGCAGAGTGCCTCATTACCATTACTGAAGTTTTAATGAAGCTAAGCTAAAATGTTTTGCTTGCTCTCTAACATTAGTTTTACATTTGGACCTCTGAGGGCTTCCTGCCTTTGGTCTGGAGCAGACAAAGACATCTAGGAAGATTTATATTTAGCTTTTTGTGGTGTTTGATACCTCTGCATTAGGTCAGACTGTGTCAAAAGAATTGAATCAAAACAGTTGCCTGAATGTTACCGTTATTGCTGCTACTTTGGTTTGTCTTTTAAGAATTAGATTAAGGTCTATTCAACCAGAGCCATGGCATTGACAGCCAGCCTGCTTTAGATCATATCTGTCCCATGATAGTTACAAGATTTCCCCTGTGAGACTAAACACTATCTCATTTTATTCTGTAGGAAATTCTAATGCTGACTTGATTTACCAGGGTTGCCACCTGTCCCTCTCCCCCAGAAGGGCCTGTTTCTTCTTCTTTGGTGCTCGTCACATCCTGATTTCACCAGATGTTTTTTGACCTTTTTAAATGGCAAAATGCAGTGAATCGGAATGCATTGACTTGGAATGGGAGTAAATCCATTCTAAGCATATGAATACAACCTTAAATCTACTTCTTTGGTTTTAGTTTGGAATTTACGCACAGATGTATGAGACCCCTTAAACCTCTGTCCCTTTATTTTTGGGTAAACACCTTAGAGGTTTCCTTGCTTTTTTTTCCCCCTGCTGACTGTCTTCATATTTTATTAATGGATGTCTGGTAAAATTTGAGGCAAGCATGCATGATGAACTATGAGGTTGGAAACAGAGGAGAAGCAAATGGAGAAAGGAAGGAAAATATAGAGGAGTAGGAAGAGAACCTAATGTGTGCAAGAGCAAAATAAGTGACTGTAGAAAGAAATAAAAGTGAATTGCTGGAGAATACAGCAGCATCCAGAAAAAGAAAGTGGCATAAAGCCAGGAAGAAAAAATAAAAGAATAAAATACTTGTCTGAGTACAACCATTGTCACCTATTCACTAGCTCCTTCAATCAGCACTTCAGCAACATGTCGTATACTGTGTTCTCCAAAATAATTAACAAAATCTCTGGTTTCTTCAAATTGTTTCTTTGAATACAATTTTACTAGATCTATAGAAAACTGCCTAATGCGGTGAGTAGGCAGGTTGCTGTTTGAAAAGAATCCGTTGGTTTCTTGGAATTGAGATAAAAGCTATGTTAAACTGTAGTTAAGGTTGCATGTGTATCTATTACATCAAGGTTAAAGCATTGTAGAGATATACTTACCCCATAGAACAAGCATTAGAAACCCAAGAACGAAAGTTAAGATTAACGTGTTTGATTTGTGTGTCCCATGAAGAAATCAAAATCAAATCAGTTTCATCTGGGACTCCAGGCATCTGTGCACTAGTGGTTATAATTCAGTTATGGTGAATTACTCCAGGCAGTTAGGTTATATAGGCGCTATAACTGTGTTTTGTTTGTGTTTCACCGGATGACTGTGCTATCCTTGTAACATTTGGGTGACTGATGCTCCTCTGCCTTAACTACATTTCAGTATATAAGATTCTGCTTTAGCTGCTTTTTCCCACTGAAGCAACACAATGTGACTGCAGCCTTTTGAACAGTTTCTTCTTGATGCCACAGTCCCCTCCGTGCTCCCAGTTCTGTGCTGTCAGGATTCACCTATCTTCCCTGAAGGGTTTTGACTTCACTCCCATTAGAAATAATGGAAGGCGATGGCCATTTTGAAACAAAAGGACCTTTCTATTGCACGCTTAGCTTTTTTTCTTATTGAGACCAAGAAAAGCTGTTTTGAAAGAGGACAGTTCTTCGTGGGGTTTCATGTAGAAGAAATATTGCTTTTAATGAAATAACGTTGGGATATAAGCAACAATAGCAAGTGAATGACTGTTAGTACTTAATCCTCAAATATGGCCAACACACAAGACTTGAGAACTCTCCAACAAAGAAAGTTTGAAGAATGTGTCTCATTTCTCTAAAATCAGTTGGGGTAGTATGATTCAGGAACTAAGTTTTATTAAAGGCTTAGTTTCATTTTTGCCTCAAACTAAATTTAATTTTGTTGTAATGCCTCAGAAAAATGTGCAAAAATCTAGAACGCTTGGTTCAGAGATGATACTTTTTATTAAACCACCTAAGAAATTGCAAAAAAAACCCTTTTCTACAAGCTGTCAGGCTCTCTTGCCCTCAGGCTCAGGGAAAATTAAAGAAGGTAAAAAGTAGTCATAAAAATGTTCAAACTTAAGCGCTTTAGGGTCGTTGGTTGTAGCCAAGTTGGCCTAAGGACATAGGCAGACAGGGTTCTTTGGGTAGATGTGATATCTTTTATTAGAACAACTAAATAGTTGAAAAATTATTCTTTGTAAGCTTTTGGGCACAAACACCCCTTTTCAGGCATAGAGAAAGTCTGCTGGTGTTTTGTGTGCATTTCCTGGGGAGAATAGAAGGCAAAATGCAGGTCTGTGAAAATGCAAATGTGTGGCAGTGAGGTTCAAGGGAACAGGAGACAATAGGTGTGAAAAGATAATTGGAGGGGGTGAGGGACGGAAAGGACAAGAAGATGATAAAATGTAGTTGGTAAAATGCAGACCGGTTATCTGGGGTTATCAGATGGCAGGCAGGTTATAATGTGCCATAAATCCAATGTCTATATTTAGTTCATGATTCTTTTGTATCCAGTAGATTACACTTAAGTGGTGTAACTTTGGGGAGCGCACATTGTTTTTCCTGCGTAAGTGAATCACTGCTACTTAAGCACCATGAGCAAAAGAGACTTGGGGATCACAATTGACTACAAGATGAATATGAGCTGGCAATGTGATACCACAGCTGGCAAAGCAAACAAAACTTTGGCTTGCATCTACCGATGCATCTTGAGCAAGACCCAAGATGTCATCCTCCCAATGTGCTTGGCCTTGGTGAGGCCACAGCTGGAGTACTGCATCCAGTTTTGGCCTTCAGTTTAGGAAGGACATGGAAAAACTTGAAAGTCCAGAAGAGAGCCACACACATGATCAGAGGGCAGGAGAATAGGCCTTATGGAGACAGGCTGTGAACTATGGGACTCTTCAGCCTGGAGAAGCGCAGGGTCAGGGGTGACTTGTTGGCAGTCTATAAGTACATAAGGGGGTGTGCATCAGGATCTGGGGGAACGTCTGTTCACCAGAGCACCCCAGGGGATGACAAGGTCCAACAGTCTCAAACTCCTGCAAGACCACCTTAGGCTGGACATAACGAAAAACTTCTTTACTGTCTGAACCCCCAAGACCTGGAACACACTCCCCACAGGGGTGGTGCAAGCAGCTACTCTGGGCACTTTCAAGAACCATTTGGACACTTACCTTGCTGGGATGCTTTGACCCTAGCTGATTGCCTGCCCCTTGAACAGGGGGCTGGACCTGATGATCTGACGAGGTCCCTTCCAGCCCTAATGTGTATGAAAGCTGTTGTCTTTGATACATACATGGGCTGGTTTTCCTGGTGCCAGTGTCTTATGCCAGTGCTACGTGGTAAATATAATTTGGGAAATGGTCCACAGGAATTCCAGGTATTTCAGAACAAATTCATCCCTCTTCAGATGTTGGCATTTAGTTTATTTACTGGTTCTTAATGAGGATTCATTTTAGGTGCCTACATTTTTAGTTGAAATGTTTACATTCTAATAACATTTTAAGTACATAACTAAAAACACTTTTTAAGTAATAATTATTGTTCAAACAAAATTAAGGTCACTTGTCTGTTGTCCCTGTTTTTCTTTACAGACGCAGCAAAAATACGCTTAAAGACTTTAAAGATGTTGAAAATTGTGACAATTTACAAATAAACTGAGTTAGCAAAAGACACAAGCTGGCATGTGTGGGACAAACGTGCTGATAGGTTCTACACATACCAATGGTGTTAACCTCTAGGGAGTTTTGGTGCGTCTTTTGTGCCATTCTCAGATTAGAACAAATCTGATTTCTCAGTTTTATAGCTATGTCTGACTGTTGAATGCTGCTTTTAATATAAATACCTGTTCACAGTTATCTTCAGTAAAATGCATTTTTATGTAATAGAGAATATACCCTCTTTATGTTTAAAATAGCACTGTATCTTTACAGCATGAAATAATTGCATATGGGTTTGAGTGCTTCTGGCATCTGTTAATTATTTGGTATATTTTTCAGCCCCAAAATATTCTGCTAACTAGTAAATCTCCTTTGGGCGACATTAAGATCGTTGATTTTGGCCTTTCCAGAATAATGAAGAGTAGTGAAGAACTAAGAGAAATTATGGGAACTCCTGAGTATGTGGGTAAGTAATCAATTAATAGAGGAGCCATTAATTTGGTCTATGGAAAGAAAGTATTTTTTTAATATGTGGGAGAACTTAAATTTGCTTTGTTTGCACTCCATGTGTTAAGCTGATATCTTCAGCTTTCTGTAGCATTGCAGAAATGGATATGACATTTATGTGGAACTAATATCCTACTTTAGCCTTCAGGAAAAAAATGTTCTTCTGTCACTCTTGATAGTGAGACCCTTTATAGGTAAGTTAGCTAATCAGTGTGCTGTTAACTGAACCTGGGCCCACCTAGTGGGAACCACAGTACAGATTTTCATAGGTTGTCCACCTCACCAGAGGTATGAGTGCTTGCCAAATTCTGACACGATAGGAGATAACTTTATGAAGTCTCCCTTTCACAGAAAAGTAACTGGCAGTGAATGTTTGTTTTCCAAAAGATGGAGAAAGAGTACTCTAGCTCACCTACTTTTTTTATATATTTTTTTGTCTTATCTCACCTATTTTTTTCTTAAATTGGTTTATTTAGACATGTGCTATGTAGTATGCTAGTCATACTGCTTTTACATATAGAAAAATGTAAAGAGACAAATGAATGATTCAATAAGCAATTCTTCAGCATATTGAATCATATTAGTTGCCAGCAGAAAATTAGGCACTAGGCACAGAGCTCGGGGAGGGGGGGGAGAAGCTACATATGAACATAATGCAGAATATAAATATACAGACATTAATAGGAGGTCCTGAAAGAAGTTATCCAGCAGAGGTGACGTACAACAGCTAGTATTGTTTTGAGTTTTGAAGATTGTAAAGAACTTGTGTAGAAGTTTTTCTATATAAAGGAAAGTTGAACAGACTTCTGAAGTCAGTAGTAAAAGCCAAATGGAATAAAAACTGAAAAGAGCTATGATTACATTTTCTTTAGGAAATGAATCCAGTGATGGTTGCAAATTTGTGGTTGCTTGTTTTTTGTTTGTGGGTTGGTTTGTTTTGGGATTTTTTTAGATTTTGACTTGCTACAGATTTTTCTTTAAAGCAATTTTGTCATATTCTAGATGATGAACTGCGCCTTGCATTGTTAGGTCTTCTGAAGTGCGTAGTGCTGCATTATTTAATGCTGGCTTATTATGCATGATTTTGCACATAAATGAGTGAATATAAATTTAGTTGCACTGTTTTGAACAAGAAGTATAACCTACTTCCTGCTTTTTTTTTCCATAATAGCTCCTGAAATCCTAAGTTATGACCCAATTAGCACAGCAACAGACATGTGGTAAGTGCAACCTTTGATATGTACAGTTTAAAAAAAAATTGAGAGCTGTTAAAAATAATGCTTTTCCTCTGTGTTTTCTGTTCTTTATATCTAGGAGCATTGGAGTACTGGCATATGTTATGTTAACAGGAATATCGCCTTTCTTAGGGGATGATAAACAAGAAACATTCTTAAATATATCTCAAATGAATGTAAGTTACTCTGAAGAAGATTTTGAACTCATCTCAGAGTCTGCTGTGGATTTCATCAAAACCCTTCTAGTTAAGAAACCTGAGTAAGTTCGATAAAAAGTTGTCTTTCAGTGTTCCGGAGACTAGTGGAGTTCTAAATACAACTGCCAGCTATAGGCTTTTTCTGATGTTTTCCTAGAGCAGGGGTAGTAAAATGAGCACACATGGTAGAATTTAGCTAATTTGTAATTCATTATGCCCAGTCTTATGTTCTGCATGTACAAAAAGGTAGTCTCCATTTCTCAGCTAAAATAAATGACGTGGCAAGTTTCATGTTGCTCAGACTTCATTTTACAGCTGCACTTCAGTATGATCGATAAATAAAATTGAATGAATTCTGACTAATAAGGCAAACAGTGGTATAGTATCCCACTCCTTTTGCATTTGTTCATTCACTTACTAATATTGCAGAATGACTCAATTTGCAGCAAGTTTCCCAGTCTGCATGTAGTACTGAGGTATTTTACAGTCTTACAGAGCTGACAGTCAATAAAGTATACTTATTTGTGAAGTGAGCAGATTTGACATGGTTGCCATTAGGAAGCAAATAAGAAACCCTACAATACTGCTTCTGTTTTGAAAAGTATCTTTGGAACTTCATTAATGCCTCTCTGGCTCAGCAACTGAAAACATAGTTCCATAGGAAAAAAAACAGCTTCAAGGATTCAAATATTGGGCAGCTTTGTATAAATTAGTATTTTGTATAATTTACCACTACGTGGTAGTTCAGATAGCATGTGTTTTGATACCTAAAGGATCCTTCTGTTTATTTGTTTTATAATACATATATTTTCTTGGTTTGCTATTGGTCCTGGTTTTTCTTTTCAAAAGGGGGGCACTACCACAGTTCTGTTGTTCAATGGTTGAATCAGTCTGTGCTGTTTTTAATGCAACCTCTTACCCTGGGAAGAACTTGTTTAAACTTCCTAGTTCTTATCCAAGGTCTTTTGTTCAGTGTTTACCTTTTGATACTCCTGGCATTGTTGAATAAGCAGCCTACCTTTTTTTTTTTTTTGTAGGGAACGGGCAACTGCTGAAGAATGTCTTCAACACCCTTGGCTAGCACAAAGTGATATCCCAGATCCTGCATGTAGTAATAAGAGTATACCAGCTGAGGCAAACACTGCCACCCAGAAAGATGAGGATTCTGCATCTGAAAAGTCTGTAGATGCCGAGAAAACTGAAGAGGAGGAATCGGTAGTGACAGAGGAGCTTATTGTAGTTGCTTCATATACACTGGGACAGTGTAGGCAGTCAGAACAAGAAAAAATAACTGATCAGAAAGCCATTTCCAAACGGTTTAAGTTTGAAGAGCCACTGCTGCAAGAAATACCAGGAGAATTCATTTACTGAACTGTATAGAACTCAGTAGCTATAACTGGAAGGCAACAGTTTCTACAAGAAAAAGGTTTCTGGCCAAATGAATGGCACAGATATGCAACAAACCCTCTAGGTGAAGAGGAAAATGTTGATAAAAGAAAACAGAGAAGAGTGCCACGCTTTTTTTTTTTTTTTAATTTTATGTAATAATTAAACAGTTTGTTTTAGAGGGTTGACAGGAGTTCACCAGCAATAATGGCTTGCCTTTTTTTTTGTACTTGACACTTTATTCTTTCTTAGGAGTGTCTTCAAATACTACAGAATGCTACTTATCCCCTTGTTCTGCAGAAGCTGAGGAGTATTTTAATGACAACAGGAATTTCTTGATTTAATTTAGTCATTTGATGTAAATATACGAAGTGAGATTCTTTTTTGACACCCTTTAAATAGTTCCACTGACCCCAGTGAAACTTTCTTCTGTGTAACAGTGTCAGAAAAGAATCAGTCCAGCTGACTTGACACCCAGATTTCAACGCCTAACAGTGTGAGCTTTCCTTTGAGTTCGCACCACGTAAAGAATCGTAAGATCATCTGAGCTGAATCCCAGTCTAGATTTAGGTTTAGATTTTGGTAAAGCCCTTGAGGGCATGTATGCCCCACGGGGAACATAAATAAGCTCAGTTCCAAAACAGCAAGGTGCAGTGCTGAACGGTAAGAGATGGTTGCTAATTAGCTGCCCCTGAGGGAGCTGTTCTCCACAGATGTTAATCTTTTTTTCATTTCTCCTTGGTAGATGCCCTGGTAGAATCAAACTCTATATATTTATGTCAAATGTAATGATTGGGGAGAAATGACCCATAGCCTAATTCAGCTTCATTTGAGTTAGTGGAGTTTTTCCACTGACTTCAAAATCAGATTGTTGGTTCTCAGTTTAAATTTAACAACCCGGAACTAGGGATAAGGTTATAATGGGAGAGTGAGGTGCTTTTTGGCAGGGGAGAGATGGATTCCCTAAACTCAGTTGCATGGCCCAGTTCAGTCTACACAGCAGCTGAGGAAGAATGTCCCTTTCTTTTCCAAGGGATAAATGAGGGATTGCTCTTACCAGTTCTTCTCTCAGGGTGGCAAGTGTATATAATTGTGACCTTGAAAAGCTGTAAGAGGATTATGCTGGTAAGTGAGGATGCTGTCCTGTTAAGATGCTTTATTGGGACCAGCTGGATAGCAAAATTTGTGACAGATTTTGTGCAAGGAACTCGCATTGGGCTCCTTACATTTCTGACATGTTCCAGTCCCAGTGCAGTTCCAAAATTCCATGTCTACATAACTGAAGTTTAATATTATCTTGTGAACTGTTAATGTTCAGGTATTTGTTCACTTTCCCTGTGCTGTTCAGAAGTCGTCCATGATGATAAATCATACCTAAAGCTTTTTTGTCATGATACAATTAATAGAAACTCTACCTAGTTAGTTTTTTCTTCTTCCATATAACCACAATCTCTCATCTGACAACACAACCCAGAATGTGTTTACCATTTAATTTTTTGGTACTAACAGGCAGAAGTCCCTGATACTGAAGTTGAATCTTGACATCTGTGTATCTTAACAGAAGAGGTAAATTGTAGTTTACTACTAAAAACAAAGGTAGATATGATTTAAGGATATTGGTATGATTGGATTGGTAATATGGTTGTAATGGGAAGAGAAGTAATATTACCTGATTAAATGGAATGAGGAGTATTGTGTCCCAAGAGAGAGGCTGTGTTTTGTTTTTCTTTAATGCCCGAGTGCCGGGATCTGGCTGCCTTTGGTTAAAGATACACTGGGAAGTTTACACTTAAATTTAACCATGTTATATTCTCCACGCTTTACTTTCATCTTTGTTGCATTACATGCTGAATAGTCATTTGATTAGAGCAACGTCTCATTCCAGCAGGACCTTGTACATAATAAAGGTATGATAATTATTTACTCAAAGGTGATTCAAATTGAATAATTCATATTGTAACCCAAGGGTGATTTTCAGTTTTTCTGAAGCATTTAAAAGTTGTATGCTTAGGCTGTGCTTAAGTTTACTCCTTCTGCAGACTATATCCTCTCAAACCTATGTTAAGCAGTTTCAAAGCAGTTTCCATGTAAGACTTTGAATAGCCATGATAAACTATTAATAAACCAAGATTATAACAAAGGAAGGTTAGTTGTGTTTCAGTCTGCATACTAGCTTTGTTTTCATGGATTGTGGAAGTGACCAGTAGGAGTCTTTGGGTCTCCCACAGTCCTGATCACTACCCAGTGTTATCAATTCAGTAATATTAGTCCCCTCAATAGTTGGTCCTTTTTGCAGTTTGGTCACTTAACCAGAGCAGCTTCTTTGGTCATGATGTATCAAATTTCTGTTAATGTCAGGCATAATTGAAAATGGTACGCCTGGAGTTTGGGGAGATTTTTTTTTTAATTATTTTTTGGGTAATACAACTATACTTCCTTGCCAAACAACAAACAGCAATAAAAGTGAGAGATTGAAACTTTGTTTATACTCCAAATCTACAAATAGCAAATACTGAAAAGAAAACATTTGATGCTTGTCATGTTCACATATCCAAATGCCTGCTAACATTTGGAATTATCAGTTCTGTTATTTCTTCACTCATTTGCAAGTCCCATAAGAAACTCGGTTATGGTGTTTAAGCCTTGACCAACTTGTTAATAGTGGATTTTGAGTAGAACAGATCAAAAATAGATGCTGAACAGCATACAATTTGTGCTATATGTTTTAGTTTGTATAGTATGATAGTGAAACTTTAAAGTGTTTAAACTAAACAAATTATAATGTATTTGTTACAAGGCCAGCTTCCTTTGAATTGGCTGCTTTGAGACTTCCAATGTGCTGCATTTTTGTTAACTTTTTGTGCCTTACAGTGAGTTTGTACAGTATTTTTAAAATCATTTAAGAATTTGTATAAAGTTTATATAAAAGTTTAATAGTTTGTAAGTTATATACAAAGCATGTTAAGTTGGTCTATAATGGAAAAATAAAGTTTCTATTAATGTATTATTGCCAGGCTGTTAGCCAAGTCCCCACACATCTGAAGCGTTGATAGTTATTTCCATTCCACTATAAATGTGTACAGCTGTAACTGAGGAATTGCTTTTCTAAGCAGTAAAAAGGTTCTATTGAGTTTATTTGTTACTAATAGTATGCATCTCAGACTTGCTATGCCAGAGGGCGAATTTGATAGGCTAAGTTTTGAGGAGCTCACTGATTTGTGAGAAGTGGATTATCAAATCACTCCATATTCAGTGAAGTAGTAATATTCAATCTATAAAAGAATGCGTTTAAATGGGAAAGTGTTTATACTCTAAAGTGCAGAAAGTAAGGGATTAATTTCTCCATCCCATTCCTGGGAACTGAAATTGCATTCTCCACATCATCTTACAGACCTGAAATCAACTGTGCTAAGGACTTCAGTAGCTTCCTTGGTCCTCAGTTCATGTGTGTCCTGGTGATGCCTTGTTACATTTTGTAGCGTAGCAACTATTTGGCTGAGTGGATGGATCTGTCAAAAGGTGGAAGGGGGAAACCTAGCTGGGTTATAGAAAGTGTTAGACTATAGTTAACCATATTTAAGTGTTTGGTGTAAGCAGTCTTGTTGCTGTTCTGTCCCACCATAGAATACTGTAGATATTATACAGCAAACAATGAAAGGCAGTGATGTCATGAACAAACTGCATTTTGACTGGAATAAAATGCTAATACAACTGTTACCTGGTTGAGAACAGACTTCAGGGACCCTGCCATACCTCTGCTTATAGCTGTCAAACAGAAAATTGCCAGCAATCTTTTTCCTTTATGGCAGTGCAGGATTATTTTCAGTATAGATCTGATTTGGCCAGATGTCTCAAATTGCCATCTATCTAAGGATCTCAACACACAATTAATTTTAGCTTTTGGAGTTTGTGAGGGGAATCCTGTAACCATTTTTATAAATGGGAGAAACTGAGGCACAGCTGTTTAAGTGAATTACCCAGCCTCTCATGAAAACACAGGCAGAGGTGGGATACAGCCCAGACGGCCTTACTCTCTTGATCCTGTGCCTTTTTTTTTCCCCCCCCACACTATGACTGCTAAAAAGGCTCCTATTGCTATCCTTGGAAGATGCTTTTCGAGTTTAAAGGGATGCTGTCAACTTAAATTGCACTTCTGTCTCATAACTTTCTCAAAGAACAGACTATTGTAACTGAAATGTGTTTGTTTACTTTGTATACTGACAGGCCTTTCTGTATAGTTTGCTGTATTTGTGTCTTTCACATGTCAACAGAACAAATCATTTTAAATAAAATGTACAAAAAATGGAGACTTGTAGGAGAATGCAAAACTGCTTTTTTCTCTTTTTTTTAAGTCTGTTCAAGTGGATATTCCTTTCTGTCCTACCTTTTTTGAAACAGGATTTTCAAAGGCACCCAACTTTTCACAAGGAGGCTAATTCCACTACTTTCTTAAAAAAATCTCAAGTAGTGCATGGTGATGTAGCCTGTACCAGCTCATAATCTTAGAACTGTCTCCCAAGTCCAGTCTTCATACACCCTCAGTAGCCCTACCAGCTACCAATCATCTAAATTAAATATTATTACTTACCTTGAATGGCAAAAGAACACGTCTGTTTAACTTGCCTCTCCTTGCTCTAGCCTCTTGTTCCATGAGGTTACCAGTCTCATCAGTACCACCAGATAACGAGTATGTTTGTTGTCTGAATTAGGTATTTGTAAGTTTGTACTCAGCAAATAAGAGCACGATGATATATCCATTACCCTTTGCACCTAGAGTAATATTTTTGACATGGCACATGAGGGTTATAGGAAAATGTCACGTATGTTTGTTGGAGAGAATTTTGTAATATTTACAAAGGTTAAACTTAAACTGCCATTAGAATTAATGAATTTAGCACTCTCATCTCTATATAGGTCTCTTGTGTGTCTTCTAGTCTTGGAAATGTTTAGGACCACTATTTTATACTTACTGAATTGTAAAACACATGGGCTGTAGATGTGAGGTACAACTTGGCTGGAGACTGGAGGTGTGGAGTGGTGGGGGAGGGCAGGGAAGACCAACACACTTGCCCATTGTGTGAAATCCCAGCTGCTGTTCTCTATAATGGATAGAGGAACAGACCCAAGGACTGTCCAGCATTCTGTTCCAACAAGAGTTGTAACAGATGTGTAATATCACCCATGGTACGGTTACATTGTCCCTATATTTGGTCTAATCCTGATCTCTAGTTGTCAGGGGATGGTGGTGGAGTAGTGAAGCCATCTAGTTCTGTCTCCAGAAGATGAGCTTGAAGCCTAACCCAATCTTGTGCTGAAAACTGCCTCTGCTCAAGTCGGACATTAAAAGCATATGGCTCTTCAGGCTGGGGAATTAAGGCAAGCAGATGTGATGTTAACCATTTTGCTTCCTTGTGTACTATTGCCTACAGAAACCAGCATGTCTCCACCACACGAACTCAATGGGCTGTGTAGTCAGAGTGGACTGCTCTCTCCTTTGTTAAAGTGGCTCAGTCCCTGAGCCAATGAAACTTCAATATCCTATCCAAAATTCTTGTCCTTAAGATTGTTTCTGCCCTCGCCCCTTCTCAGCACGCGCACACACCAGATTATAAAACAACTATTTAAAAATGAATTGTAGAGGGTAAAATTTCCTCATGCACACTTGCCAAGATCAGACTCCAGAAAAAAAATGTGTTCTTTTTCTTAGGGTAGGGGGGTTTCTTTTAAATGTATAAATCTGGTAAATCAGACTTGTAATCAATTTTGGTGGTGCTTAAGCTGTCACAGGTATGGCAGATGTGGCTGGCTCATCCTTTTCTTTTTTGCTATTCCCAATAGAAGCTGCTACAAAAGCTCTTCTGTGGTGTGCCTTTCCCCTGGATTATTTTACTCAAGTCTTTCCAACGAGTAGGATGAATAGGGCACAGCAAATTCTGCTTTG
Organism: Crocodylus porosus; assembly: GCF_001723895.1. Lineage (NCBI taxonomy): Eukaryota > Metazoa > Chordata > Crocodylia > Crocodylidae > Crocodylus > Crocodylus porosus. The sequence continues at coordinate 92,266,866 of NW_017728886.1, forward strand.
TGAGGTTTTGCTACAGTGTGGGCACAACCACCTGATTCATTACAATGTAGTCACAGCAGTTTGTCTACTTTGGGCCAGGACAAGGTGAGCAACTGGCATACCTGATCAACCAAGGAGCCACAGACTTTTTTTTAACACAGATGCTTTTACAGTTTTTTAAAAGGAGCTAAGTAGGTGGTGCCATTGCCTATTCACAGAGAAATCTGTTAAATAGCTAAAACTATTTTGTAACCCAAATGTATAGGAGGGCATCTATAAAGACTAAGAAAGGCCTGATTTTGAGATGCATTGTGTTTTCATTCTCATCTATGCAAAACAGCTGGGGTGATTCATTTGTACATCCAGGAAATGACTACTTAGAGAGCAAAGCAATGTCAAGGTGGACCCAGACTGGCAGCTGCAGTTTCAGGGGGCCTTGTGGAATAAGAGACTTAAGGTACTAATGGTATTACAGTACTGCTGTGGAGGCCAAACTCTGCTTGAAGCTTCCTTGTCCAAGCATGTAGTAAGTGACCTTGAGGAAATGGCAAGCTAAAAGGACAGACAAGCCACAAAGGGTGGGGCATGAATGCATCCTTATTTACAAAGCAGGGACCTGAACTAGGGAGACAGACAATGATTCAAGGCATGGGTCAGAGTTGAGAACTGAATAATGATCTCTCTGCTCCTGCTCGAATATTTACTACTTAAGCACCATTCCTCCTTGAGAGGCATGTCTACAAATGCTCCCTAACAGCACTGTTCAGGCAGTCTCTATTCGAACAAAATTTAGCAGAAATATTTCATTTGCTCAATCCATTTCTTTTAAATTTATTGTCCCTTTGTTAATATACTTGCCAGTAAATAAAGTTCTTGCCCTCAGACTCTCTTGTTACTACTTACTTCAGGGTTATGCATTTTCTATTACAGAAGTGATTGATGTCATATAAAAAAGTAAAACTGGAAAGGACCTTAGAAGGCGATCTAGGCTCACTCCATAGTGTAAGGGTGACTGTATTTGGATCTTGGGGAACACTGGATTTGCAGCTGAATAAACAGCTTTAACCTGTGGCCTAGCAAGCTGTTTAACCACAAGGCAGAATGATATATTGAAAGTAACATTGCAAGATGCTAGGCAAGCATTTTTCTAACAATGTAGTATTGTAGTTCTTATATATAAGATTTTGTTTATGAATGCTTATGCTAAGTAACCATCTTAAATGTGTCAACCATTTTCAAACAAGTCTGTGCGAGTCTGCATGCTCTGAATGAGGTGAAGTCTTAGGAATGTGGAAGATGGCATAATATGGGACTGAAAAACAGACTGGAATGTGAAAAACAACATGTAACTGGTAACAGAACCCAAGATAAACATATGCAAAAAGGTGAATAGTGATTGGTGAAGATGTCTCCAGAAGCTTCCAGGTTTTGGTCAAAGTCCGCCCAGTGACCAAAGAAATAAAGTCAAGGTCTTAGACATGCACTCATAGCAAAAAGGCATGTAAATGAATGAAATGCATAGGCAATTCCATGCTAGTGAAACAGTAAACAGGCAGAGCTTCAAATAGGAGGGAATATGGGTGGAACAAAGGAGGGACCAAGATGGAGTAAATGTTAATGATTATGAACCAAGGTGTATAAATGTGGAAAGAACTAATGTTCATTGCAGGTCCCTGGTTTGTTGTTTTTTGGGGACCTAGCCCAAAGCTGTCTCCATTCTGAATAAAGCTGTTGTGAGCAATGTGTGCGAGCGATGTGTGTGGGTGCTTGCTCCCTGAGTAACTGGATCACCCTAGTTGTTGGGTGCTGCATGGAGTTGGGGTCTAACACATAGCAAGCCTAGATTTAAACCACCTGTCAGGCCATCCCAAACAAATGTTGTTCTAACCTTCACTTTAAAAAAAGAAAAGTGGAGTTTCTATGGTCAACGTGTTAGTGTTCATCCAACCTAATTCTTAAAAAGTTCTTCCTAAAATCCAACCTAAATTGCCCTTGTTGCAATTTAAGCACATTACATCATGCATGCACAGAAATGAAAACTCAACCCCTCTTCCCCCTTCTAAAAAAAAAAATCCCCAAAACTGTAAGGTTACTCATGAACAACTTTTAGTAAAACTGGTAACTAGAAAGTTAATATAGACATCTTCAAACTAATTTAAATGGGGAAGAAGTTTAAAATGTATGTGATGGGCCAAAAGAATGGACTTTACAAGATCAATGTTTAACTGGCTTTTCTAGAAGGCATTTGTTAAAAAAAGATTCATACTATAAACCAGAATTAGTCAGGGGGCTAGGCTGGATTAGGCTCAATTAGTGACAACCAACACAAGAGAGTTAAAATGCCTAAACAACTAAATGAAGACACTTGGCTTCATTCTGTCCTGCTTCATAAAGAAAGACTGAGGGTCACGCAGGAGGCTTTCTTCTCTTTAGCACTGTTGGCTCTTAAAGTGGTCATTCAGAAACAAATTAACATTTAGCATTGGCTTATAGCTGCTAATTGTCAGCTGTCCCACCACAGGAACAATTAGTGAAATTAAAAATCTGGCAAATGCAAAACCTTAAGATGTAAGTTTTTCTCTGTGCAGTACATAGCTGGACACTAGATGTTATTTCCCAGCGTGCGCCAGGCTACTTGGCTGCCTCTTGCTGCACCTGGGGCCTTTTTGAAATCAGCAGCTGTGGGGTGGGCTGTGCCTTAATTGACACCATAAGTAGGGAGTAACTGACTGTTTAAAAAGCCAGGCCCTTTTCCCATGCCTCTTCACCTCACACACTACTCCAACTACAAGTGTTCAACGGAGAGAAGGTTGCTTCTCAGCCATCTCCAAGACCAGCAGGTATGGAAGTGGCTATAGACTGATGGATTTACAATCAGGGGAAACCCCAAATAGACCTTTTAAATGTAAAAGTTATGAAGTCTTGTTGTTGGCTTGCTGTTCTAGCAATGCAGTAGTTACTTTCTAATACTCGCCAGTATTCCTGAGAGCTTTCTCAGTGCTCAAGTTTAAAGAAAATAACTTGGAGGAAGCATGAAATATCTTGCACAAAATACCTTTTTGTATTATGTATATTAATAAGGTTTTTCAGACAAAATGAACTGCAACCATTAAGAGATGTCTTATCTCTGCTTCCTTTTTCTTAGGAACTCTCCTCTCAAAACCCAAACCGAACCTTGATTTAACTAAAAAAGAAAAGTTCTGTTTTGTCATCCAAATTTGGAAAGGTGCATTTTTGTCCTGTCCTGGCTGAGGGTTGAACTCCTGTGCACAGGAGTGTTAACCTATTAATGTCAAAAGCAAAAATAAGAGGCCTAGCAAAGCTACAGCCGGAATACTGTGTAGCCTGTTAAAGGCTGTATTGTCCCCTTCAGTGAAGCTGCAATATTCCCATGTATCTAGGCTGGGATTATCCAAGGGGCCTAAAAAAACTTGCTGTTCAACTCTTGCTGACTTTGGGCACTTAATCCCCTAATACTTTGGTAATCCTGGTTTACATGGGCATGGAATGGTAAAGAACTGTGAGCAAGTCTAGGGTTGTGTGTGATGTTGTTATACATAAATTGGGAGGAACTGTATAGGGTTTAGCTGGAGAGCCAGCTCCATTCTATCTCCTCTCTCCTTGAAAGGCTCCTGTGCCCTTTAGTCTCTGTAGCTGTGAAAAATTCAACTGACAGAGGTGCTTGGTTCAACCTTGGTTTCCCAACTGAGGTGTAGCCTTCAGATTGTAACAAGCAAATTCATGTAGTAAACAACAGTTGTGTAACAGCCTCCGAGAGCTCAACTAGCAGGAGCTGTCACTGCTGCCTCTTGCATCTCTGAAATGTGTATGTGATCCACCTTGTCTACTGAACAAGCTCTAGGGCTAGGGACAGAAGTTGCACATAAACCAGTTTAAGTGATCAGAAACCGATTCAAATCTGTAACACAACAGAAGTTCAGTGCACTTAAACCACATTTAAAATGGCCAAAACTGGTTTAAGATAAACCTGGTTGGATACATCATCAGACTGAACTGATTTGGATCAAACCAGTTTATGAAACTTCTGTCCCAGACCTAGGAGTTTAAAATGTTCAAAAATATTGCAAGTTTCTATAGCTTGCATTAAATTACATAAGTGATTTGTGTCCATAAGCAGGGTTTCATTGTCCACCCTTGTTAATTGGCTGAACTACTACGACTTGCCCCATGAACTACTAGGTTTTGCATTCATAGGTTAAAATGGAGGGGAAAAACTTTAGTGGAAAAGTCAGTTGTAGCTTGGCAGTCCATTTTCAATAATCAGCTTAAACAAGATTTGATGCATGTAGTTGCAGCTTTGCTGACCTATGATGTTATTAACTTTGGGATATCCTGTTGCTCCTGTGTTGCTTCAGGGTACCTAAATGGACTAGCTACCTGTATTCCTTTGCTTTCTAGTAAAGTACTGTAAGAGCAGGGAACTGTTGCAATTCTCAAGAGATGTCATAGATTTCATAGACATTAGGGCTGGAAGGGACCTTGGGAGATTATCGAGTCCAGCCCCCCGCCCAAAGGGCAGGAAGTCAGCTGGGTTCATAGGATCCCAGCAAGATAAGCATCCAATTTACTCTTGAAGGTGTTCAATGTAG
>NW_017728886.1:92271554-92298883 GCF_001723895.1 Crocodylus porosus
TGCTTGAACCACCTCCGCTGGCAGACTGTTCCAGACCTTGGGGGCTCGGGCAGTAAAGAAATTCTTCCGTATGTCCAGCCTGAAACGGTCTCGCAGGAGTTTGTGACCGTTTGACCTCGTCATCCCTTGGGGCCCTCTGGTGAACAGACGTTCCCCCGGATCCTGGTGGTCACCCTTGATAAACTTATAGGTGGCCATCAGATCACCCCTGAGCCTAATGTTTTCCATGTCCGATCATTAGCCTCATCTTTCTTATGCTGCTTTTAATTTGCATGTCAGTTAAACTGTCATTTCATCTTTTGTTAAATACCAGCAAAATCTGCATCTTTTAACATACAGCTGTGGAGCCATTTGCTCAAGTCTCTTTTAACAGTGGATGCTGTACCTTAATATAAAGTGTTGATAACTAAGCTATTCCAGTTAATCATAATGGAGGCTGTCAAGTGCTTTTATTAAAATGCCCGATGAAGGGTGACCGTGCCCAAAAGCTTGCTAAGGACTCTTTTTTTCCCCCCCAACTACTTGGTTGGTCTAATAAAAGATATCACATCTACCCAAAGAACAATGCCTGCCTTTATTAAAATATAGTATTATGATGAGTAACTTCCATCACTGATGCAGACACTCTGCTACTTTTCTCTTGCCTCTGCTTCAGTGGCTTGCTTTGGTCCTGCTTTAGGTAATTCCTCACTGTAACAAGCAAACTTATGTCAGGCAATCTGAATTGTATGATTTGACTAACTGCCTGGCCCTGGAGAAAGCAACACAGCTGTCCAGCTTGAGGTTCATCAGAGGACAAAATCTACTGGCAACTTTTTTTTGGTAAGAAGCATTCGGGATAGCAGCACGTACAAGATGCAGCATAACTACTTCACAACAATATTATTGTAAAATCTTTTATTTTGTGTTGCTCCTGTGCGCACAAATCAATGAAGCTAAGAGGATGCCAATGTAGAATCCAGCGCTAGAGAGAACTGGCTGCAAAGTATCCATTTGTGGCTGTTTTAAACATGAAGGATCTATTGACTGGTTACATCATACCACACAAGTCAACTTGCAAAGCCAATGCCTCTGTTTATTCCTCTTGCCCATCGGCTTTCTCTATAGGTGAACGGTATACTGGAATGCTACGGCCATCTCTGAGTTTCAATGTGACGTCCTGGAGATGCCAGCTGATGCAAAACAAAAAAGTATTTTAGTTGACAGACTTTGCCTCAATATTAAAATCAATTTATAAATTATAAATACTAGGCAGGAAGAACTAAATCATCTAACACATTGGGGGTTTTTTAAAAGAAAAAAACATTCAAGTCCTAGTTGTAGAAACTTGCACCTATCATCCAAGTTTTTAAATGCTTCTAAATTAGATGCTTCTGTTTCTCAGTATGGCAAGTCAGCCCTTGCCTAGGTTGTTTCTGCCTGTGGTGCCAGATCACATTACTAAAGGATTACTATAGGTTGGAAGCCTTTTGGCATCCCTTTCTTCCTGATTGTGAAGTTGACATGAGGGTAGAAGGAAGAAGCAATTTATTAAGAACAAGCTGATTTTAATTTAGAGAGACCTACTGATGTGGTACACAAAGGGACACCCTTCCACTCTTCAAAGCTCTGGTCCAAGCTAACTTTTGTGAACACAGTCAGCATTAGTTTACAGGTTTGGAAGGATGGTCCCACGATGCGATTTTGTTTTGTTTTTTTTTCCCTTCTCATAAGCACTTGTCTCTGAACCATCACTCTTGAAATAGACTTTGAACACACCTGTGTTACTTTGGTTGAAAATGTGCACCTCTGTGCTGTCTGTTTCTCCTACATTCTAGACCAGGGTGGCCAACCTGCGGCAATTTGGAAGTTAATATGCATCTCCTCGAGTCTTTGCACAAGTTGGAACACTTTTATTTTTAATACTGTGGATTCCTGTTTGAAATCTCTGGGTTTATCTTGTGAATCATGCGCAAAGGTTTGCAAACAAACATATGGTGACCAGCTTCCAAAGTCCCTGTGTGCTTTGTGCAAAGATTCAGTATTAACTTCTTAAGAGCTGTGCGGGGCTCTAGAGCTGTGGGCTGGCCACCCGCGGTCTAGACTTGCTAAAGCAGTGATTTCTCAACCAGGGTGATGTGGCACGCCGGAGTACCTTCAGATCCTCCTGAGGGTACTACATGGTGCCATGCAATGTTAGCCATTAGGTTTGCAAACATGATTCTCAACATAAACCCAGAGATGTCAAACAGGAATCCACAGTATTAAAAATCTTCTGAGTTGTGGTCTTTCTGAGATCTTTGCAACCAAAGGTTGTAGTAAAAAAGAGTGAAAACTAAGAGCTGGCATTTTCTGAGGGGTGCCTTGAGTCTAAGCAGTCTGAAATATCTTGCATCTAAGGAGACTGTGAACTACTTGAAGGTTTTGGGTTTTTTAATATCGCGTGTAGACAAGCCAACTACATAGCAGGGTTGCATGGGTACAGTTGATATTCTCTCTTGAGTAATTGAGAACTAGGTGTTTGAAGAGTCCATCAGTACTAACCAGCAGTAACTATGCAGAACCAAGTTTTTTGCCCCCTTTCTAATGGCAAATATGTTCCTGAAAAATTAATTTAAAGTATGCTTCCCAGGCACTCTGATGAGAACACTTAAAACACATCTGTTTTTGGAACTTCTATTTGGCATTTAAGTGTCTCAGTCTTTATCTTTTCAACATCCCTAAGGAGTAAGGAAGTGCTGTTATTCCCATTGAACAAATGAGGAACTGAGGAATGGAGAGAGTAAGACTCAGCTTCTCAGAGGGATGTAGACAAACTGTAATCAAGGGGGTTAGCACTTCTGTGACTCGGGTAGGTTACTGAAGATCAGCTCCTCCCAAGGTGGGACACTCTCCATGGCAGAGCAGATCAACAGGAACCTGAATTGTCCAAGTGCTGCCTGGTGCCTTAACTGATGCACTTCATATTCTGCTTCCCACAAAAATTCTTAAGAGCAATATGGTAAATCCTCCTTGTCTGTTCATGAGATTAAAAATTAGCTGCAACCAGCCATACAGTATAAAAAGAAATGCATCACTACTGGATTTCTAAACAGCAAAGCACTGGGTAAACTGAGCACAAAATGTTCCCTGACAACTTTGTAAGAACAAATACATATGAGAGAACTTCTAATCTTCTGAAACCTTTCTTAATTCTCCATGGAGATGAGACTTGCATCTTTTTTTCTTAATTATTGGTTCATTCTTGGAAATCAGCTTGGCCTTGAGGGGGCAATTTGCTGGAAACACTTCAAGTCACTAGATCCATAATATGGATTTATATATTGTGGTAGAGAGGTGACACTTTTGTCTTAGCCTGATTCATCTTTTGGGGGAACTGGTGAAAATGATGTGATCTTCAATTAACCTCCGTGGACTTCCTAAAATCTGAGAACAGTGCAGATTTTATATTTGTAATACTTAAGGACAACCAGATTTTTTTAATCTCTACATTTTCCTATTGGGTGGAGGGAAGAGGTTAAGTCTGATTCAGTGGGCCACTTTATACACTAAATAGTGGGCTACAGTCATGGGTGACTGCTGCCTCCCAAGTCTGTGGGGGCACCCACAGGCACCGGTAACAGGGCTGGAGCTGGCAAGCTCCTGCATGTGCCAGTGGTGGCATCCCTGTCAGGGGAAGCATGCGCCCCCCCCGGCATCACTTATGCTTACATTTTAAAGGAAGGGAGTACTGGACGTGCAACTTTGACCCGATGTCTTCTGATTTGTAGGCAATGGATAGGACATCTAAAATAGACTAGTTAGAGATTAACATAATTTGTCACTAACAGCCTACGAATGTAGCATTTCAGAAGCTCTTCAAATGCATTTCCTCTTTATTTTCATAATACCTAATAACTGAATCGAATGTCCTGTCCTCTTTCCCTTGCTTGTCCCATCACAAAACTGCAACATATGTCTCTCCCACCCCCTCCATACATACCTGTTAGTCTCTCTGTCTGAACTGATGAAGAGATACCCAGCTGATTTGGTTCCAGATACTGGTATCTTTACCTGCAGGTGGTTTAAAAAAAAAAATTGCTGAAAGCCTTTCACTGATTCACATGGCTGAAAAGAGTGTCTTTTGTTTCTTTCATAGTCAAGAAGATGCTAAAACAAAATCTTACTCTTGTAATTTAAACTTGGATATTCTGGCACTTCTCTGCTTCACTAAACTTTAAAGGATGGGTGGATGTGAGGCAGAGATGATTTACTTCTGTGTACAAACCAATGGTAAAGAAACATTCTCTCAAGACCTGCAGCTCTCTTTTAATGGAAGTCTTGCACTGTGTGTGTTTTGGTTTTTAAATGATTCTTCTTTGTAAATACTTGAAGATTGCCTGATGACAAGTGTCTATATAATTGTTTATGACAATTACAAGAGTGTGAGTTAAGAGATTCAAAACAGGACTCCATTAAAATGAATGGAATAGTGCATCCAAATCTCTCTGGCAACTCCTGAATGCTACCCTGAACATGATGATAAATAAACCAAGCTACAGTTGCATGCTGCCCTCCCTGCTAGCACTCGCAGTCTACTATTTGAAGAAAATAAGAGGCTAATTTGTAGTGGCATCAGAAATAAAAGTGTAAAGCCTTCCAAAGTGGGTCCAACTGGCAGGGTTTGGGAGTGCAGCGGAGATGGTACATCAGCCTGTGAAAGATATAAGGATCTTGCATTGTGGTCTAGTCAGCTATAATGGCTCTGAAAAGATCATTCATTCACTGTGATAGAGGGCTCTGAGTAATGAGATGGAGAAGAAAGTTGTTGGTTTACAGCTTAGGAGAAGGAAGATAAAAAGGTCTGACTTCCTCTTGACTCGCTTAAACCTGAGTAGTACTCTTAAGGTGGCTTACAAACGGAAATCTGTGGTGGAGCAGGCTTGATGTTTTCTTCATGTTTTTATTAGAAATCGAAGGCTTGCCTAAACGGCTCTAAGGCAGGGGTGGTTAACTTGCCTCAAGTGGCGCAGGCAGTTCCTGCGTATGGCATGCAGCAGATTGGTAAGATGACAGGCAGCACAGTGGCTGGTTAGGCAGGGACTGCAGGACGGAGGGTAAGGTGCAGACTGGGCAGGAGAAGTGGATCTGAGTTGTCCTCAAAGAGGTGCAGGGCTTAGTTTTATGGCACGCCTGTCAAAGGCTAGCCTCCATTTCACTAAGAACACTTGGAGAACCAGGAAGTTTGACATGTGCAAAATCTAACTTCAAGGAGAGGAAGAGTGACATTTTATTCAGATGGTTTTAGAGTTCTTTTGAAAACCCTGTAATGACAATGCCCTACACTTGGAAGAAAAATATTAATTCAAAACACCCTGTACTCCTTTACAGAGTTACTGAGATGGCTCTTGGGTTCGCAGTGGAAACCTCCAGCAAAGCCAGGGAAGATTAGACCTTTCTTGCCTACATTTAGATTTTCTCTTTGGTCACTGAAGTTAACCCATGATACAAAGCTTTGGTGTAGACACAACATGCCAAGTGTGGCTTGCTGTGACTTCAAACGAAGTCACTGTAGGGGTGTGTATCCTACTTGTGCAATGTAGATGCCCATGTCCCAAGGAAAATCTATTGACCTTCGATGCTGCAATCCCAGAGGTATTTCTGAAAATTTTTACCCAGCGGCTCTGTAATAGCGTAGTTAACCTAATGGCCTAAAATCCCATGGGAGGCAATGCTTTAAGTTAAAAAAACCCAGCAGGAGGAGAGAGTCTTATGAAGGAAAGGAAAATTCCTTTTAAACTGCCTGTCTATATAATAAATAACTATGAGTAGGTACATTGTTTCTTCTCCTTCACCACTCAGTTTTTTGGTGGGTCTTTTTTTTCCCAAGAAGAATGGAAAATGAACAACAGTGCACAGGCAGGATGGCTAATAAGAACATACACATAGATATAGGCATTGCCATATCCAAGAGGGAGGCAAAACTCTGAAAGGTTTGCTGGGCTCAAGTCGGGGCACTAGATAAGCTTCTTCATCCCAGAATGGATTTGTGGTGATTTTTTTTTTCCCCCCGCCCTCCCCCCCATGTGCCAGTTCTTTCATCAGTCAGAAGTATTTTTATTAAGTTAAATAAGGAGTTGTACATCAGGAGAAAAGCAAACCTACTGCCTGCATTTGAAAAAAGATGAAAGAAGCATTCTGGGCAGCCACTGACCTATTAGTCTTCCTTCAACAGGATGTCAGGTTTTAGAATAAGCTGTGAAGAAACCAATAATTTAAAGACTTTGGAGGTACAAGGAAAACGGGATTAAAAAGTGAGAAGCTTACCAAAGACAGATCCTGCTACCCTATCCCAGTATCAGTTTCTTTGATAGGGAGGAGGCTGGATGAACACCTTGCCGAGGTTGTTTGACCCCAGTAAGGCTTCCTGCCATGGCAGGGGGTCGGACTTGATGATCTGCTCGGGGCCCCTTTCGACCCTATGACCTATGATGACTGAACCTCTTCAAACAAAGGAAATGACGATTTTACCTAGTTGGACTGTAGCAAATGAAAAATTTAGTTAAACTGGAGAAGTTGGTATTAGCCCAAAGATTATAAAGTGGGTGAGGAGCTGGCTGATGGGGGAATGAAAATGTGCTGAACTAAAAGACCTGTTGGGCTAAACAGAGATGGCAAGCTGAGTTTCTCAAGGACCTGTCTTGGGACTGAGTTTATTTTATGTTGGCCATTAATGACCTTGACATGGAAAGGCAAAGGGTGCTCATGAAACTTGCTGATGACAATGATGTTTTGGTTTTCCCATCATTGCCCATGCCCCTTCACAAACAAGGCAAACTAGCTGGCCTTGAGTACTGGGCTAATAGAAATGGGCTAAAATTTTAGAAGAACAAAGCCTGAGGTTTGTACTTGAAGACTAATTGGAGCTTCTGCTGTAAGAAAGTCCCTCAATCAGTTGGAAAGAGCGGAGGAAGGCCTCTGGTCATCTGGACTGACTGAAAAATCTGTGTGACGTTGTTTACTAACGCAACTTTACAGCTGCATCAGTGAGGGATTTCCTGTAGAGATGGGGAGGCTTTGAAGCTACCGTACAGGGCACAAGTAACATTATCTCCTACATGCTATGTACAATTCTGGTCAAGATGGATAGAGATGTGCAGAGAAGAGCTCTGGGATGATCAGAGGAATGGAGAGCTCACGTAGGAAACTAAAAAGTTTGGCTTGTTTACATATGTGCCTACCTCTCTGCATTTTACAGAGCACATTAAATACCCAGAAGAGAGAAGAAGGAGTTCGAGTCACTCTGTGCCAACACTCTCTCGGTATAGACTGAGGCTGGAAATTGAAAAAAAAGTTAGTAATCGTTGGAGAAATGAGGTCTGGAACAGCCTCCCAAATAAGCAGTGGAGATGAAGATGACAACTGTTTTCAAGATGGACTTTAAGTTTTTATGAAAAGGATTATTTGACCCAGTTGCCTGTGGTGGCTAGGGACTTAGTTCAATGACTCACCAGGTCTCTTGTCATTCTAAATTGTTATGTAAGCTAGCAATGTGAAGGATTCATTCTTGATATTCTGTCTCGTACCACGTACCACAGCCAGAGGCTTGGGAGATCCCACCCCCAGGCTCCATAAGAAAATAAGGGGCACAAACCCTCTAGGCTCTAAATGGGGCTTCTGTTCTTAAGTCTCCCACTTCTAAAATAATCTCACCTTTTGGCCTCCCCTCTCTTTACCCCTACCCCCACTGCTAAAGAGCCATGCTGAAAGGTCACAGCTGTTACCTGTGCTCTTGCCATGTCAACACGGTTATTCCTGTCCATCAATCTGATGCCGTGCACTCTCAGTGGGGGCACGCCTAGCGCTTCCAGGGCTGTAGGTTCACTGTTAAGCCGCTCAAGACCCTGCTGATAGTACTGTGTCCTGGTAAAACTTTCTAAGCAAGAGAGACAGACTGGTATAAAGAGATTAGAATGCAGAACAAGAGGAGAAACCGTCTAACCCAAGGGTCAGCAATTTGTTTCTGGCCAGTGCTAAAACACCTGCAAGCTCAACTTTTATAAGATGTGGGTGTGCCAGTAATGGACAGTGAGGGAGCCACAGGAGACCCAATCCTTGTTGTGGCAGTACAGCCCCAGCCCCTTCACCATCTGCCCCTAGGCATGTGTGTCCAGCAAAATTTGTCTTCATGTGCCATGCACAGGCACCCATGCTGGAAGTTGCCTACCCCAACCCTAACCTCTTTCTCTCTCCCCCCCAGAAAACAGAACAGCTTTCGCCAACAGTTGTTTGTTCAATAGGTTCAGGATACCAACACTGGAGAAGTTCCTGCAGGAAGAGAGGGCTGCTTATATTTAGGTGACCCAGGCCCTGAATTTTATGACAAGTGAAATGTGTGCTTTAAGAAAAGACCTACTGCCGAGTTTGCTCACTCTTCTGATTTTCTGTTTGCTACCCGCAAAGACAATCGGCAGCATGAGCTCTTAAAACTGTTCTGAATCAGTTCAATGTCTTGTTTTGTTTTGTTTTTAAATGAACTGAAAAAGTCCACTGGCACTCACCTAGTATAGCAGCAGCTGCCTTTTGACCTCAGAGGCTAACTTGAGCCTTAGCCCACAGAAAGAAAGTTGATCATGCTTGCAGGATTCATTGAAGGGGTACCATAAGACTTTCTCAGTAATCCCCAGGAAAGATGGTAAAGTACTAGCTATTGTAGCATGGTAAGTGAGGGGTCACAATGTGGCAATGTAGAGAGATACTGTGGCAGTGGAAAGACATACTGTAGTCTGGCCATGGGGAAATGTCTTCTAATAGTGATCGCTGTTAGCAGGGAGGAAGAACTATTGGTCCTAGTGCCAGAAAGGTTTGCCTGAAACTGGTTATCAAGGAGCATCTGCTGAAGACTTTTCCCCCAGAAACCTGCGTTACTGAAATTCCCTGCACTCCCTGAAATCGGTTGGTATGTCAGATAATGCTGCATGTGAATGAAAATCCTATTCTGACTACTTCGCTCCTACCTCTCCTGTCTTGTCTTAAATCTTCCAAGGAGTCTCCCTCAGTGCTCTGGGGGGAGGCAGTTCCCAGAAAAAAGTGTCAAGCAAACCTTTCTGGCCCTAAAAGGGCCAGCAGTTCTTTATCCCTCCTTCCCTCGCAACATCCATTGGTAGTTAAGAATGCACAGTACCTAGCGGGATGGGGCTCTGTGACTCTACCTTTAGACTTGTCTGTGGGTCTATATTTCCTCTCCTCTCTGTAGCCCCTAGCAAAGAATGGCCACTCTCCATCTCTGTTGGAAAATGGCTTATTGGCCCATGGTAAGCAGCTACCCAGGTAAGCAGCTGCTTTCAAGCATGCTGCAACCAGGCCCCCCTACAGCAGCAGACCCTGGGTGGGAAACTAGCCGGTCCCCTAAACCTCTTCCCATTCTCAGCTGTGCCCAAGATGCTTATGAGCCTTATTTAGCGTGAAATATTTGTCTTGCTATTTGTAGTAAGCCAATGGAGCAGGGCTCTCTGAAAGGAAAGCGGGTACACAACAGCTGGCTAGGATGAGTGTCTGCCTTAGACAGAGGCTGAAATCAGGGAATTTACAATGTATTGTATACATGCAGATATTTCAGAAAGAATGGGGGGAGAGGAAGGGAGGCTGCATGGGTTGTAGGTCTCGCTCCCTGCCACCATGCTATCTCTGTGTCCCTAGAGGATCTGGGGTTCATCCAAAAAGGCTCAAAAAAAGAACCAGTTGCACATATGATAAGAGGAAGTACAGGTTTCCCTTGCTTTATGCGGGTTTTGTATGTGCAAACTTGCTCTTATGCAATGGCCCTTTTTCTACCAAAAATTTGTTGTATGTGAGGTAAACTCACTCGTATGTGATTGGTGCAGTGGAAGCCCGCAGTCAGCGGCTTTGTATGGTGCGTTGTGGGAGCGATGCACACCAAAATATAGTCTCGTGTGGATCTGTGCTCCTCGTTTGTTGTCTACGATGCACGTTTCTGTAGCTGCCATCCCCATTATGATAGCGCCCTGTGCTTGTGTGTACTGTCTGTTGGCAAGTACCAAAATTGTCTTGTAAAAGTGGTAGAAAAGAGCCTGGAGGTCAGTACAGTCGGTGTTGGAACGTATCCCTGTTTGTATGTGAATTCAAGTTGTGCACCGTTTTCTAGGAATGTATGTACAGCATAAAGTGAGGGAAACCTGTAGTGTGATTCACTGGCAATAGCAAAGACTAGAAAGGAAGGTGGTGGTAGGGAGAAGTCCTAGGTTCAAACATGGCTTGTCTTGGCCCTCCAGAAGAGAGTAGCAGGAACTGGAACATCATAGAAACCAAACAAGCAGGCTCCTGGCTGCTCATCTTCAAGACTAAAGATGCAAAACCAATACTACCTTGCAATGTGGCACCTTCTGTTCCTGTTAAATGCTAATGACAAGCCTAACTCTAAATGAAGGCTGTCCTTTCATAATGAAAAGCCTTGCCTTGTAATCCAAACTAACAGAAATAACCTTCTGTGATGATCGATATTTCACTAGAGCAGCAGCTGTGTGAAGTACCTTGATTATCTACCTAAATGGCTTGGGGAGTTAAAGTATCTGCCATGACAGTGAAAGTAAATCCTTCAAGAGATTTCTAGATGGGAATGCTAAAATATATATGTTTGCCAATACCCTTGTTAAAGCCAGCTTCTATATTTTACAACTCGGAAGCTTATCTATCTGTCATTAAGACCTGCATTTCAAAGCTCAAGGGCATGAGTTGTCTAAAATGGAGGGCTGCTTTCCAGCTATCTGATTTATTAAAATGTGCAAAGATAACAGGGCAGTTTCACAACCCCCTTATCCAAGGGCTTGATGAACAGGCTCTGCCACACTTCTCTGGCAGTGTCCTCGGATGTAAGGTTAAGCAAAATGCCATTCCCTTGCAGTATCTGTCAAATCAGATTGCATGAGGAGAGGTAGCCCGGAGAACTCTGCTTAATGGAAACAAAACCTTGTGCTGTATGATTAGAGAGAACCTGGGGACAGGGAAGGGGAAAAAATCAATGGCTTGCACTAATTTGTTAATTTTCAGCCAGTCAGAAGTAGCAAATGGATGATGTCTTTCGGCAGAGTTATAGTAGAGTCCAAGGGGCCCCATCCTGCTGAATGCTATGCGTTCTCGAATACCAATGGCTGCCTGCAGTAGATATTCATGATGGTCAGCAACGCAGAAGATCATAGTCATCTTCAGGGACCACTAACTAGATGATTACAAACAGACCAGACTTCTGAAGTGTCCACGTGTCCTTCACATAAGGGCTTCTCTCCTAAGATGTTTGTGAGGAATGAAAGTTTTATATCTGCTCCAAAAAATGACAAAAAACCCTCCCAAATACCAGAATTTCCACTGACCACAAAAGCCTGCTTTCTGTACAATGCATATGCTGAGGTTTCTTTTTTTGAGACTACTGTGACAGCGCTTTGGAAAGTACCATTATTTTGTGCTTTAAATAAAGCTGAGTCTCAAGCTGCAGGATGCTGTATAGGCTGGCTTGATTTTTAAATAAAACCTTTTAAGCTCAACTTCTCTTCCCTTCTTCCCCCTTATTTCTTGCTTATTGAAATCTGAAATGCTAATATTCCCCTGCACACCCTCTGCAAAGGGAAGATATATACTGGGAGGGCAGAAATAAGGTTGCTAGCAGCAACAGGACTTACTTTGCATAAGATGATACATAACAACACATGAACTACCACCAAAAATTCCCAGATAAATTGCTATTTTCTGCAGTCTTCTTAAAACAACTGGCATTTCTTTTTTTCTTCCTGGAGGAGGGAAGGAAAAAATATTTTGTTGTATCAAAGGAAACCTAAAAGGTGGCTGGAGGGGGGCGGTGCACGTGTATTTCCTCCCCCACCCCCTACACATTCTGCCAAAGTGCCTTCAATATAGCAAAATAGTTCTGCACAAAAACACTGCATGTAGCAATCAAGCTCTCTCTCTGGGGCCCCACAGGGCAGCCAGAGGAAATCCATGATGAGAACTGGGCACCTAAGCAGGGTAGAATATGTTTATTCACTTCCTTTAGCGATGCCACCACTTCACTAATTGCCGAGGAGAAAATGACCTCCTTGGTATGGCCGACAGCCAGAAACGCAGCACATTGTTCTCGTAGCCTCCCATACATCCTCAGCAACAGTGCGAGCATTCAGACTCAGAGGGCTAGATTTCTCTCTTGTGCATTTATTTTAGTGGAGTTGCACTTGTGGCGGGGGTGAATTTGGTCAGAAATCTTCAGCTGTAGAGCTAAGCTGCAGCTCTGCCAGTAAAGATAATGCTGCTGTGTGTCTTAAGTCATGGGTAAAATAGGATTGCAAAAATCTTCCTTGTGTTTCCTCTTTTTTTGCACATTTTAATGAGTCATGGTTGTGGCATCCATCTGAATGATGCAGCGGATGCACAGTAAATGGCCGGGCTAGCAGAGAAATATTAGTAGACGGAATTCTTTTGCCCACGTGGTTTTGTGCGTGGTGTGTGTTTGTGTTTGTTTTTTTTCCTCCCGTGTCGATTCTTAACAAGTATAAAGACAGTACCACACTGCTTGGATCCACATTACAGCAAGATGGGCTTAAAGAAACCTATCCAGATACTTGTTAAGCATTCACAAAAAAAAATGGGGTAATGGGTAAGTGAGGGGAATAATCCGAGCCCTGTTTCCAATGGCAAAAACCCAGGCCTATTGGTGAGAGAGAGTAAATGTTTGGAGGCAGTATGGGCACTGCCACCTGGATGCTTTAGCAGGCTACGTTTACCAGCCTTAAAAGCCTCCATCCTAAAACAAAACCCTTGTCTTGCTGAAATGATAAAAATGGACTATAAGCTAAACCTATTTGCTGAAGTGCAGTGCTAAGCCAATTACTGAAATATGATCTAGGCAAAGCCACTTACTTCCTGTTATGAAAAATGGTCTCGTCATCTCTCGTATGCATTAATCAGGCCTTGCTTTACCTGAAGAACCACAATTTAAGGGTGGGGTAACAAATGCGAAAACCTCTTCCCATAATGATCTGAGCCAGTGTGTGACATAAGCATTGTCTGGCATGTTCCCCACCCTGCCTGCAACAGACTGTTTGCCTGCATTTCTCTCCCTACTATGTTGCATGTTCTAGCCTAAGGGAAATGAGAAATTTAACCCCGAAATAGCTTTCATCTACTGCCTAATGTGCAAAAGCTTTTTTTTTTTTTTAAGGGTTTAACTGTAAATTTACACTGTAGCATGCCTTTTTAAAAGTAGTCTCTGCCAACCAGATCTCTTGATTCTTCTTTTTAAAATCTTCTCATGGAAGAGCTGCCCTGAAATCAGAATAACACACAACCCTTTTACATTCAGTCAGTTTTATGTGAAGACTTTACAAAACAAACCCTTAAAACAGTCTCATGAGAGGCAAATATTCTTATCCCCCTTCTGCAGATAAGGTGATTGAGGTAGGAAGGTCAAGAGACTTAAACCGCACACGGTTCCTGTTTCAGACCTGTGACTAGTTCCTGGACCATTAGACCAGTGGGGAACCACCATTTTTACAGGTGTGCTACAATGCTTCTTCCTCCCCTGCCTGATCTACTGCTCTGCTTTCTGCTTCCTGCCCCATCTGCCACTCTGCCATGTGCCACAACCAGAGGTTGGCCATCCCTGCACTAGATCATGGCAGCAATCCTAGCAACTATTTTTCTCCCAACTTTTCTCTCCCACCATTTCCCATCAGAGCAAAATCCAGTAAGGTCCATTGTGGCTTCCATATCCTCATGCTCTCCCATCTCTGTGGTCATTTAACACCAGTTTTCTTTTCCTGCTCTTCTCTAACTAGTCTTGTTCACAGCGCTACCTTACAACTAATTTTCCCCTTCACATTATTTAAGTGCCTTGGAAAGGAGGTGATTAAAAACATTCTTGTAGAGAAGATGCAAGGACCCATGTCCTCCTCTCAAAGGAAAACACTACTTCTCACAAACAGTCATGTTACAGAGTGTAAGAAACACCCGGTGGAGAGAGGGGGATGTTTGTGCAACAGGCTTCCTGAGTTGCAACCTGCTTGGGGTACCGCTCATTTGATCCTACCAGACTATTACCATGCTGGCTTGACCAGACCTACATGAAAAGCTATAAACATCTCTGATACCACTACCACCACCACCACCATTGTACAGAAAGAAAAGATCTAAAATGTATGAAGCCGATTGAGTGTAACATGCAGCGACTTCAGGCATTAATGTCCTTTTCCAAACAGCAACCTAGAACCGTCGCACAATTTGCTCCTTGCGGTGAAATTCAAGGTAATGGTATACAAATCCCTGTACTGAGGGGGCACCAGTGACAGTTTGCTGAGAAGGGAAAAGTAGACAGACACTGACATTTAGCAGCAGCAAGCAAGAAAGATCATCCACATCCATCTTATTTAAACTTAACATAGCTGGAGTTGCAACCAAAGTGTCTCTTCATCAATCTGACCATGGTGCCTAACAACATAGGACAGTGTGATGGAACATGCATTTATGCCAAAGACCATTTATTTCATACATCTGCTGTAATGTTCATTTAACCAGTTGCACCCGTCCACCAGATCACTCTGTGCACAGAAACATGAATATTTCCCTCTTGTGCGACTAGAGGAAGCAAGAAGGCTTATTACTAATATATCTTTCAGAACAAATGCAGTCTGGCAGCCAGTGATTTATGAACCTAATTGGTATAGCAGCCTCCTCACCCAGGCTGTATCTGACATACTTATGTGGCCCAGGTCACCTTGATAATCTGAGTGTCTTGGAACCTTTGTGTAGTTATCCTCCCAACACTCCTTGATGGACAAAAACACTACTATCCTGAGTTAGTAGGTGGGAGAACTGGCTTACGCAGAGATGAGCCAGACTTTTTAAAAATAACACCAACCAAAATCTCTCTTAATTCTGATTTCTAAAGTACTTGGCTTACATCACACAGGAAGCCTGTGGTGGAGCAGGTTTCCTAAACCCCCAGCTATCACAAGCTCTGGGATGTCCTCCCACATACTACTTGTCTGCCTTGCTGAGTTACACCTATGACAACAAGCAACAGAGAGAAATTCAGTCTTGTCAAGAATGCTAGTTTTATTGAACCTCTGAAGAAGTGAAAATCTCCTTGGATAATGTCAGAACCCCATTTAGTGACCTTGCCAGAATAACTTTTAGAAATCAGTTTAACATGCACGTGAAATGGGGTTTTTAGAGGGGGCCTCTTTATTGGCGATTTGTGGAGCAAACCCCAGCCTACTTTATGGAAACTTTGCAGAATATAGAGAGTATTTGCTGTATTTGCAGAGGGTTAGGCTTCCTTTTCTTTCTCATGAAGGTCACCTGTGAACCAAACAGCTGAAGCATCCCATTGAAATAGCTGTAGCTTGAAGAGTCAGCTAACACAAGGATTTGTGCTCAGCTAGGGCATAACTATGTGTGCAAAGTTATGCTAGATAAGACCAGCTATAAAGTGATTACATATTTTCCAGCTCTAACTTTTTATAGCTGGATGGACCTTTCTATGGCATGATAGTTAATTTACACATGCAGCCTGTTTTAAATGACTTGTAAACTGGTTAATTGTGCATGTTACCTGCATTATACAATTGAGGGGGCCTTATTTGCCATTCTAACAATATAAAGTTCTGGCCCAAAGAGAGAGCATTCAGGCTCGAGGTTGAAGCAGAGTTGGGTTTGGCCTGAATTAGGTAGCACTGAGCACTGGAATTCTCCCTGCAGCAGCTGATTTGATATTAAATATCTTTTAAAAGTGCATCTGACACAAGGGATTCTCTGAAATTTGAGGAGGCTCAGATTGCAGGTTCTGGTTTTTGCACCTCTCAAATTATTTGGGCCATTATGTTTGTTCTGTTACTGGCTGGCCACTCATTCACAGGAGCATGATGGAGGGTGGCTATGAAACACACACTTACAATAGGATATATATGCATTTTATTTGTCCAAAATGTCTTGGGCTGAAGTCCCTGAACAGAAAAAAGAAATGTAGATTGTAAAGTGGGGCAGAGATGATCCTTCAGTTATGTGTATACAATAGGATTCTGATGCAGGACGAGGGCTGCTAGGCTGCCTACACATATGCTTGGAGGTGAGGGAGGGGGCATTTTAATTAGGGTGGTTCTCAGAGAAACACTTTAATTAAAACAGCTCACTTGCATGGATTGAGCCCCACCATGTTTCAAAATGGCTGTGGGGGTACTTTAACTAAAGCTCATTTGTGTTTTTAAATTAAAGTGCCCCTACAGTCATTTCAAAATGTGGGCAGGATTAATACATGTGATACTGAGGTGCTGCTAGAGCATTTTAATTAGAAAGTGAATGAGCAAGTCTATAGGCAACCCTAGATCCTACTGTTACATAGCTTCCACTAGTTCTATTCATCTTGCTGAACAGTCAATGAGAACCTAATCAAGCTACATCGTAAAACTGTAGGTGACCGCTACTGATTTAATTTTTCAGGTCTCTACACTGACCACTTCCTGCTACTCCCAATTATCCTCTTTCCTCTCTCCTCAAATAAAATGCATACTGGGTTGGTATTAATAAGAGCATTGCCTCAAACCAAGGGTAGTGATTCCTCCCTTTATTCATCAGTGGTAAAGCCTCACCTAGAGTACTGTATGTTTGGGTCACCACCCTTAAGAAGGTGTAGAAAAACTAGAGTCCAGCAGAGAGCAACAAAATAATTTTGAGGTCTATGAAACATGGCTTAAGAGGACAAATTGGAAGAACTGGGATTAGTCCATCTTCAAACAGCTGTAGGGTGGCTATAAAGAGAATGGTGATACACTGTTCTCTGGCCACAGAAGACAAGACAAGGAGTAAATGTCTTGATATCCAACCTAAAATTACTCGTTACTATTTAGGAAGAACTGCTTAAGTGTGAGGAACAGATTACCTAAAGAGAGAGTAGAATCTTTCCTCTTGGAAGTTTTTAAATAACAGGTTAGGCAAATGCTTAGCTGGAATGGGTTCGATGGGGATGTTCCTACCTTGAGCAGGGAGCTGGACTAGGTGACCTCCTGAAGGCTGTCCAGCCCTATTTTTTTTTCCCCTGTGGAATACATGACCAAATGTGTTGATCCATCACAAATGCAATCAGAGACTTCTGCACTTGAACAGCAACTTTGAAATATTAGAGTGGCACTTGGACCAAGCATGTTGCACGAGCGCTGAGATTTGAGGGGTCAGTGTCTGAAACTCAGGCACTGGACTTGGTTACCCAATTTGAGTAGCTAATTCAGGCTTCCAAGGCAGAAACTATTGTCTTGGAAATTCCTGAAAATCCCTTTTTAGGTTAAGGTTTCATTCAGACTGGCTGAATGCAGATTCAGCTTTCATGAAAACAATTTGTACAGGTTGATCACACAAGATCAGGGAGATGGCAGGATAGATCAGTTTGAGTCCATTCTTCTCCCAGTGATGCGCCAAGACAGTTTTTTAGAGATGGTCTGTTGAACACTATCTACAGCTCTGATACTATCCCCAAAGTGTAGAGGTAGGGTGTGTGGGTTGATGCAATAGGCCTGCTCTGATGGTTTTAGCATGCTATTTTCTGTGAGGTGTTCATGGGAATACATACTTCAAATGTTGCTGTAGATGAGATACCAGGTGAACATTTGTGCAAAGTAGGTTTTAGAAGATCAGGTTATTTCATAGACATTAGGGCTGGAAGGGACCTTGAAGATCATCAAGTCCAGCCCCCTGCCCCAGGGCTAGGAAGTCAGCTAGGGCCAAAGGATCCCAGCAAGATAAGTGCCCAAATGTTTCTTGAAAGAGTCCAGAGTAGGTGCCTGCACCACTTCTGGAGGGTGTCTATTCCAGGCCTTGGGGGCTTGTACAATAAAGTTGTTTTTCCTTATGTCCAGCCTAAAATGGTCATGGAGAAATTTATGATTGTTGGTCCTTGTTATCCCTTGGGGTGCTCTGGTGACCAGTCATTCCCCCAGATCCTCATGCACACCCCTTATGGACTTATAGGCAGCCACCAGGTCACCCCTGAGCCTGCGCTTTTCCAGGCTGAAGAGTCCCATGGCTCTCAGCCTCTCATAAGACCTATTCTCCTGCCCTCTGATCATGCATGTGGTTTTCCTCTGGACTCTCTCTCAAGCGTCTCAACATCCTTCTTGAATTCTGGAGCCCAGAATTGGATGCAGTACTCCAGCTGCGGCCTCACCATGGCAGAATACAGCAGGAGGATGACATCCTGAGACTTACTTGAGAAGCATCTATGGATGCAAGCCAGAGTTGTGATTTGCTCTACCAGCTGCAACATCACATTGGTGGCTCATGTTCATCTTGTGGTCAATCAAGACTCCCAAGTCTCTTTTTCAGCCGTGGTGCTACCAAGCATAGCTTATAGGCTCTGCAGTGCTTGCTGTGGGGTCCTCCTTCCCAAGGTGGAATACCTTGAATTTTTTCAGTATTGAATGTCACCAGGCTTATAGCTGCCCACTTACTAAGCTTATCCAAGTCGGCCTGGATCACTAGCCTATCCTCAGGTGTGGGCACTATGCCCCAAAGCTTAGTGTCATCGGCGAACTTGGCCAGTACGCTTGTGACACCAATGTTCACATCACTGATAAAGATGTTGAAGAGAACCGGTCCAAGGACAGAGCCTTGGGGGATGCCACTGAGTGCCATAATGATTTGCTTTTATTGACTACTACTTTCTGGGTCTGACCTCGGAGCCAATTTCCCAGCCATTGGACTGTGGTGTAGCCTAGGCCACACTTGGCCAATTTTTCCATGAGAAGACCATGGGACAAAGGGTGGAAAGTAGATCCCAGGAATTCTTGAAGTTTTGCAGACGCCCAACACCAAAAGAAACATGGAAGAGTTCTTCATTTTTGTTTCTTCCTCATTTCCTACTCCCTAACCCCTCTCCTTTAAAGCAGACTTCTGATGTTTAAGATATCCCAAGTTGACTTAGAAATGCCCTCACAAAGAACTGTTCTGAACTTTCCTCCAAAAGGGTTTAACTAGCACAACCGAAAATGCTCTAAAGGGACAGCCCTTCCTGTGAAAGGGAGACTACTGGACTTGGGTTAGCCAGAAGTTTGCATGCACCTTACAGTGAGGGTTACTTTTCTGTCTTTTATCTCTGGTTTATTAATTCTGAAAGAGAGAAGTCGACAGAGTTAAAGACTCTGTATAACCACCCAGTTCTCTCCTATCAAATTTGGCACAGGCATGGTGGACAATAACACAGGAGTGTAAGTCAATCCCTAAATAAATTAAAATTTGTTGTTGTTTTTCCTTCTATTTTTATCTCAGCCACTCTTCCCATTCAGTCTTCTAATTCCCCCAGCCCATCATCTGCTGTCTACCCTTCCTGCATGCATGTACTCTTTCCCATTTTATGCTATTTTGTTCAATCTCCTTCCCTCTTTTGCTGTTTTTCTGTGGAGCTTCCTGCATCTGTCTTCCTTTCACCCCAAAAATTTACCTGAATCCCTCCCCAGACTGCTACACCACACTTTCACTGGCTTCCTTCCACTTTTCAGACTCTTCTTGCAGGGGCACCTCTAATCACTGAGATGCTTCCTCTCTTCTCTCTCCTTAAATTTCTTCCTGCTATTCCCCCTCCCCCCTGCCCACATCCCACTTTTTTTACTGAAGCCGAGAGACCACATCTTTTATTCTCCCTGTTTTTCTCCCAAGTGTCATAATAATCAAACTTGAAAAAAGTCTTTTGGAGCCTAGAATGAAAGGCTTAAGTGCAGAGTAGATCAGAGGACACATCTGGTATGGTCTTTAAAGATAAATAGGTGCCTCTACTAACTGGATGCACTGAAATTCCATGTGCACGTTTTAAAGCATGGGGTTTGAAAATAGGGTGTGTTACATGAGAAGCAGGATAATTACAGCTACAATGTGACCCATTTTTGCTGCTGTAAGAACAGCATTATAAGCTTAATACCTAGTAATCTGTCATTAACGTTCCTAATTGTATGCTTCTGTAATTGGATACTGAGGAAGGTGGGGGGGAGGAAGAGATGATCACAACTCCTTGAGTTTAGAGGTGAATTACCCAGCATTTGAAGAGGAAAATTTCAGGACAAAGGCCAAGGTACAACTGACCTACAAATGTCACTGATATCGGTGTTTTGACACGATTTTAGTGGTTTACCTGAACAATCCAAGGGACAGACTTCTTGCTTTCTCTGCCAGTGTAATAAAAACAAGGGCATAAAAGACTCATTCCTTTTAACTCCTGGATAAGCATAAAAACTGGGCTACAGCTTGCCAGATGTCTCTCTTGCAGAACCACTAAATGATTCCTGCCACAAATTGCCTCTGCAGAGTCTATGTCAAAACACAGCTCTCAAATTGCCACATTAAACTTAACAGAAGTAATACATTTGCTGCTCTCTTAACATCTTACACTGTACATAAAGGAAAAAACATTCTGCCTAACCCGAGCTGGAGGGAAGTGGGCTGTCAAGCAAGGGACATTTTCATAATGAGATGTGTGCGCATCTTATTTGTTAGTGGTTTCTTGAATAGGGTCACTGAACCTGCAAAGTGAGTGAGCTTTGAAGAGTATGTAAACTGTTTCTAAGTGAGAGATCAAAGAAACTGCAGTGCCTTGGAGGCAATGATGGCTATTTAGCTCTCCGATCAGGTCACAGAGCATTCGTCTATGTCCAAAATAGTGATATGCTACAGACACTGAGAAGTCTACAAATTAAAAGCATTGAGATTGGTATCTTTTTAATTCTGCAAATATAGCCCTTTCTGGGTAAGGTTTCCTCTTTGTAAAGGATAGTTTGTTGTTTTTCTTTTGTCTCCCTACAAAATTTTTTTTACCATGTGAAAAAGAGGATGGGAGATGAACCCAAACAAACCAGAAATAAATCAGATAACAGAAGTGTCTTAAAGCAATGACAGAGAGTCAATGCACTGTACATATACAAAATAAAAAGTCACTGCCTGGAAGAATTTACAGTCTAAGACCCCAATTGTGGTAAGACTTTGGTCTGTGAGTAATTCCAGGGACCTCAACAGAACTGCTTATATGCATAAAATCTAAGTGTGCTCTTCAAGGATTGGGCCTAAGTGAGATGAATGGCGAAGAGATGGCGTCACAAGAAAGAGAACCTGTCTAATAGCTGGCTCTACATTGGGAACAAATTCAATATATTATCCAATCATACTGTTCTTTGTTCCCTTGTCACACCCACATTACTGAATCTACTTCCTCCAGGACAGGTAAAGGATATGATACGCTCTTGTGCAACAGGCTTTGAGTCTAGCTGTCAATGTCTTCAGATATGGCTGGGGTGTGGAAGGCTCACAACTGCCAAGGTATGCTTACTGACTTATACAGCTATGTCAAATTTCTGATTCTCATTTTGTGTGTTGCACAAAAAATACCATAATTTTGGAGACTGGCTAGTCCCAGGTGCCCAGCTTTGGACATGATTCAGTGATCAGATTTTCATAGTACTGACCACGTAGCCTCTTAAACCCCCAAAAAAACCCAAACCCTTTTTAGATGTGCCAAGTTAGATGCACACAAGTTAGTGGTTCTCAGAACAGTTGGTTAGTTCTAAAAAGCCACAGCCACTGGCATTGTCTGCAAAAGTTGGCCTTTTACCCCCTAACAAAACTGGTCCAAATAACTCGTATGGAAAATGCTTGGATATACCACAAATTTTAAAACAACATCTATAGCAACAATAGCATGATGAGAACAAAGGGGAAGTGGTGGATATGAACCAGAACTGGACTACTTTGTGCAGAACACCACACGTTCTGTGGGCCAGCACTTACTTCCTGAACAACATGGATTTCCACTGATTGACTCCAGTTTGTAAAACTGTAGACCAGACTTGTCAGATCAGGTGTGGAGAACCAGAGGATCAAGAGATGTACAAAGGAAACTGCCACCTATATTTCACATATATACACTAACTACTGTCAGCTCTAACTTTTTATGATTGACTATAACTCTATCCATTGCTTACACAAAGAAAAAATGGTATTTTCGTAGCAAGCAAGTCAGCCAGGCCTGGTAACTTTTTTTTCCCCCCCCTGAAATTCCCCTGGTCTCAAGACATTTTTGAGGGGCATAGCTGATTTGATGGGTGATTCTCTCTCTAGAACATGCGATGGAAAAGACGAAAGCAATGCATCTTCTCTAACATGACCCCTCGTTCACTGAAATTTTAGGTACGTCCAAGGCTCTAGGGGCTGTTGTAAAAGCAACTTGTACCCTTTAATGTCCTCAGTACCCCTACATGTTTGATCCCCATTTCCCAGATCAAAGACAGAAAACTAAAGTGGCCACACACACACTCTATTGCAGAACAAGGAGTTAAATCTGAGTCTGGACCAGTGGGCTGACCACTGTAGAATCCTTCTTCTTCTGAACTGAAGCTTACTACCACAGAAAAGACACCTGCATTAAGCAAAGCTAAATCAGGCCTATGGAAGGAAAGTCTCAGCCACAAATCTGCCCTGAAATCTAAAGTTCCAGAGTCCTGCTCCAAAGCCTGAAACTTTCATCTACTAACAATATGTCAATTGTCAGTCACTGCTTTCCTTAATACCTGGTCATTTGTGAGATCTTAAAGGAACTGAACTTTTCTGAAAGCAGAGAGTATAGCGCATATGGACAATAATAAATCTTTAGCTATAAAATCTTCAAGCCTTCATCTCTTGGGCTTGCAGGGTGCCTATACATGAGCAGTGAGGCTGTTCCAACATGTTGTAATTACAGTGTGTTGGAGCAGACTCAATTAATAGTCTGCTGGAGTGTAGTAATTACCACACTGCAGCAGCCTCCAGCATCTTGGTGTCCCCATGCTGAAAAATGGTGGCAGGGGTGCTTTAACTAAAGCTTGTTCAACGAGCTTTAAAGTGCCTCCACTGCCATGTTAGTGTGGGGACACTTTTACAAGAGACACTTGAGCTTTTAATTAGAACAGTTCCCAGAGCTCTCAGAGCTGCTCTAATTAAAGCGACCTCCTCCACTCCCAGAGCAGATGTATAAAAACCCTAAATGCTTGTTCATCCATTTCCAGATTAAAATAATGGCATTTGACTAATGCAGTTATTTAGAGTCAGGACTATAGGAGTAGTAGGCAGCAACTTCTGGATCATGGTGTACATGTGAGAAGTCACCAGAACCTTCGACGTGTATGCCTAGGCAGGAGTACGGAGGAGTAAAAGCTGCCCAGGCCTTTCATCCTGTCTTTAGACCACTGAGACAAGATTCAAAGGCCAGACCAAGTCTGGACACCCTGTGCCTCAGTGGCTGTAGTTTATATGAGCATCCAGGAATCGAGCCCAAGTCTTCTGCATAGCAGGCAAGGATTCTACCGCTGAACCGCAACAGCAGGTAGTCCAGACTACAGCGTGCTATATTCTTCCAAAAGAAAATGGGAACGTTTTAGATGAGCCAAGAGCCATTTCTTTAATTATACTGGAAAAATCCATGGCCACAAACATCCTAAATTGAAGAGTATGCAAGAAAGTCTCTGTCCTCGACCACGGGGAAATAAATATTTCCATATGTTTTATTTCCTTCATTGTCTCGCTTGTTCATTTGCATACTACCCATCTCCCAGTTGCTAGGGATCTAGAATGTGTGATATGATGGCATCACTACTATAAAATATCTTTGCAAACACCTCAAACTAGATGGGGAATGCTTGCTACATCTACATAGAAGGAAGCATCTGACCAATTAAATACTTAAATTTGTGGCTTTTGCAATTTGGAGGCAGCATCAGAGCAGGGAAGAGCAGATTCCTGTGTTTAGTGCTTTACTCTCTAGTATTCACTCCACCCAAAAGCTATAAACTTTGTGTCTAGTCCACTTGTGTGAACATAGGTTTGTTTGAGGGGTTGTTTTTGGTTTTTTTGTGGTTTTTTTTGTTTGTTTGTTTTGTTTTTGTAGGATTTAATGTAGGCAACATGCCTTAAGTTCCTAGGATGAAACAATCACTAAGTGTGAGTTGGACATGTTATCCTTAAACACGTAAAAGAATGTGCTTGCATGTTCGAGCAGAAAGACAAAGTATGAGAACCAACAGTAGAGAGAAAAGGAAGGAACAGAGGCCTTAAAATAAAGTCTGGCACACAAGGTATGTTACCAGAGTAGAAGAACAGTTATGGTAGCTGCAACTTGAACTTATTGGAGAACTAAAGAATCTGTTAACACGTTGTTAATAGTCAGTGACTATCTTCCTTAACTGTATTCCTCAGTCGACAGGCATGAAAGTGGCAGTGGGGGAAATGGGGTCACCTTCTTATAAATCAGTTTAGAAAGTTAATACCAAAAAACAAAGTTGTACACTTCCTTCTAGTGTATGTTCTTAGCAAATACCTAGCCTTTACACACAGCTTTTTCATCACTAGATCTCCAAACTGGGAGTAGCATGCCAGTCCAGTGCTCAATCTCCTAGCCCCCATTGCTAGACAGAAACTAGGGATGTTCCTTATTCTAACTCTCGTGTCTGAATGTGACACACTTTCAATTGATTTCAGTAGCTGCATCCATTTTTTATCAGAGCAAAATTTTGTTCCATGCTCCTTACCTACTGAGTTTCTGCAAATGGCTGAAGGAAGACCGGAAAGCCAGTGCTTTCCTGTTTCTTCCAAAAAAAAAAAAGTCTCTAAAGCAGACAGATGCCTTTTTAAGTCAGAGCCACGGCATCAATTCATCTTTTGAGTTAGCTGAAGCATATAAAACACTCTCAGGTTCTGCTCTAATGGTTTATGACGCTGTCAGACCCCCTTTAGTGTGCTACTGCCTTGTAACCAACTTGACAGCAAGTATTGTTCTACATTTATTAATACCATACGTGCCATCTTCAGAATGACATGTTCCAAGACCAGGCATTAGCTATGTACAACTCTCACTACAACAGTATTGTCAAATGCTTGGACAACAGCGTAGGCCACATGGTGATTTTAAAATATATAAAAGCTTTTCAGTTTTGATCTACAGTTCACGATAAATTCTCCCCAGTTTCTCAAAATTGGGAGCATCTTACTTTATTTTTTCATCTTCAGCTTCTCATGGCAGGTGTTCATGTCAGTCCTTTCCAGTTTTTTTATTATTATTATTATTATTAGTGCAAACCCCAATTCCAGAGACTTCAAGTTGCACACACAAATAAAGGAAAAAATATAGCCTCAAAATTGTTGGGAAAGTATTACCCTCCCCCCTGTTCTGAACATACATGTTTTCCTACAACTGCTGTAATCTCCAAATGTATTGCAGCAGGATTCATTCTGTTTACCGTACTTTATCAAGAAGCTGATGGGTGTGCATCTCAGATCCAAAACAATTTGGTTAATGCCAGAGAGTGGGTAGGGGGGAATCAATAACTTGAAGCACTGTGTCAGGAAATAATTGTATTCTCTGGTTTAAATCAATGAGCCTCTTTTCTTTGCTGCTCCAACAGGAAATTATCAATCCTGTGAACATTATTTGCATATTATCTAAGCATGTGCTTAGGGTGGAAATGATGCACTAACCCCAATAAAGTTTCTACAGTTTGTTTGTTTGTTTTTTTTCAGTTTTAAAAACAAGGCCTGTTAGAAGCTGCTTTATATGGGATAGCACTTGAGATCACTGCCTGCAAGCACGCTCATTATTTGGAGGCACCAAGATGTCAAAGGCACTACTTTTAGTTTTCAAAGGCGCATACAATTGGTCAAGGAAAGCTCTTGGTAGCATTTAATAGTTAGCTAATCAATTATACTATATGAAAAACATCTTGGCAAGCCAGCAAAATGTTCTCGTTTCTCAGACGTCACCTTGATATTTCCTCTGTTACAAACTCCAACGATGGTTCTGTTGTGATTATCAGACCTACACAAATGCAACAGATCAGAGTGCTAGGCTCTCAAAAGGCTGTATATTTGCTAGACTGGAGCTTAAACAATGAGGGAGAAGATCTCTGGGAGATTATGAAACCTTGCATTTCATCTGTCCTGCCCCACACCGATACTAAGCACAATTAGGAAGTGATTACTTCCTAAGGCCCTATCTACATATTATACTTAAAGCATGATTAATCAGTTAATCATTCCTTAGGTGGTCACCCACCACATGTTCAATCAATTAATAGTGTGATAAGAAGGAGAATAAAGTACAAAGTTATTCCACAAAAATGCGTAATAACTTGGTAGCTGCTTCCTATCATGCCATTAATTCCTTTTAAAGCCTGTCACTTCCTATCTCGTGTGGCTGGGGGCCTCTGTTCTGGGAGTCCTGTCAGCTGACTCCCATGTGCACCCTGAGGACCTATGTGCACCCCCAACCTGGAAGGTCCCAGCTGAAGGGGCTCCCAGCTGCTGGAGCTTGCTTGCCAGTGCAGCCCAGGATCAGGCTCCCCCTGCACCAGCAGTAAGGTGTGGTGGGATCTGTTAGCTTTTTTTCCCATCTGTTTCCTATCGGGTGCCAAAATCAGCAGACAACAAGGATCTCCTCCCTCTCGAAGGCTGTGTGTCACTTGTCTGTACTGTGACTAGACTGTCAGCCAGGAACTTGGGATTCCCAGTCCACACCCAGAACTGGGTGCTGCAGCACATTATAATAGGGTTTGGCTGCCCTGCCACGCTCTCCTTCTCACTACATGGAAGAACTACTAAAACTGTGTGAAAACAGGGTTATAACCCTGGAAATCCTCTCCCCTCAAGTCTGCTAACCTGGGACAAGAATGTATTGAATCGAGCACCGTGCTCTCCTTCACTCGCTTGGCCCACAAATGTTACGTGCTCCTCAGTTTGCAGCTCTCCCCCATGCTCTGTTCTACCAGTGATGCTGGTTGTCAGGTGGTATTTCCAAACTGGTTATTTCATGACCAATCCAGGCTGAGACAAATGGGAACTAGAGGCAAACTGAAAGCAAAGCATGAATGCATGAAATCTGTTTCAGTCGCATTAAGTTCTCAGAGCTAAATTGGCCCCTTCTCTGCTCCCTCTCCAAAATGTTCTCATCAGCATGCTGTCTAAAGGTAGTCATGTCCCTCTGGCTCTGTTGCTGTCCTGGCCAGCACACACGTATAAGGAGCATGGTGTCCCAGTCTTTGTGGAGAGCACAAACTAAGAGCTCTAAATGCCAGAATGAACCTGGCAGCCACTACTTGGCTGCCTCTGTTCTCCCCAATCTAATATACTAAATGCACTTGATTATGCACTACTTCTTCTGTGGATGTGCCATCACAAGGCATCCCTTTGGGTTGTGAAAGCCTGGCTGGAAACTTTCAACACCAAACTTTGGAGCAAAGCAAATCTTTTTGACACCAAACTTTGGGGCAAGGCATCCACGCTAGAAGATAGGCAGGTGATCCAGGCTGACCTGGACA
>NW_017728886.1:92299486-92333985 GCF_001723895.1 Crocodylus porosus
CTTGCTGGGATCCTATGACCCCAGCTGACTTCCTGCCCTTTGGGCGGGGGGCTGGACTTGATCTTCCAAGGTCCCTTCCAGCCCTAATGTCTAATGTCTATGAAACATCCTGGGTAAAGATGCCTTACAACTGGGGAGAGAGAGGCACAATTGGATCAAATACATTGCTCATTCCCTAAATATGAACTGGTCAGGTTAGTTTTACACCTACGCCTAGCTGGGAGCACTTACGATTTATATAATCAGAAACTGTGGGGCAACTGATTAGCACTATGTGCAAGAATAGGACTCTTTTCTTCCCACAAAGGCAAACCCCTCCTGTTACAGAGTTCGGCGTACACTACAGCTAAGTCTCTTGAGGTGGTGAAGGGCGTTGAAGGGTGTGTATGGTGACTAATTCATTTTGTGAGGGTATGACAAGCCATTTGCATTATGAAAGTTGACTTTACTAGATGATAATTTTTTTTAAATGACTTATTTGCCATTGCTTGTGCCCGTGCCCGTGCCCGTGCCCTTGCCCTTTTAAGGCTGTTTCCCAGTATGCAAAAAGTGATAGGGAGGGGAAAAGTGCTGATAAACTTAAAAAAAAAAACAACCCAAAAAACAAACACTTTGTTTCCAAATAAGAAGCTTGTGTGTTTTCCCTAACCCATGCTCTCTGAGGTTTTTTGTCAGGAGCCAAGACATGCACCCCCATGTGGTCTCTGTTTACAAAAAAAGGAGAAAAAAAAATTCCCATGCGGGGAACAGAAACTAGATTGCATGGCAGGAAAAAAGAGATTTAGTGCTGCACAGTTTAAGGCAATCCAGATGAAAAAGTGAGGTCTAGAGCTGCATTATTGAATGTAGGGCAGAGATTACTATTGTTTTGGTTCTTGCATTACAACAAAAGGCTTGATCCTATAACTTGTCAAGCATCCTCCTAACAACCGAATGGGACCACTTGTACTAATAAGGAATATGGTCCCGATTCTCCCTTCATGCCATTTTTATCTTGGTGCAACTTTGACCTCAGTGGAGTTGGTTTTGATTTTAGACGCGCATAAATGAGAATAGGATGAGGACATTAGTAGCTCTTTGATTATTAGCAGTAAAGCATAGGTACAAATAGGCCACTGGCAATTACCTCTGGTAGTTAACTGCTAAGTATTTTAAACAAAATGAATGGGACACTGCTCCTGCTGGTTTCATTGCTTAGACCAGGGGTGGGCAAACTGCAGCCTGCAAGGCCATTCTACCTGGCCCACGGGGCCCCTAAAAAATTTAGAAAATTAATATTTATCTGCCCTGGGCTGCTTGTCATGCAGCCCTTGATAGTTGGCCAAAACTCAGTAAGTGGCCCTCTGCCCAAAATAATTGCCCACCCTGGCTTAGACCCATTTAAGTAAGTAACTTGTATTGTATTTTATAATCAAGGTAACTAAGGGCTGCATTCTGCCCTGTTTATTCCCACTCTGTTGTACCTTACTCAACTACTACTTTCCATGGGACACTGCACAGAGTGAAAGATGATACAAGACCGGGTAGTGGTGCTTACACAGAGAGCCAACACTGCCCAGGGATGCACAAAGCCAGTTGACACCTGTGCAGAACACGGAGATGAGGGGCAAAAATTTTC
The DNA here is from genome assembly GCF_001723895.1 of Crocodylus porosus. NCBI lineage: Eukaryota > Metazoa > Chordata > Crocodylia > Crocodylidae > Crocodylus > Crocodylus porosus. The sequence goes on from NW_017728886.1 coordinate 92,301,105, forward strand.
TATACCTTGCCTCTGCCCCTGTCCTCTGGTTCATTTTGAGTTGGTCTAACAGGATATCACATTTACCCAAATAACCTTGTCTTCCTATCTAGCCTCTGGGCACTAATTTGCTGAGCAGCCTGTATGCCATGCACGCCAGCCACACCTTTTCCCCGAACCATTCCCCCACACCAGACATTTGGAGCCAAGCCAGCTGTGGCTGCTGTGACAGGGCAACTCCTTTTTAAGCATGAGATTTTTTTTTTTTTACTTGGGGGCTATCTGTTTGGTTTTTAAGGCTCCTTTCTACCACAATGGTCCTTAGTGCACTGGCCCCACAATGTCTGGGGGCCAAAGTCCAGAGGGGGAGTTATTCTATCCCCCATAACAGGCAGCACTGTTGAGGGAAGTGAGAAGACTGCAACCAATCACCTTTTACAACATACAACAAACTCCCTTATTTTGAGAAGGGGTCAGAGAAAAATCTATCCCCAGATCAGCTCATTAAGCTTGATTCAGTATAGGCTTTATGGGATGGTGGTGTGCGAGCTGGTTATTGTTGAAACTAACAACTTGCTCATTAAAACTGATAGGAATGTTTTAACTAGTCCCATGGTCTTGATAAGAAAGACCTACTTTTCTTTAATAACCAGTAGTTACAAATGCAGTGCGACTAAACGTTAACAATTTGGTAGGAAGCAAACTAGTCGAATATAAATTCCACTACGTCCAATGTAAATTTTGTATAGTTCTTGATATCCTGTTCACGCTCTCCTCCAGATGACTGCTGATTTTAATTCTAAGAACTGAGTGATTCAGGTCCTCTACAGGCTGCAGTTCCCTTGCTTGCTGTCCTCATTTTCTCAGTCACAAGATTAGATTTAAAGGTGTCTCCTTCTCTTGGATGCAAAGCCAAATGTGTATCTTGGTTCAGAAAAATGGAAATGCACAGGACAGCAGTGTACAGAGGGCTTCAGGATTTGTAGGAAATATATCGACTATTCTCAGACTGCAGAAGAGGGCATTTAGACAACAATGGAGATTTAAAATTGTCTGGTTTTCAAGTGGCAACCAGAAGGAAGTGTGGGTCAGATGGATAGAAAGAGACGTGCATGAACGGTGGCTGACTTCTAGGGCTTTCGGCAGTACAGTGAAGAACCAAAGCACTATCAACAACTGACCTTAAACGTGAGCAACACAAGCAGCTGGTTAGGTCAGCAATGCAAAGTTTTATATTCAAAAGCTATCCTGGTTTTCTCCCATCAATACAGGAGGATAGCTTTCTTTTGCTTCAGACTTAAAGTGCAAGGGGAGACATAAGTGGGTTTTCTGCAAGTCTTTAGTGTAGATAGGCAAAGAAAATGCTAATTTTAATTAGTAAAGTTTCTTCCTCCCCTCCAGAGAAGCAATGAAAAATTAAAACCTTTTTAGGGATGTAGTTGCTCTAGAAGCATTCATCCCAGACCTTCCTATTCACTCATCCTCAGGCCATGTGGGGACTGGGTATAAGAGAAACAGTGGGCCCACTCCTTTTGACATGGCCAAAGGGTATAGAGTGCAAGCCAGGCCATGTGAGAGAGGGACTGCACTGCCCTGCCCAGACTTGCCAAAGACCTGCAACCAGCACAGGGGGTTGGAAGTACAGCTGTCAGCTTGGCACCAGAGGCATCCCAACCAGATCCACTCTTCTATAGCTGTGTGCCCTCCCCTCAGCTATATCCACAGCAGGGGCAGGGTATGGCACATGGGATCTTGTGCGAGAGCTGCATGACACTGTGCCTGAGTGATTCTTATGGGGCTGGTCAAAAAGGGTTTCTGGTCAGATTGTTCTTGTAGTACAAAGTAGCTTTCTGGGACCTGGCCTGGCATGACCCATTCTGGAGACAAATCCTAATGCTTAATTTTGAAACTAAAGCTCTGTGGGGAGGGACTGTGCTTTAGTATGTACAGCATTTTGAAACAAGGGAGCTCCTAAGCTGGTTGGCAATAGGTTAGTTCAGCAACATGCCTCAGTAGTCTTTACCCCAGGGGTGGGCAATTATTTGAGTCCAAAGGCTACTTTAGGGAGCTTTGGTGAGCTGTCACAGGTTGAATCAGCACTACCTCCCCCAACAAGTAACAAAAGCTCCCTAAGTGGCTCTGCTTTGTGCTTGGCTGGGATGGGGCCACAGGTGGGCAGGGAGTGGCATTGGGGAGCAGGATAGGCAGGGTCAGGATCACAGGGTGAGACTGTAGGGCAGTGACAGCACGGGGCCAGGCTCTGGGACAGAGCTGCAATCTGCTGCTCGCATGTTCCTGTGATGGTGCCAGTTCTGCGGGCAGAGGCATGTGGGGAGCGGATCGTGGCTCTGCCCCGGCCAGGGCAGGGCGCACGGCCAGGCAGACAGGATGGGGCTGTGGGTAGGCAGGGAGTGGTGTCTGGGAGTGAGGCAGGCAGGTGGGGCTGGGGCTGGGATGCTGGGGCAGCAACAGTGTGGGGCTGGGGCCAAGCCATGATCCACTGCCCATTGAACTGGCACCCGCTGCAGGGACAAGCAGACAGTGGATTGCAGCTCTGCCCTGGGCCCTGTCACCGCCCTGCAATCCTGGCCTCGCCCCTCCATCCTGCTCCTGTACACCACTCCCCACCTCCCTGTGGCCCCATCCCATCCACCCACTTGTGTGGGTCCGGCTGCTGTGCTGCCCCACCCCGCTGTGTACTGGGGGGCGACAGGACTGGCTGCATGCCTGAGCGTCCAGGCTGCCCTCTGCACCTGGGCCAGGCAGGACCGAGGGACTCTCTGCAAGCTGAACAAAATCCCTTGGTGGGCCGAATCCAGCCCATGAGCCACATTTTGCCCAGCCCTGCTTTAGCTTGTCTATTTAAAAGTGATTACCAACAGATTAAATATTCTCTTCATCAAAGTAGATCAAATAAAACAAATACGGCAACATAGGGCCATGAGGGTAAAAAGGGTTGAATGCAGGGAGATCAAAGGAGATGGTCGTTAGGGATTCTAGAAAACCACTCCTATCCAATATCACTCCAACACATAATACTCTTGGATTTATGGAATACATATTTTCATTAAAAGCTACTTTGGAGAAGGGGTACAAGTTAGCAAATATAGTGTTTGCAGCGGGGCTAATGATGTCAGAACATTAAGCAGGTACCAGATGGGGAGAGAGGATTCCTATTTTTCCAATTTTTTTGAAGCTCATTTGCAAAAATTATTAATTTTTTTTCCCCCCGTTTACTGTAGTTTCAGTCTGAACAATCTTTACCTCGCTTTTACTGAAACCACGCCCGTTGTCTGTTTGCTTGGGCTATGAAGAAACGATAACTGCCTAGTTAGTTCAGACTTACCTCTAAATAGAAAAAAAATCACGAGGCATTCTCAATTATTGCAAATGCAGCAAGAATCCTACAATGTGAAATAATCTACAATGACCCATATGTTGCTACTCGTTCGTTTGCCAGCTCGTTCATTATTCATGAATTATCCTACCTAAAAATGAACACATTCATTTTCCTAGCCGTTGCTAGTATTTATCAATCTTTGTGTAGCATTTTACTTTCAATGGGATGCACAAAACAAGAGTTGGAACAATTAAAAAAAGCATCTTGGCTGCAGCCTACATCTCTTTCTATAAAAAGAAACATGTGAGGAGTCCTGTACTATGGGCTTATGTTCACAATAAAACTTAAATGTTTGTTAACCCCTTGCCGGTGCTGTATATGGGGATCTCTTTTTGTACAGCACCTAGCATGATGGAGATCCAGTCCTAAATTCTTCTGGAAAAAATACTGAATTACAGACAATGATAGTGTCCTTTTAAAAAGATGATAAAAACATGGGGCTTTTGTGTCCACTGATTATATTAAAGCCTTTCACCAAGTTGCTAATAAACATAAACCTTAACAATAATCTTTCGAAAACTTAAGTTTGGGGCTACCACATTCCTAGCTGACAACGGTCTAATAGGCTGTATTCCTTGCTTTGTGCTGTTTCTGACAGAGCCTTGCAGTAACAACTCGAGCTCTCAAGAGGCATGTCAACTACTTGCATTTCCCACAGTACGGATTACATCACCTTTCCCTGAGAAACTTGTCCGAACAGTTCTCTCTTTCGCTTTATCCCTTTTGTAATGCCCTTCACATTCCTCTTTCAATATTTGCTGTTTCTCTTTGTGAGAACTTGAGCTGATGGCCTTTAAGAAAAGGTTATACAGCACAAGGGTTACTGTTGGAGCAGACTTCCCCTCTGCCCCCCACGCTCCTGGAGAAAAACTGTAGCACACGGCACCCCACAGGAGTCCTGTAGAAAAACCCTGTTGGTCCTTGGATGGTACGGCTGCTGCTGCCAACATACAAGAGATGCTGGTGTGCCACCTGGGAGGGTGACGCCAGCAAAAGGGAGAAAATAGCCAAAGCAACAAAAGTGTGTTGGAGGGGAAATATGAAGCTTCATCTAGTGGGAATTAGATAGCAAGACAGCAGGGGAATTTTTAGTCGCAATCCTGGCGCTTGGGCACAAAGTTCCTCTACCAGTCACTTGCTATCTGTTGCCTCTTGCACTTCTGCAAATACCAGGTTTAATGCAAGGTTGCTGAAACTGAAGTGAAACTTCTTTGCGCAAGGCCTTTACGGTACAACAGACAGAAACATGAATCTTCCCATGAAACATGAGTGAAGTATGTTAATTTTTTTTAACAGAGGCTGAAGGAGGTGGGTGTGGAGGTTAGAAGGGGAAAATAAAATTGGGCAAAAGACTTTACCCTTGACCTCCAGTGCTCAAAACTGTAAAACCAAGAAGTTCAACTGGGGACGAAGGTTAACCTGGGTAGGTGGTTGTTTTTCACAGGTGCTATTACTGGGATTAAATCTAAAAGACTGATTTTGGACGGAGAAGCCTGTATCAGCTGATGCAGAGCAACTAGTGATTTTAAGCTGCTTTTGACAAAAACTAAAAGGCTAGAAAGTGAATTGAGATGTAGCTTCTATGCAAAAAAAAAAACAAAAAACAAAAAAAAAAAAAACTTTGTAAATGTGGCAGTTCCAGCATGACTTCTTTGAGGAGGCTGGGCTTTATATTCCAATACTTCCTATCTTACTACTCGCACAGACTTACCCAGAAGGAAAAAAGAAACACTGGAAAATAACCTCTTTTCATACCAGTCAGAGGAACCATACTAAGGGAACCCTCCAATAGTGAAATCTCTGCGATTATAACACTGCTGTAAAACCCATTGGTGGCCACTGACATCTCAAATTCTTCTGCAAAGCCCACTGAAGTAAGTATCTGCATTATCTCTGCTTGGGACATGATGGTAGTTTTACATACTAATAATTCATCACCTTTTGCTAATGCAGCATTTTCTAAGAGACCTTAGAGCAGTCTATGGACTCAATAATGTGTTTTGTATTCAACTATGGCAGGTTACATTTGAAAGATCCCTGAAGATGCGTGGAGCAGACAGGATATGCTGTACAACACCCTTGATGCATTTAACCAAATTATTTTTCTGTCCGTGATGAGGATTGGTAGCTAAGTGGTGAAATAACCGGATGTTGCAATGACAAAACACTAATGCCAAGTCAATACCTGACATATTATTGGTGAGCTACAGACAGTATTAAAAGAACAGGAAATTTATTAAAGCAGAAGGGATAGCTCACTGATTATTCAGTTGGGATCAGTGCCTAGGAAGTAGCTAATGCAACTGTATAATGAATGCTAGAAGTCAATACAAGCAGGAACCTGTCTAGCTGATCCAAATTAGTATGACTAGTGCTGCGTGCTTCTCCTCTTACTCTTTGAAGTGGAGTTTGAAGTTCAAGGAAGGCAAGAATTGCAGGGAGGCCCTGTTTTCCACACTCCCTGAGGAATTTCAAAGATGGCTTTATTAAGGGTGTGCAGTGGCTTCTACTTCACTTGTTTGATCAGAAAGAATATCAAAGACTACTACCCCTGCTGCTTCCTTGTGCCCCAGGCTGGATCCAGACCACCAAGGGGTTCCTTATCTGGACCCAGCCCAATGCACAAAGTGAGTATGACAGCCCTGCTCTAGATCCTTTGAATCCCTGTACATTGGTGTGTGCCTTGATTCCTTCATAAGACTATCTCCTTCCCCATCCAAAGAGGGAAATTGCATAACACAAGTGCTTTCCTAGTTTCATAGTAGGTAGGGTTGGAAGGGACCTGAGCAGATCATCAAGTCCGACCCCCTGCCATGGGCAGGAAAGAGTACTGGGGTCAAACAACCCCAGCTTTCAGCTTAGCTCTTCCTCCTACTGCATATTCAATTGCAGGGGGGAAGGAGAAAAGTACTTTGAACCTCTTACATTTCTATTGTTTCTATTGCTCTAGCAATGAGTTTTTGCAGCCAAAGTGCCTAACTCAAGCGATGGAAAGTAAAGGAAAGTCTCCTACTTGTCTCATGTCTTCATTTCTTGCCATTCTTACTCTTTCCCCCCTTTTTTTTTTGTTCAGACTTTTTGCAATGATGTGAACATTCCTGGGCTATCTTTGATATTCCAGACTTATGGCCAAATGTGTATTGTCCACACAGATATGAATGTTTCCTATTGAGCCATTACAAGTTTAAAGTGGTGTTTCATTGGCATGGACAACTAACAGATTTGCTATGTAACTGTCATTTAACAAAAAAGAAGAAAAGATGCAGAGAGAGAGAAATATGCCAGTGCTCCCAAGTACACAGGAAATAACATGAGAAGCATACAGCTTAGAGCACTCAGAATACGGCATCTGAAAACTGCAGCTTTCAAGTAAAACCTTCATATTTACTTGTATTCTAAAGAATATATTAATTGTTGGGCATTTGCTTAGCCACACAGGGTGTTACAGTTACAACATTCATGGGTTAAGAGTTAATTATCGAGACATGATTGCTTTAAAAATCCATTGCCTGAGGCCAGAGACTAAGAGATGGATAATGTAATTTCTGAAATAGATGAGAAGACATGCTGAGATGCGAACTTTTAATCACAGGTTAGTATAAATGACTAACAGGAATGCAAGGTGTAATAGCTTTGCTCTTCAGATGTATTTATTTCTGGATGAAACATTCAAAACTTACCATGGCTTTTTTGCTTTCTCTTTCTACAAGTAGTCAGGGAGGTTTGAAAGTCAAGAAAACACTTGAAAGTTAAACTAACATTTTTCACATTTTTTTTTAAAGAAATGTAGTAGTGCCATGACATGAGCGTCAATGGAGAGAGAAGCCAAGGAGAACTGTGGTATTTAGATCTGTCCTGTTGAGAACTGTTGGGTGAAGGGAACCTCAGCCCTCTAAGGTTAATCTCCTTTGCATTACAAAAGAATTGCAGCTCTCTAGCTCATCTCCTTTATCGCTAATACAGTGGTTTTCAACAGTCTTAGATTTAAGGCACCCTGTGGAATATGCCAACACTTTAGCTTTCACTAGTTTCTTGAGTGGAAGAATAATGGAGCAATTCCTCTGTCGCAAAGAACTCAGAAAGACACCATTAAGTTGGAATGTTTTTGACACTCTGGATTCCTATTTGAAACCTCTGGGTTTATCTTGTGAATCACTCATAGGTCCTTGCAGATCTAACAATGCTGATTTTGTGTGGTACCCTTAAAAGGATCTCATGGCACCCTAGTTGAGAATCTGTACCCCAGGAGGGCAACCAGTTGTTTAACAATGTTGCATCAACATACAAAAACCTACTGCTATGACTCAGTGTTGCTATGCTGGCGGCACCTTCACAAAACAAAAAACAAATACATTGTTAGGTGGCTGCACCTTTCTCCCTGTTCCTTGAGCCTCACTGCTGTAAATTTGGGGAAAGCTCTGTAGGCATGCTGCTCTATTCAGAATGAGAGATGGGATAGAAGGGCCATCACCCTCCGAGGGAGAATGGGTTCATGGTGGCTCTCACGTCGACCCTCCAATTCCTCCTGTTCTGCTCTGTGTATATCGGCTAGATCAGGAAAAACACACAAATAAGAGGGGAAAGTTCAGTTCCTTCCCCTGGCTGAAGGGATTCCAACAGTCTTCTCCCACCTGCCTAGAGTGGCCCAGCTTCAGGAGGTGTTGGGGGCATCCTCAACCCTTTTCTACCTAAGCTTTTTAACTTTGCATAAACTAAAATCAAAGACATACTGGACCTGGAAATCTTCAAAAGGAGACTGGACAGTCACTTCACTGGGGTCACTTGACCTCAGTTGTCTTTTCCTGCCTAGTGCAGGAGAACTGGACCCAATGCTCCACAAGGTCTCCTCCAGCCCCTAACAATCTATAAAAATGCCCACAAGTGCAATCATGACTCTCCATCCTAATTGTTGGAACAATCAGCATGGAAACATGGTTTCTAGACCTTGCTCCTAAGGCTGTTCCTATCAAAGGCATTGGGGGGGGGGACTGTTCCCTGCTCTGATTTTTGAAAGAAAGGGCATAAGCACCTACTTGCAAAAGGGGTTCAGAGCTGTGAACCCCAAGTGGAGAAGGGGTATGTGCCTTCCTCCATGCTCCAAGGGACCAAGCCCTGTGAAGTGTGCTCCCTGCTGTGAATCCTTTTGAGGTGCCTCTCTCTATATGTTATGTTTGGAGTCCAGGCATCTAACTTGGAGCTGTGGATTCTGCTACAGGGGCCAGACATCACTAAGCCAGGCAATGCAATGCTCTGTGCTATGGTGGCCACATTCTTGCCCCGATGTAACCCTGGGCCTTTTTTTGCCTTAGTTTTCCCTACGTAAAATGGCACTTGCTACTCTTGAGGCAGGCATCAGAGGCTGCTTATAGACTGGGGGGGACCCCAAACAAACAGCCCTTTACTCTGAGCTCAGTGTGCCCACTGTGCCAAATGCAGTGCATGACCCGAAGAACTGATTCAGTTTCACCCAGCTCACCCAGCTCACCCAGTGTCTGTATAGCTCACGCGTTTCAGCAGGGCTTTTTGGCTCTTTTATTTAATAGCTGACTGGATCAGCTATTAGATAAGCACCAAAAAGTCCTGCTGAAGTGCGTGAGTTATACAGACGCTGGGGAGTCAGGCCAAACTGATAGGATTCCTCTTCCAGTAAAGTACTGCTTTTTTTTCCTCTCTCTCTCTCTCTCCCCCCTCCCCTCCACGTCTGTCAGCATCCAGTATGACTAAGACCACAAGGCACCGGGATGACACACAAGTGCCTTAAACAGTCAGGCCAATCAGGCCTGAAGAATTCAGTGTTTATAAAGACAGCAGCTAAGTAGGACAAATTAACAATGCCATTAATTTTCTTACCTGCTTTCATGCATCATACCTGTTACAAACACCACATTTAAACAGCCAACACAGGTGGTGACTAGGAGCTAGTGCTACTCTTCAATCTGTAGAGGCTTAACAAAACCCACCCAGCCAGTCACCCATGTTAACTCCATTACTTTGCATTGTAGCTGAGAGGCCTCTCTAGTCTGTCTGGACCCTGAGTGTCATTGCTGCTTCACAGAAACACAGCTGCCGTTATGCTCTCCTGTTGGCTACTACCATGATAGTTAAAAACAGAAATATTACTTAATCAATTTTTAAGTGAATACTACAGAGTTAATGAGAGCCATTTAGAGGGAGTGTGTAGGATTTGGAGAACTCGCCTTCCGGTATTTTGCAAAAGTGTTTCATAGTGCTTAGGGTCAGAAGGGACCTAAACAGATCATCAGGTCTGACCCCCAGCCTCTCCCCCTGTAAGCTCGAATTACTCTTTTCTGAGGCCAGTCTCCAACTGACTGCTCCGTGGCTTCCATTTTTGTTTCTCATCAGTAGTTCCCTAGCATAGCTTCTACAGAGGGGGAACAGTCATGCCATTTGCTTAACAGTGAGTCAGTTACATTATTGTAAAAGGTTGCAAATTAACAGAAAAAACAAAGAAAGGGCAAACCCTGTTCAATGGCAAGATGATCCAGAGAGGGATTATTTAAAAATATATAAATAATAGATTTCGGAATAGCTATTTTCTCTCTCACTATTCTGTTTTTTGAGACGACATCCCCAAAGGCAAAAATCCCCCCTCTGAATCTGCCATGTTCTTCTCCAGTTCTGCATCTTGCTTTCCTGCCACAGGTAAAACTCAAAATGCCACCAATGGAAGGCAAGCGCATGCAAGGAAAGCAGAATTTTGGACCACGGACCTCTTGTACCGCTCTGAAGATGATTGTTCCTCATTTCTCTTGGGAAACACAATTCTATATCATATTTCATGTTGGATGAGAAACTCTTACAGTAGTTGTGCTGCGCTATGGCTTTTGGTCACTAGCTACATAGTAAACTCAACTCTGTCAGATGGTTAGAAACTCAATCGGAACAAAGATCGTGTATCCAGAGCTACAGGGAAAATGCAGAAATAGTCCCCACACATGCACAGAGAATGTTTACTGAAAAAGGCCATCTGAACTACTGCAGATAGGAAATCAGTAGCTTTGTGGGGAAACCAGAAATGTATTGAAGTTCCAGAACTTTGGTGCCACCTGGTGGGTAATTTTTAAAAACAGTATTCACGAGTCAACTCTTACAGGGGTTTATTTTTTTTTAGCAATACATTTAAAAAAAAAAAAAAAAGTACCATGCTAATCAAAATGAGTGTCCGATGTCTCTGTAAATATCTGTCTATTAAATCAATACAGAGGTGTAGGTTGTAGCCATGCTGGTCTACAGACATAGGCAGACAAGGTTCTTTGGGTGAATCTGACCAATTGGTCTAATAAAAGATATCAGATTCACCCAAAGAACCTTGTCTACCTATTAAATCAATAATACATTCAAACATATGCAGGATAGCAGTTCACCATACAATAATAAAATTAAGTGAAAACAGCTAACAACTAATCTTGCCTTCTATTAAAAGAACCACTTAAAAACAACTGCATATCTTTGGCCTTCCCCCTTCTCTCCAACCTCTAAGGTAGCCAAAACAATGGGGCGAGAGATGGAGAATTCTTAAAGCTTAAAGTAATTAAACTAGTAGGAGTACCTTTGGAGAGATCACAGAATGCTTAGCACTTAAAATAATAAGTATTTTATTTGGGATCTGGCCGGTTTTGCTGGCAGGTAAATTTACAGTCCGTATAGTATGCAAACAGGTTGTAAGCAGTATGTCACTCCCAGCAGAACAATAGCATTTTTTCAGAAGGATTTGTTCCTTTGAAAACTAAATCCAGAACACAAACTCTTGCGGTTGCCATAACAGACACTTCCTTGAAAAACAGGCTTGGCAAAACATGTCATGCTTAAGACATCCAAATGTTCTCTGTACTACAAATTGATATAGCCTATGAAATGTATTCACATATCTACTTAGGGGCTTTGTTACAGATATGAAATAGACACAATCTTTTGTTTTATAAGCAGTGAATGGGAGGATTGTATTGAATAAGCCCCTAGAATTGGTCTGCAGAAAAGGAACATGTTGCCAGTCATATGGACAGGATCTTAAGAACTAAAGAAAAGTTGAAGAAGCAAAATTGGAAGCAGCAGTTCAAACCAAGGTTTGAGGTGCTCAAAGAGAAGCAGGAGCATAGAGAACACAGTGAGCAGGCAGGCTGAAGCTTGTAGGTTAACAAGAGAAGCTGAAGGACAAAAAAGGGTTTGCAAATGGGAGGAGGTCATGTTGAATGGTTGGTTACTCAAGCTAGGCTGGCCTCCTTGCCTCAAAATGACACTGTAGTTGGGAAATGGTGGTGCTTTGGGACTGGATGTGAAGAATGAGCAGTAACATGTTGACTATTGTTAGAAGCAAGGGAGAAGTGGGGTAAGACTACTTAAGCCTGTAAACTCCTGCCAGGGAGACAGTACCACTTACGCACATAATACATTGGGCCTGACCTTAGTTTCAACCTGAAGGTACTAGTATAAAACAATATAGAGTATAACAGCAATCAGCAAGGCAAAGTCATTGGCCCATAATCCACAGACCCTGCATGTCAGGCAAGTAGTGGTTTGTGAGACCTGGAATGGAAATGCGATGAAGAGCAAGTGGGAGTTAACATTCCTAGTTAATAGGGGAGGTAGGGCACAAAGAGGAGGTCAGAGTTAAAATGTTTGTGAATAGACAACGTAATGACTTGCACATGTACATTTCAGCAACAGGATCAAGTACAAGGCAATTGGAAAGTTTAGTTGGTTTCCATTCTCTGCTCATCTCCCCCTCCCACCACCGCTATGCACTTTAATGTTGAGTAGCAACTGTAACAATAGCATTTTGATTGTGGTATAATTATGGGTTATGATTATGCAACTCAGTTCAGAATCCTGATTTACTGAAGACTTAAATCTTCATGGACCAACTCGGCAGCTGTGCCAGGTCATAGTAGCTGAGGCTCTGGACCAATATAAAAACAATCGGTGCCCTACTGGGTCAGAGCAGAGGTCTATCTAGCCCAATATCCAATTCCTCAGAGTGACCCAGAGGTCACTGTGATTAAGGGGAAAAACTTATTTTATGCAGGATCTATCCAGACTGACTCATCTCCTCCATCCCTCCTCCCCTCCACCTGTCCCAGCTTCCAGCATTCAGAGACCTAGGAAGTTAATGCCTAGATTATACCCCCTAATGGTTATTTTAATACCGATGCCCATTGCAAGGACATGCAGAAAATAGGGTAGAGCCATGATCTAAGTCCCAGCTCTTGCTGTCACCACCCCATGATCTTGGCCCCATGCACCTGTCCCACTCCCAGATGCTGCTCCCCATGCCCTGCCACAGGGGTCCCAGGCCAGTCTCCATAGAGCCCCTACCAGCCCACTCTGTCTGACACCTCTGGTGAAGGGTGCGGGGCAGACAGGCTGGGATGCCTGGGCAGCAGGGCTGGGGCTGATAGCTGCACCAGAAACACTGGTGGCAGCAGCAGAAGTGTGAGGGCTGCTAGGAAGCAAAGTCTGGCCACCACATCACCCAGCCCCATGGACTACAGTTCCTGTGTGCGGGGATGGGACAGACTGCTCCATGTCAGGTGGCACATCCATACCCGGCAGTGGAAGGACCAGCTGCATATGCTGTGTCCTGGGCTGCCCCCTGTGCCTGGGCGGAGGGACCCACCATGGGCCAGATACAATCACTTGGTGGGCTACATCCGGCCCATGGGCTCTATTTTGCTCACTCTCAGTTTAAAGCCAAAAGGCTCAAAATATTACCATACAGTTTGAGCTGGACCCCAGCAGAATTGACAGCATTTTAAGTCATGGTTATTCCACAGGTATGTGTGTGTGTACTCCAGATACTCCCCCAATCAAAGGATCCACATGCTAATTAGCCCCCACTTGTGACTGGAACTAGATGTTCTTGTCAGAAGTCCTGGGATCCTCCAAAAATATATATACAGATGAGGCACAGGACCACCTGGCCTGGCTCTACCTCATGGAGGGTGGGGCCATACCAGTCACATACAACAGACCGAGAGAGGGGGCAACAGCTTCACCAAATCAATGTTTGGCAATGTCTGCCAGTTATTTAAAGCTGGTGAAGAAACAGGAATGACTGGAAAGAGGGAACTAAGGTGCAACTCAGCTCTAGGAGTGGAGAGGAAGCTGAAATGTATTTGATGTGGTGGTTCACTATGACTTGAAAAACAGTTGGCACTGACAGGGACTGAACACAATGGCTACTATGTCTTTGGGGAGGGAGGGAGGGAGGAACAGGGAATGCTGTACTAACTCAGATTAATGGTAGGATCCTACCAGCATATTTGCCCACTATGGGCCTTGGCCTTGTGCAGAGTGTTTTATGAGCATGATCAGTGCAGGCTGCATTCAACCAACTTCATAGATGATTTCCCAGATTGAGCACATGCTGCAGCAGTTTAATGATGCCTCATCTATTTAATGAGGTTTACCTTGGCCAAGGAACCAGAAAATTTCTAAGAAATTGTGTTTTGAATTATTCACATCGTAAAGCATATAAAAAACCTCTTTGTCTGGGAGTGACAGCTTTGAAGTATTTTATACTTTGAACTATCCAATATTGAACTCCACAGTTTTCAGATGATAGGTTTTACTCTATAATCCTCTACCTCATCTCCCCTCAGAGGCATAGGCGAATAGTAGGGGATGCATGTGCCCCCCTTGATGGCCAACACTGATGCTGTTGGTAGGTAGCTTCTGCAGGTGCCCGCCCCAGATTCAGGAGGCACCAGTCACTCATGCTCAGAGGTCTTTTTCTCTACAGTAAAAGATCTGGATCTGACCTATTCAGCCTCTCCATAACCCTGATCATCCTTGTTGCCTTTCTCTCTACCTCTTCTAGTTCCACTACATTCTTTGGGCAGGGGGAACCAGACCTGCACACAACATTCAAGATGTGAGAATCCCATGTGTTTATACGGCATAACAATGACATTTTCTGCTTTGTTTGTAGTTCCTTAATTAAGAGAGCCCAATATAGACATTTTCTGCTTTGTTTGTAGTTCCTTAATTAAGAGAGCCCAATATACTGTCTGCCCCTTCAACTAGTGCTGAACAGGGGGCTGATGTTTTGTGGAACAATCTTTCCTAAGTAGAAATTCAGTAAGAATCCATAATTGTGTATATGCATCTTGGGTTACTCTTTCCTACATGTACCCAGTGCATTTACCAACACTGAACTTCATACATGTAATGCTATTGCTTTTCTGTCCAATAAACAAGGCTTCCTTTACTAAACAGTGTTCTTGAAAAATCATTAATATGCAAATACAGTATATTCAAACTATACTTTAAATTTCTACTAACTGACAACAACTTGCTGAAGTGAAAGCCATTAATTCCTATAGTTCCCTTCAAGCAGTGTTCACATAACTGTATGTGAAAGCTGAGAAAGACTGCCATCTTAAATGGGTCACAATAGCTGAGACTCTAAGCCCTGAAAAAGGGATGAATACTTATGCTCATCTGCAGCACCGCTATATCTGATACTGTTCTACACATAATAATAAGTCAAATGTACAACTACCCCCTTGGACTATTACTGCCATATAAATATTGGTCCCCCTGCCCTGCACTTTTAAAAATTATTTGTTCTGTTTAGGATATTTACTTCAAAATCTCTCTCCTTATGAAAGCAGCTCTTTAAGGTACTTTAACGCAAAGGTAGAGCACGGGTATTAATATTCCCATCAGTACACCTGTCCTTTCGTGCCCATGCATTAAGGCTCTGTTCAAAATCTGTCCATGTCCCTAATCTGTCTAGAGAGCTTTTCCTGAATATCCAACACTAATTCACAGCCTATAAAAAGGGGCAAAGGGGTGAGGGTGGGGGGAAGGAGAGAGAGATGCGGCTGAGAAATGTTATGCTTAAATTTAGTGGCCTCCTCCAATAAGAAAAACAAAATGCAAGCACTACAAAAACTAGCATTTCCACAGCAAAGATCACTATGGTAAGCAGTCTCTCCAGACAATAACTTACAATAAGGGTATAAAGAATCTGGGGTCCAGATACATTTAGTTGGCCACCCAGGTATCCCTGAGATAAATAAAACAGAACTAAGAAAGTGCCCCAACTCTGATATGAGTTGTATAGAGGCAATGAAGGGCCAGTGATACTATTGAAGCTTTAACCTCTCTTGCAAAATATGTACATGAAGCTGATTACTGTTGTTTTCAATTCTGAATTTTTGCTTTTCATTCTCTGAGCTCCTGGGATGCTACTACTGTGAAAACCTGGGCCCATGGAAGTCAATGGCAAAACCTCTACTGGTTTCAATAAGGCCATAATTTACCCAGCATGAATCCAACCAAAATTACTTGTGTGGCAAATATATGAACAAATCCATAGGCTCCCTATGTCTGCATAACTGTTACTCTCCTTCCTGCTCATCACAGTATTGCACTAAATAATGACAACATGGGTAGACCTTCCTGCTATAAAAGCTTGGTTCCTACTACAAGAAATAAGAATCTGCCTTAGCTTACAGCAGCTTAAGCCTAGTAAGATAGACATGAGCAGTTCTGTCCCAGGAAAGTCTGATTTAACCATGTTCCTCTCCTTAATGGGAACAAAATTAAATCACACATTTTAGAAAACTGGAAAATATTTAGTTTCCATCCATCTAAGCCTGTCAAGGTCATCTGTTTTGTTAATAGATAATCCATTTGCTCACTTGCTTTTTTTTAAACAAGCCCATTATGAATCCAAAAACCAGAGTGCTTTCAAAAGTAGCAAATGAGATGCTGGCAACTTCTAACCTTCTACAAATCTTTACTACTGGATTTTAAAAAATAACTAAATAAGAAAAGGGCCTATTTGGATGAACTGGCAATTTCAGCAAAAAATATTGTTGGAAAATTCTCAGCCTGCTTTGACACCATTTGATGTAGGATGGTGGTATACTGGCCCAGGAATAACTTCGCTTTAATGTAGGCAATTGGGCCATCCATAGTTTACTGCCACACCTTCAATGGAAATGCATGGGTTTTTTGTTTTGTTTTGGGTTTTTTTGTTGCTGCAAGACATTTTGTATACAAGAATACATAAAGTGGGGGCAAATTCTCAGTTGGTGTAAACATGGCCAGGTGAGTTGGGTTAACCAGCATTTTGCCTACTTTGCCATCACAGAAAACTTGCCATACAAATTCCAGACATTTGCATGAATCATTTTGTTCTGAAGAGACATGACAAGGGCACAGTAAAACTTACTGTTGTTTTGTCCAAGTGAGTCAGTTGCTCGAAATTTTGCTGTATTGTTGAAAGGAAGCAATAAAGCATAACATTTTGCCATCTGATACCAATTACAAGCTACAGCTGCAGCACTAAATCTGTTTCATACTATTGGCTATAGATCCTTGAAAGCAGCAGCACAGGGCAGCCCTAGCATCTCCGGTTCTAGGGTTCTATTTATACAGTCATTAAAGATGAACTAATTCTTAATTATGTGCACACAAACACAAAAGTGCAAGTGAGCCTAGATTTCAGGAACATTAAGCTCAGATATTCATTTTAAAACCAAGATGTAATTCATACAGATGATGCACAGTTTTTGATGGTGCATGTTCTACTTAGCTTTAACCTTCCATCATTAATAGTGAGGAATTATACATGTGCTGGGAGGAAAAACAGCATATTCCTAACATAGCTGACCTAACATGTTCTGAAAAAACACAATTATTTCTGTAGCAATATACAAGAATTGGAAAACACTGATAGCGTTACACAAGTCACAAAAAAGGATAAACATAAAACACTGTATATTTACCCAAATTAATGCATGGCTGTTGCATTCAATACTTCCTAAATCACAGTTTCCTGAAACAAGCTTTCCCTTCCACTGCTTTACAGATGACATGTGATAGATGAACTCTATGACTTGATTATAAAACAGTGTCTATTTGGCAGTCGTACTCTGCATTATACCCCAAATGCTGTAACTACATGTGTTTCATCATTCAGAACCCAGAATTCCTTGTTCACTTCCATTCCCTTTCTTGCTATACTTAGTTATGATGCCAGATAACCAAGGTAACATGGCACAGAAAGACCAAGAGTACTGTATTTTAGAGACTTTACCATGTCTCTCTCACAGGAAGCATCACTTACTGCTCAAAATCCATGAGCATTCTAAACTCCTTTCAGTATATGAAATAGGAATAACACTGTGTTGTAGTGATGTCCTGAGATTTGATACAATGTCTGCACAGTGCTTTGAAAATTACAATATCATTATCAAAGGTAGAGCCAGCTCTGCCTTTGCATGAGGCTTAGAAAAGATTTTAAGCATTCTGTGCAAAAGTTTTTAAGTTTATAGGGCTTTGCTGTATAAGCCCTTCCACCCTGGAGTCCTATTACCAGGAACAAATGGTTTGCCCAGGACCCAGAAAAATTAAAAACTATTCTTTGTCTAATCAAGCAAATTTAGATAGTGGTTTTCTTTTTCTTTTAGATGAAATCATTCTAGTTTTTTTTTCTCCTTTGTAATGGCACTTTTGTTAAGTGGCTATTATGAAATTCCCCAATATTTACCCAATAACCCAATGTTTGCCCAATAAAACTGGTATGCAGTATTCATATGGAGACTACTGTTCAAAGCACAGCCCTGATCCATCACTTTGGAAATCCCCTGGGCTAGATGCAAAAGAATGCATTTATTAGCAAATTCCTATTTTAAAGAGTTGCTATCAAGACATGGCTCTTTTCAGGATCTGATCCACATTCTGAACTATAAATCCTGCTGGGCGGTGTTGTGACATGTGGTTTTGGATATTAAAATTAATTGTCTGCTCAACTGTGAAACACCTCCCCACATCCTTTCACTGATGCTGAATCTCAAATCCAGATAAATTCCACATGTGCTCTCTTATAAACAGTACCCATCAGATGGGGTGGGGAACTTCAGAGTCAGCTTCCAAGTCTGCCCTTCTCTTAATTGGGGAAGCTTCCACTCAGTATACTGCTGCTTTGCAAATCAGCCCTTGGAGTTTGGCTGGGGCTGTGATGGCAGGCAGTTACGTGGGTTTGTGGCTGTGGCCTCTCAGCCTGTTTCCAAAGCAAAACCCACCAAAACAAATAGCAATGTGCTCTGTGCAAAACCACAAGTCATTAGAATTCAGTGATCCAACACTTTAGAGGTAGCCCCCAGCCTGTTCCATGGTTTATAACTGTATTTATTAAGTAGGAAAGGTTAAAAATAGATATGAAAAATAAGTCCTCCTTGTTTAAAAAAAATCAAAAGCACAAGGACAAATGTTTTGTTCTTTGAAGGGCAATTTCTGCCACTTTCTTTACAGCAGAACTAGTCTTTCAGCTCTCTCTTTCCTGAATTTTCTGTAATAAGAAACGCACAAAGGCTACCAGCATTACAGGTATCTCTCAAATTGGGGTATTCGAGCACTAGGGCCAGGTCCACTCGAGCACGGACATTTGGTTTCCCAGGGACAAGTAGCAGCAGCACACCCTGTACTTCTGCTACGTCCCTAGGCAACACTGGTGCTACTCATGCTTTGCCGCGCAGCAAGTTACCCCGGGTAGAGTACAGGAGGCTGGTCCTAGCAGCCCTACCTGGGGTCCTGGGAGCCTCTCAAGGATGCAGCAGCAGCAATTCTGCCATGCAGAAACTGGCCAGCAGCCATAACCCAGCTTTGCTTTTGAGCAGTGTGCAATACCTATGCATGCACTGCTCTGCTTCCCCCACCCTGTGGATTTTTTTTGACCCCTGGAGGGGTCAAAAAACCGCACAGAAAAAGAAAAGCGGAGAAACGCATGCACAGGCAGCACTCCCCTGCAGCACAGAGAACATTTGAATGTGCAGAATGTGGCACCGCAGACATGTTTGCAGTGTCACATACTGCATGACTGCTCATCTGGATGC
This sequence comes from Crocodylus porosus, assembly GCF_001723895.1. NCBI lineage: Eukaryota > Metazoa > Chordata > Crocodylia > Crocodylidae > Crocodylus > Crocodylus porosus. The sequence continues at coordinate 92,320,353 of NW_017728886.1, forward strand.
ATCCCAAGAGTGTGATGTTGCCCTTAGCAAAGTATTGCATTTCAGAACAACAGTCTGACATGCCTGCATTAAAGATGCAGCCAGCAGAGACCTGTCACCCAATCCCCAGTGTTGCCTGAGCGCCATTCTGGCTGCTCTGGGATCTGGAATACATGCTGCACACAGCACTCACCAGCTGGTTGGAGACCCATACTGTTTGCAGTGCCTGCAGATACCATATGCATCAGGGGTCCAGGCTTAGTTGAAGCAGGCATTCCTCCTGGCACAGTCCCAAGCCAGCTGAGGGAAGGGTGGGGGAAGTCGCATGTGGTGCAGATCCTGAAACAGACCTCATGTGCTGTCCAGCTGGGGTGGGCACTGCGTGCTGCACACAGCATCCACTCCCATGCTACGCCTCAGTTTACTGACTGGCAGAAACCAAGTATCACGCTTCATTTCTTCAGCAACATCAGACGGGAACAAACCAAGAACAAACATACCCTTTGTGATTCATCTTCTGTTTCACTGAAGAGTCCTGCAATCTAATATTTTAAACAATCACACAACCGTATGAAAAGGGAAACTAAGCATGTGCGTTTAGCCATTTTAACATAAGAAGCGCACGTGCAGAGTGGCCTTGTAGATCAAAGGGAAATAAAACTAAAAAAATAAAACAAAAACCACAAAAGTAGAAACCCTCTCTGAAAGTAATGCTTGAGATTTTTAACCCTTTACTGATATGTCTACTAGGACAAGTTCCAATTGGTCACCTGTCTGTTACCTGCCTTAGCGCCTCACTCTTTGAATGCATTTGCAGATACTTAATGGCATCTTTTCGTCCAGCGGTGGATTATGTTGCATATAATCCTTGGAACGAGAATGTCACTTTATGTTGCCATCACAGTTGATGAATGCATGGGCATTTGTCAAGGGATTTTTTTTTTCTTTAACCAGCAGTTAAAATTCATACTGAAAATGGCAATAAAAGCCTTGCACTCATCCCTACAAAACGATGTGCAATTCCTGGTCTCAAAGCACACATCAAAGTCATGGAGTAAAAGTTTTTATGTGAACTGTTTTAAACTGATCATTAATTTAAAGAGATTTTCAGGGGATTGAAGATTCACTTGTCAGGTACTGTGTGCCCTTTTAATAAGCCTCTTAACAGCAATACTGACAGATAGCATGCCCTAATTTAGTAAATTAGACTGTCCCTGCCTAGATTTCCTTGCATTGCTCCAGTGTTAGAGAAAGAAATGAATGCAGGGTGCCTGCTGCCCTCTTTGGGGAAATATGCTATAAAAAGACCTTCCTCAGACTCAGTTTTTATGGCATTTCGCTGTGCCACTCTCTGTTCTGCCCCACTTCCATGCTTTATTCCTTTAAGGTCTAGTTAAAGGTAATGGTCTTGCATTTTAAAGCACTGGAACTCCAGGCACTTAGGTTAGAAGGTCTGTCCTTACACGGGCTTCAAGTGACTCACTCCAGTCAGGTCATGTGGATCTCCCCACTTTACTTCCTCTGTGATGGACCAAACTCTTTCTTCTATCCTTTATGTAGTTGCACTGTAACCTCCTTAGGGCACCCAGCACAACAGCCCTTCAACCCTGGCTGGGATCTCCAGGTGTTATGATAAAACAACACTATTTTCCTTGACACATTACCTAGGAAATGTATGAAATCCAGGGGAAAAAAAAAATGGTGTCACTGTTGGCCAGCTGTTCTCCAAGAAACAGTATCGGTACTCTTAAAATACACTAGAGAAAGAAAAGAGCTGTTATACATCTATTCCATCTCTCTGTTAGCACTGGATTGTTCCCTAAGTTTTCCAGTTCTCTTTTGCCAATTTTCTAAGTTTCAAGTTAACATTACTTTGATTTACATATTTAATTTACAGTGCTGAATCCAATGTGATGTGGCTGTATTTTGTTTTCCTTGTGTTTCAACAAGATCTTCTTGTAATGGAGCAAATATTCCTGTTAGCTTCCCAAGCCTACTGAAATAATAGCAGGGTTCTTCCATTGACTAGGGTGGGCTTTGGATCAGGCCTATACCTCAACACAGAAAGAGATGATACTTCATGTAGGACTAAGCAGGCTTCAGTCAGCAAAGTAAAAAGATTAGGTGCTTGCAATCCAAAACTGTATTATGCTGCATGCTTCTGAAACAAGTGGCTACCAGACTCTGACTTGCACAGAGATAAAAGGCCACATTAATTCCTGGTACAATGCCACTGAAAACTATGCAACATACTTTCCCCACACTGGTATTTATAGAAATAGAAATACCTTCTGGAACTTCAAATGAGTTACAGGGACAAGATGCATAATTAGTATTTGTAAAGGGCTTAAATACTGATGGAAGATGTTGTTACATAAGCATAAGTAATCTAGTATTTAAAAAAATAAAATTGATGCTTATGCTGTTACCCAAGCATGGTGCTGAAGAGATCTTTATTCATTTTCAACATTTTAAAAATTGGTAAGCAAAAGAAGATGAAGGTGTCTCTTTTTCTTCCCACTTGTCTTGAAGAAAAAGATTTTTTTTAAAGCTAGAACCTGACTGTTCAGTGGAATTTACCCTGCAGTGTAGAAGATCTTCTGCAAAAAAGAGTAATTTTGAGAGTCTCTGGTGGAAGTCTGGCTCAGCAAGAGCAATGGCAAGACTTCCATCAACTTTTCTGGGGCCAAGATCACATCCCAGAGATACCTTTGTTCACAGTTTTTTGCAGCAGCATATGGTATTCCACGTGCTACTCTGCTGCAGTTTCTTGCTTACAATTCAGGTTCAGGAAAGTGCCTCTCCAAGCTGGGGCTACAAACAGGAATCAAATGCTTGCCCATCAAAATACTCCTTTGGTACCACATGCCTTTATAAATGGAGAGTGAAACTGGGTTCAATTACTTTACGAATTGAACCCATTTTCATTGAAATCAATGGCAAAAGCCTTAGCAGGACTGAAATCACTGTAGACTTGTCATGAGAAATAACCCCTGCTCCCTGTATTTAGTGCAACATAGGCAAAATTAATTCTAGGAAGGATACACCTAAGAAGCTTGTTATCAGTTTTATATGGAAATTAGGAATCCCTCACTGGAGGAATGAAGCCAGCTTAGCTCCAGACAACTGACTCTCACTTGGGCAAAACCTGGAATACATGCTTGTGTTTCAAAATCAAAGCTTCACGGGTACTTACTGGAGCTTGCTTCCTGTAACAAACTCCAAAATGGGGAATTTTAAGTTGTGAACAGACATAACACTTAAACTGGTTTAAGGGCAGTGTAAACTTCAACTGTCCAGAAGTACACTCCAGTTTAGAATGGCTTAAACCACCTGAACAGTTTCAAAAATATAATCTGATAATCAAGTATTATTTGGAACTGGTTCTCTATGACTCAGTTGTGTTATGTGCAGACACCAAGCATGTAAACACTAGCATCTGCTGGCCATCCAGGCATGAGGTACCCCCCCTCCCAACTTCAGCACAGCACCTGGCTGCTCTGGTATGCAGCCAGAACTCGGCCGCCCCAAACTCTATTGTCTGCACTTGGCTAAAGTGTCCCTGGCTAGGAGCAGCTCTCCTCAGCTTTTAAAGAGCTGGCCAATTTTTCCCCATTGCTGGCAACTGATTGCTGATCCATGCAAATTCCACGCATTCCATGCTTATTTAAGGTGGGAGGTGGCCAGGTAGATTGCGGGGGGGAGGTGCCTGGACCCCTGCTTTTGTGTGCCTGGGGGCTGGGGTTTCTGAAGGCTAGTCTCTGCACTTGGTCAACTTCTCCATTGGTGACAGACCTCAGACAGCCCCCAGGAGCCTTCTCTCCAACCTCCCCTTCCCCCAACCCCGCAAAACCAGCCTGGGATGTAACCCACCCTGGTCAACTTCCAGGAATTTAAGTATATTTATGTTTATCTTGAGAGAATGTGCTCTTTAAAAGCTGCAAAAGCTCTGGCAGCTCTGAAACGCCCCATGCCTGGGAGTCCAAAACCAGGGATCTCAGTCACCCCCCAACATTCCTCCACACACACTCCCAGTCATGGTACCGTCACATAGATATCAGTAAGGTGCATGAATGGGTCTTCACTGAATTCAGTGTTAGTGAAAAGGGGTAGCAGAAATCTGCATTTGAGTGATATTCTCCTGGGTGGCATGTCTCTCTCCCCCTGGCAGCATGTCAATGCCTAAAAAGTGATGGTTCTACTTAACCCTTAAGTAGCATATGTGTGGACACCCCTGACCCAGGACTAATGTAAAATGGTTTCCAATCAGTGACATTCCTGGAACGGTGCAAGTGTTATGTCTGTCTGCACCCTTAGGAGTATGGGTCGTTGCAAGCTACACCTGAGCAGGTGTTGCCACAATGCAGACATCTTATAGTGATATCCTGTCTCTAAGGCAGGGGTGGGCAAAATATGGCCCGCATCTGGCCTGCAAGGCCATTCTGTCTGGCCTGTGAGGCCCCTAAAAAATTCAGAAAATCAATATTGATCCATCCTCATTTTTGACAGGAACCAGGGGCAGTAGGACCCAGGGGAAGCCCAGTAGGCTCCTGCAACAGCAGGGCCTGCCCACCCACCCCCGCCCCAAGCCCTTGCCCCCTAGAAGGGGCTTCTGGCCTGGGACCATGCAAGTGCACGATGCCAGAACCTCAGGTAAGGGGGGATGGGAACCCCAGGCAGTGAAGGAGCCTGGAGAAAAGCGCCCTCCCCTGTCCCCCCCAAACCCTGTGGCTGGTGCTCCCTGCTGCAGCTGCTTGCCCTACACGGGCTGTGAACAGCTACAGTGTGGGGTGCTGGCTGTGAGGCGCCAGCCACAGTGCAGGCAAGGGGCCGCTGTTCCCTGCACTCCGCACCAGCTTGTAACCTGCCCCCACTGCCTGCCTGGGCCCCGTGCTGGCTCCAGGTTTACCCGTTGGGGCTGCGCACGGCGGCAGCAGCTGCACCCTGCCATGCTGGGCAATGTTGGCTGCTGCTGCCCACCCGGAGCTCACACTCTGGGCAGCCCAGAGGTGGCAGTGACAAACACTACCTAATGCAGCAAGCAGGGGGGCTGCATCTGCTGCCGCTGCGCGCAGCCCTGATGGGCGAATGCAGGGCCTAGACTGGCAGCGGACTGGGTTACAAGCTGGTGCTGAGTGTGGGGGGAAAAAGCGGCCCTTCCCCCACCCCATAGCTGCTCACAGGCCACCTAGGGCTGCCTGTGCCTGCTCAGGACAGCCCCGTGTGGGTTGTGAGCAGCTGCAGCAAGGAGCACCAGCCATGGGGTGTGGGCAGGGAACGCTTTTCCCTGTACTCAGCACCAGCTCATTCTCTGCGGGTGAGCACAGGGGTCAGGGCTGCATGCTGCCCCCAGCCTGTACTGTAGGGCTGGGGGGCACTCGGAGTGAATGGGTGCACAAGGCCCACACCAGTATCCCAGGGCCAGTGCCGGCAGGGCCCAGAGCATGATGGCAGGAGTACAGGATCCTGGCCGGCAGGGGCTCTATGGAGCCAGCCAGCTGCCCCCTCCTTGCTGGTGCAGCCCAACCCAGCTCCACAGGCCCCTGCCAGCCTGCACCCCACTCTGGGCCCCACCAGTGCTGGCCCTCAGACATTGGTCCCAAGATGGTGACAAGGGGGCGGGGCACCTGTCAAGGGGTGGGGTTACCCTTGCAGCCCTTGACAGCTTGTCAAAACTGGGTATGCAGCCCTCTGCCTGAAATAATTGCCTGCCCCTGCTCTAAGGTAAACTGCTCTGCATGTATTGAAAAGATTACGCCCCTAATATAAATAGCTTTGGTCTCTCTCTCCCCTTCTAAGCAACAATTCTTTCAGACAGGAGCTCCAACTGTGACAGAGAAGTATTAGAAGTAACTGAACACCTTTAGCTGCATCAAACTAATGTGTTGTACTGGCACATAAATTTCATCCTGGCAGACTTACTGGTACAGAAAATCCCCACTATTAGCCTTTAAGCAAGAACACATAAAATACTATGTTTTCTCACAAACAATGTGCACTTTCTCCAAAAAATATGCAGCGATAATTAGGGTGTGTATTATATGCAAGGGTCTAGAAATCTGGCAGGGGATATGGAGGGTACAGTGATGGCAGCACTAATCACTATGCTGGATTAGATCCTTTGCACAGCCCTAGACTTACCTTGCTGGATCAGTCTGTGGGCCTCATCCGATGCATGGGACTGGGAACAGGCTGGGTTTCCTAGCTGCTGCTACTCAGTTAGCCAAGATAAAAATCTATTCTTCTTGGTTGTACCTTTAAAAAAAACCCATAAAAACAGAGTGTCTGATATTTCGGGTAGGTTATATGGGGTGAAAATATGGTACACATCCAATAGAATGCTGCTTCTCAAACTTGCCCTATCATCACTCTTTCATCCACAGTAGGTGCCACTTATAACTTACAACTGCACTTCCAGTGGAAGGACCAAGATGTAGTTTCTGACTCCATCAACTGGTTAGCATAAGTCAACTGGGAGCAGAAAGTAAAATTTGTTTCTTGCTTAGAAATCACAAGTCTGAATTTCATGCAAAGAACATGATCTTAACTTATTTCAGTTTTACATGGGCCTTCTGTAACAGTTGCCCCTGCTTATTAACCACCTAGGAATTTGGCCACAGATTTTAGAATGAATAGGATATAGAACCATTTAAAAAAAAAAAAAAAAAAAAGAGAGAGAGAGATTCAGCCCCACTACCAATTACTAAAAAATAGCCGATTAACACTTGGTAAAGCTGTGGGTAAGTACAGACAGTCAAAAAGCCCAAAGCTGAATCTATTCAAACTTTGCAGGTTAGTCCAAGATTCATAAATTGAACTGATGAGCAAGTGAACAGATATTCACTTCTGATTCCAGAAATGCAGCTGCATGCCTGCAGCAGCCCAGGCTAGAAGCCAAGGGGCTCTAGAGCATGCCTCCCTGCTCAGCTAGAGCAGAAAGCTTGGGCCAAGGCTAGCCTGTTCATCCTGTGAGGGGGGAGGGGGCTGCAGGGGAGGTGCAAAGCATCCCGGGATGCTGGAGGACTGGGAGTTGACTTGAATCTGGAGGATGATGTTCAAATCCTGATGTTTAAAAAGTTGACATGTTTGTAATCTTGCATTTGTCTCTGGGATTTGCCTACATAAAAGTCAACTAAATTTTCACCTGTGCACAATCTGACTACAGCCTATATTTAGAAGTTGATCTCTGTGCCTATTCCCCAGAACACTATATTTTCCACTGTACACAGGCTTTTGTGATTGAAACCTTATCCGAGCTACAGTTGTTCATATTTGTTTTATGATGGTCACACAAAGACTAGTGGTTTCCTTCCCCCCCTCCTTTGAGTGCTAAAAGTTTTACTAAGACCTGCATATCATCTTTTTAACTGGGAGATTTAAGTGTACCTGCAGGAACACAGGAACAGTCTCCCCCTGCAGGTCAAGAAAATAATTTTAAAAAGCAAGCATACACCTTAATGTCTGTACATAAGAGAACAAAATATCCTGAAGAAAAAGGCTCCTCTTCCCCGTAAGCATTTATATTTCTTTTCTAGAGAGCACCTTGATTCTACGAGCAATTGGTTCCTACTGCTACAATTGCAGTAGTGCTACGGTGTCTAAGGAACCGTCAGCCACAGACCAAAGTCTAGAGATCTCTCAAGCTAGGATTCTGATAATAGCTAACATGGGAACAAAGAGTAGTGGGGTGGAAAAACAAGGCAAGTAATCTTTGCTCTTCCTTTGCTACTTTAAACACATACACACCCAGTCTGCCTTTTGTCTAGAAGCTCCATAATTAACCAAATTTCCAGAGTTATTTGCTAATATGTACTCCAATTTAGAAAGTTGGACCAAAATTGTAGAATGTATTATAGTTTATTTTTCCAATATGCAAGCAAAACATACTAGGCAAAATGAAAGATTAAAAAGCCTTAAAATCTAACAAACCCAGGTATCTCTAAAACAAAAATCTATGCTCTGCTGAAGCCAAGTTTTGCCATTGGATTCTACGGGGCTGCATTTCAGCCCTGACTTCAAAAAAAGCCCTATGTACAAGTATAACAGTGGTACTTTTGATCATTCTCCAAACAAATGAAAACTCTTTTCAATACCATTCAAAAGTTCTTTTGCAAAAAGGCCAAGCCTGTGAAGCACTGGTGGTCTCACCCTGCACCATTCAAATCAAGAGGAGTTCTCACCCATTGAACTGCATGAAACTAGGATCCAGCCCCCCGAGCAGTCAAGGCCACAGCAGTGCGATTTCCAGTCATGCTCTTGCAAATAACAGTATTCTCACTGATTTCACAAAGAACAAAAAGGCTGTTTCCTGAAAGTGATGTCTGCTCACCAAAAGCCAGGTTTCCCTTTTGTTCCACTCCTGTGCACAGGATGGGTCAAATTCAGAGACAAGTCTAAAATTGAGAGACTCTATTATGTAACTTGTGTGTGTGCAAGGCACCAGAAATGTTGCACTGACACATGCTCTCTTAAATGTGATCCTTCATTCATGTATACCAGTGGTGGGCAATTATTTCAGGCAGAGCGCCGCTTACTGAGTTTTGGCAAGCCATCAAGGGCCACATGACAGGCAGCCAGGGGCAACTAAATATTAATTTTCTAAATATTTTAGGGGCCCAGCAGGCCGGATAGAATGGGCTGGTGGGCCACATCCAGCCCCCAGGCCGCATTTTGCCCGCCCCTGGTGTATACTGTAAAAGGGAGTCAGATGCTATTAGTTTCGGAGAAGAACTGTAGCAAGTAGATTCACAGGCAAGTGAAGGCAGCTGAACGTGAGCTAGCTACAGGAGAATAGGCAGCAAGGATCTATAGGGTTGCAAGTGCCTACTGCATGGCTAACTGCAGCAATAGGACGATAGGGCAGAGTCCCAGGTAGACAGAAGGGGAATAACTGGAGCACAGTAGGCTGCTCATTAAGCTAAAAGGACCCACATGCAAACAGTCAGGGGAACACCTAACCAGGAGAGGAAGAGCCCAGGGGTTAGCTCAGAGAAGTAAGGTTGGAAGGGACCTCAAAAAAATCATCTAGTCCAACCAGGGATAGAACCTGCAACACTGGTGTTATTAGATATAAACCTAGGTTCCTGACGCAGAAGACCAGTATAGCCCTGAAAGAGGAGGCAAGGAACAGAAGATGCAGGCCAGATAAGGTATTCCCAGGAGCCAAGAGAACAGGGAGGTGCCTTTGACAGCAGTATGACAACTCAGAGCGGGCTTTGACTACTTTGGTTTGAAAGGATGCTTGCATTTCTGTTAGTTTAAACCGGAGGATGGAGCTGTGCCTGCAGGGTGGATTGGAGGCCAAGCAGGGGTGCCCAAGAAGAACTCCAGGTTTGGGCTGTGCCTGGGGTGCAGGGATACAAGAAAGCGATACGTGGTGGGCTAAGGCTGAGAAGGCCAGAGTCAGGGGTCGGGGGACATAAGGCTTAGGCTGACAAAAGGCTAAGGCCAAGAACCTGGGTCAGAGCAAGTGGGCCTAGAAGTCTATGGCCAGAGTAACAGGTACATGAAAGCCAAGAGACCAGAGGCCAATACAGGAAAACAAATGAGGACAGAGTGACACATGGGAGGCATGGTGGTGGCTTTGGGGGAAGCTGGAGATCATGATTAAAAGTTCATATGGCTTAATTGGGGTCAATAGGGTCACAGGTGGTGACTGCAGACTTGGAGTAGTGCCATCAGGGGACACACAGTTCTGCCTGGGTGAGAGATTTGTTTTGTAGGATATAAAACTTTCATTGAATATGTCATTAAAGTAAAAGCTGTGTTAACCAGCATGAGTAGGAAATGCGGCGTACCAGTTATATAGAAATCCTGGTTACCTCAGGCAGGGGTTTTCAGCAGGAAGCAGAGTGGGGGGAGGTGGGTGGCAGCAGCTGCCATGTGCAAGCTCCCCCCTACCTGAGCCAGCCAACCAGAAATTCCAGTTAATAGAAATGCCGTTTACTACAATGCCTGCTAACACAGATTTTACTGTATATTGTATTGCTGTTTAAAAAAAAAAAAAACAAAAAACCTCTCTTCTACCTACAGCTGAAGCCGTTCTAAAAATGTGATGCATTCCAGAAACAAAGGATGATCGAATCAAAAAGTTTACAGTACAAATAAGCAGTCACAGTCTAAACTTGCTCTCACTACCTGTTACACAGCAACACTAATTTAGTCTGAGCTTTAACTACATGAGCAAAGTTACAAGCTTCAGCAAGGATGACCACTTCTAAAATGCTGTTTTGCACTGTGCGCATCTTTCTTTGCAGAGTATCATCACTTTGTCCCAACAACCTTCTCTTAAAATATAATTGTAGGTCATTTTAATTAACATTACTAGAGTTTCCAGGAGGTGGGAGACCTGTCAAACTTAAATACGAAAGACCATACCACTTTAAAAAAAGTGCACAGCCTCTCTTATTATTTAGGCCCTTGACAAATGTTACATTTAAGATGTTAATCATGTCGTGTAAATATTTTTATTGCACTATTAATTAAATAAGCATATGGCCAGGTCACTACACATTTTGTGTAATAACTCTTTTGCTGGTTCCTATCACGCCTTCAACTGAATGTGTGGCTACTGCCTCCAGCCTCTGAAGCACAATGGAGCCTTCAAGAATCCTGTGTGCTTAAGACGCTGTGAGTGCTCAATGAGCACACTATGTGCTCCTATGGCTGGGAGCCCACATCAGCTGACAGGACCAGCTTCTAGTCAAGAAAGAACATGGTGTGCTCCCATGAATGGGAGCCCAGATCAGCTGATCAGGGCTCCCAGCTGGGGGACCACAGGTTGCCAAGCTTGCTACTGCAAGATTGGGCTTCCCCTGCACTGGCACTGTGGTGCAATGGGATCTGATGCTTAATCTCATCATTATGCTTCCTGCCATGCATGGGATAGAGCTGTCACCACAGGGGTGTATCTGGAGCAGTTTATGGACTCCCATGACACCTGCCCATTCCACGAGCAGGAGACCCTGGTGCACACGTACCGTATTTTTCAGACCATAAGACGCACCTGACCATAAGACGCACCAAGTTTTTATGGCAGGAGAGACTGTGTGCCGGTGGCCGGCCATTTTTATTGCCGGCTCCCGGCCACCGGCACGGGCGCCGGCTTCCAGTGTAAACAAGCGGCGGATGTCCCGCTCGGGCTCCGCCGCCTCCGCGGGCAAGCTCCGCCCCGTCTCCCCGGGACACACACCTTCAGACCATAAGACGCACCCTCGTTTTCCCCCCACTTTTGGGGGGGAAAAAGTGCGTCTTATGGTCCGAAAAATACGGTACATAGAGTGTACCAGGCTGCAACCCCTTTCATCACCTCTTCCAGAACCTCCTGTTGAGATTCTGGTTGCACTTCTCCCTGCATTTATTTGTTTATGCACTCCCCATCCATGGCCCCAAGAAGTCCCAGGACCTCCTGGCCTACCACCTCCAGGACCTAACCAAGCTAGCAATATACCTGACCAGAAAGGAGGCCCTAACTAGGAGGACTGGTGCGGACTGCAGAGCTGTTTTCCTGTCCCTGATCTATTCACATCTCCAGAGTTTAACTGGGCTCCTGGATTCATTCAAGCGTCAGTGGACACTATCCCATGCAGTCTGCTTTGTGTCCTTCCTCCCATCCCCTGCCTTGGTGCACTCATTTTGAACCTATGACCTTCACTCCTCCTCCCTGTTTTGTCTTTTAGTTGTCCCTAATGATCAGCAGTGTGCTCTTAGTGGCTTTCAGCTTGATTCAGCAGGCAATGGCCCATAATCCCAATGCACAGCAAACAGGCCAGACAAATTTGTGTGGTATAGCAGACAGTGCATTTGTGGAGATCCTGCATCAGATCCCATCACACCTTTAAATTAGCAGAGCAAGAAATCAGAGCAATCAGAGAAAGGAATCATAGAAAATAGGGGCTAGAAGGGGCCTCAGGGGTCATGTAGTCAAACCCCTGCTCAGAGCAGGGCCACCCCCAACTAGATCATCCCAGCCCACGCTTTGTATACCCAGGTCTTAAAAACCTCCAAGGATGGGGAATCAATAACTTCCCTGGGTCACCTGGTCCAGTACTTTACTACCCCCCTAGTGAGACTTTTTCTAATATCTAACCTCAATTTTCCCTGCTGTAACTGGAAACTATTGCTCCTCATTCTATTATCTGCTAGCACTGAGAACAGTCTAGCTCTGTCCCACTTCAGGTAGTTGAAGGCTGCTATTAAGTTCCCCCTCAGTCTCCTCTTCTCTAGACTAAATAAGCCTAGTTCCCTCAGTCTTTCTCCATGAGCCATGTCCCCCAGCCCCCTCACCACTTTCGGTGCCCTCTGCTGGACTGTCTCCAGTTTGTCCACATCCTTTCTGTAGGACAATTGTAGCGGGGGAGGGGGGGCCAAGACTGAACACGGGACAGCTAAGGGAAATGAACGCTGACACAAAATACACCGGGCTGGGACTGAGGAACAAGAATTAGGACAGAGCACGGCAGGCTGCCAAGCCTCTGTGCCCGCTCCCCCCCCGGGTGCCTCCAGACCAAACAGGCTGGATCTGGCCGATGTATTGGCTCCAGCTGCTTCCCCTGCCCGGAGCCCGGCTTGCTCGCCCCTCTAAGGACGGCTCCCTCTAGAAGCTCCAGGCTAAGGGAACTGAATCCCCGCCCCCCCCAGTGTAAGCGCCCCCGCGACAACCCGATCCCGTCTCAAGTCAGCAGCCGGGCCGGACACCGCAGCCTGGCCTACTCGGGGACTCACCGCAGCTAGTCACGCCTCCTTCATGGGCGCCGCCATCTTGGAACACACCGGCGGCAACAAGAGCTTTATTAGTAGCGTTCGGCTGCTGCACGGACAAACCCAGTTTCCCCATGCCCTGTCCTGTGTTCATCACAATGTGTCGGCTGGATGGAAGTGGGGAGCTGTCTGGGTGGGCTGCAGGCTTTCCCTCTCCCTGGGGGGAGGGTGCTGGGCTGTGCGGAAATGCCCTATTTGCCCCTCTTGGCTCTTAACACCTGTACTCAGGCCCAGGGGTGGCCCAGCCTTGGAGCAGCTCCTGTTTCCCCAGAGGCATTGCATGCAGGCTACAGCTGAGGCTGGGAACTTCAGCTGGGATGTGTCAGTGCTCTTGCTGGGAGCAAAGCCAGAGGTTCCTGGCTGGAGGATCCTGCCTCTCTGCTCAAGATCAGACTAGTCACCATATTTGGGGTCAGGAAGGAAAATTTACCCTGTGGTCAGATTGGTACAGACTGGGGGGGTTTTGCCTTCTTCTGTAGTGAGGGTCATGGTCTTCTACCTGGGACCCCTTGAGCTGATGTTGACAACACCTTATAGAGAGAGGACATTGGCTGTTGTAGTTCCCTGGTTTCACCTGTGGCAGGTTAGGGCTTTAGGTCTGTGTTGTCAGGGCTGACTTGTTTTACTTGTATCGGATGATTTGGAGAGGGATAATCCTGGTGCAAAATGCGGTTCGTTTCTTTGGAGGCTCGCAAACAAATCTCAGACACACACTTATTAGCTGCACAAAAGGTGTATTTGCAAATAGGGTCGGAGCAGAGTCAGAGGACTCAGATTACTCCGCCCCCTGAGGAAATTCTTAGCTGGCTTTTATCTCTTTCTTCCTGGGCACGTGTGCAGAAACAGGAACTCTTACAACTCATTTCCGGTTCATACAAACATATATGTGATCACG
>NW_017728886.1:92334335-92338036 GCF_001723895.1 Crocodylus porosus
GTTAGGCAGTTCTGCTTCCTCATGGCAGTCGCTTCATCTTAACCATTTGCTTATGAGAATATCAAGGGCATCTGTGTTAAAAGCCTTACAAAAGTCAAAAAAATATATCACATGTACTGCCTTCCCCTTATTCACTTGATCGGTTTCCTTCCCTTAATTGTGAGTTTCTTGTGAAGGTTTGAGTCCAACGTGAACATTTCTACAGACTCCTAACGTTCAACCGTGAGTGGCCCATGGAACTTCTTAGGAGCGTAAGAACTGCTGTTTACTGGGGCAGGCCATCGTAGCTCCAGCTTGCCCAGTATCCTGTGTCACACAATGGCAGGGCAGATGCTGAAATGGAGTGTGAATGGGGTCTGACATGGGGTTTTTCCTCTGTTCCTCTCCTACTTACAGCCTCTAGCATTTAAAATCTAGGAAGTTCTGATTCACAGGTTGTACCCCCAATTCCTGTGATCAATAGCTGTTGATGCATCTTTTCTCCAAAAATTTGTCCAATCCCTTTTTGAATTTGGTTAAACAGTCAGCTTCCACAGCATCTTGTGGCAATACATCCTACATTTTAATTATACACTGGGTGAAAAAACTTACAGCAGTGAAGCTAAAGCATACAGATATGAAGCTTTGCAGGGTCAAGCCCTATGTATCTCTACTCTTTGCTCATTCATATTTTAGACCAAATTTATTCTTAGTACTATAATTATGGAGTGACTTTTAACATGTTTAACTAGATTTACAATTAAATAGTATCAATTAAATAGAAATTTAGACTATTGCTCAAGGAATGATAAAGGGCTATTGCTAATCTTGATGCTGAGGTTAAAATAGATGGGTTTTTTCCCCTGGCGTTAGACTGTAACTACTCCAACTATTGCCAAACATTATCCTGTTTTTATTGCATCACTCATTTGTTTATATTTCTGACATAACTGTAAATATCATCAAGCTGTTGGAGCGACTTGACTGTTCCTTATTTCTTGCAAAGCCAGTTCCTTTTCCTGTACAATTCATTCTAAGATTTTTATTTAAATTTTTATTCTACAACTATAACTTCTGTTTTTACCTTGGTATGGTATTTAGTCTGCTATCTATGCTTATTATGGTGTGCTGAATTTTCCCAAATATAGTAGCCTTTAAATAAGCCTCTACTATCTGATAGCTAAACTAGAGTCCCTGCAAGAATTTCAAATGTCAGTCAAATCCTAATGACTGCCACAGTGATGATCACAATGATTTTCAGTGCTGCTCTGCTGTAGCAGACAAAAAGCATTAAAGACTGTTGGCTGTTGCAAAAAGTTGATCTGACACGCCCAAGCCTTGTAGGGACTTGCAGAAAGAAAGTGCAACAAAGCAAAGAAAACAAGAAAAATTACAAGCAGATGAGATTGCAAGAGGAAGAAAGAGAACGAGAAGTACTGGAAAGCTGGAAAGACATAAAAGCAATCCATTGTGTGGCAATTTGTTCTTCTGGTCAGATGCAAACTATGAAAAGCTCTTTTTTTCACACACAAGTTCTGTTGCTTTAACCATGCTACTATACCAGCATAGGCAGAACAGTGTAACTTTTATATGCAACTATACTGGTATAGTTAAAGCTATACAGCCCTCCCATCTAGTTTAGGCACCAGCTGAAAAGGTGCTTATAATGACACAGGCAGACAAGGTTCTTTGAGTAAATCCACTATATCCCATGTTCTTAGACCAACATGGCGACAACCTACACCCCTTATAACAACATAGCCTATCCCTTTACAGGAAGGGAAATAAGATTTATACAGATACAAGGCATCTGTGCCTGCCTCCATGATAACAGTTGTACTTGAAGTTGGGGAGGAAGCCAGAAACACTCCTGACAGTTATATCAGCACAAACCCATGCTTAGCCAGGCCCTCAGTCTTGCTGCTCTGAACTGGAAATAATGCTGATGGGGGTTCCTTGAACTTACTCCAGACGCACTGGTATAAATGAGAACAGGATGGATAAGTGTTGGCAGCCACTGTTCAGGTGGGTTTAGATCCTGTGTCACCTTGTACTATAAAATGTATAAGCCCGTGGGTCTCCACCAAGAGGCTGTGGACCCCTGGAACACCTCCAAGGTCCTCCCAAGGGTGGTGCAGGGTGCCACACAAGTGATCGTTAGGCAAAGGGTCTATTGCCTGAATTAGCACTGAGTAGCTGTCCCTGGAAGGGTGACCCCAGGAGAGTAAACCTAAAGCTTAGGAGAGATAAGAACAGCTCACGCTAGGGTAGATGAAATGGCAGGAAGAGGCCAAAAGGGAAGAGACAAAAAGGAAATGACATTGCACTGCAATGGTCCCCAAGGCTGACTTTTATTTTTGCCTGGGGGGAAGGGGCTCTAAGATGATGGAGACATGGAAATAGGCAGATAAAGTTCTTTGGGTAAATCCAGTATCTTTTACTAGACCAACTCAAATCATTATTGTTAGACCCCAACTCCATGCGGCACCCACAAATTGGGAGATGATGATCTAATTACCCATGGGTCCTGTTACTTGTTAGCCAGAGCAAGCAGGGAGCAAACACCCGCACACATTGCTTGCCATACATATTAACATTCAACCCATCTATGTTGCTCCTTCGATTCCACCCATTTCTCCTCCCATCTCAAGCTCCACCTCTGTTTACTGTTTGCTTCCTTAGCGTGGTATACCTCTCTGCTGAAAGTGCATGCTCAAGACTTTGACTTCAGTCTCCTCCTGGTCAATTGTTGTTTCTGCTGGCTTTTCTTAGTTTCTTGCTGACTTCAGCACCATCTCCAAGGCCTTACTTCTGCTTTATTTCCTGACAATAGCTGGTGGGCTGCATCCTATTTTTATATAACACATCATGCACTTTGCGCCCTATCCTTTTGTTAAGAATCTGCTTACTTAAACATTAGCAAAGTTAGTTGCTTTTAATATATCATCCAGCCTTGTGACTAGCAGCTTTTGCTGAGGTTACTTTTAATATATTATCCAGCCTTGTGACCAGCGACTTTTGCTGAGACACAGGAAAAAGCCTTTATTCAGCTGCACACCCAGTACTCCCCAAAATTCATACTTTACCATAAACAGTTATGTCCTTAGACCAAAGGTTGTCAACTGGGCGTACGCATACCCCTGGGGGTACTTTAAAAGGTCCCAGCAGGTAGGTGGGGGTGAGGTGGTGCGCCACCACCTCACAGGAGCAGGGCTGGAGAGCATGGCCGCACAGACACCGCGCTGCTGCAGCTCCCCCCTGTCCTGCTCCCTGTCCCTGGGGTACGCTTATTAAAAAGGAGGCTGCCGGTGGTACACTTATTAAAAAAGGTTGAAAACCCCGGCCTTAAACCAACACAGCTACAACCTACGCTCCTGGGATGTATGGCAAGGTATCCAGGTTGTAGCCGTATGGGTCCTGAGGCACAAAGGAAACAGGACTCATGGTGGGGGTGATATCTTTTATTTGCCCAACTAGATTTTTGCACCCAAAAAAAAAGAAAATTGTTGAATTGCAAGCTTTTGTGCACTTCTTCAGCCCTAGGAGAAAAGGCTGTCAAAGGGAAGACTGGACACACTTCAGGTACCAGCCCTCTTCCTGAAGGGACTCCCACCCCTCTACCAATGCGGCTCCTCCCACACCCCGGGGTGGGTGCAAGTCCGGGTCCTGCAAAGCCGCTGCCACGGCTCCCTCAGCCACAGCCGAGCTGAGCACCGACTCGC
>NW_017728886.1:92338165-92397728 GCF_001723895.1 Crocodylus porosus
CGGGCCGAGGTAAGGTTGCTCGGGGCCGGGCGGGCGGAGTTGAGTCCCCGCGGCTGGGGACCCGGGGGCTGGGGCTTGGGTTTCGCTGGGCAGGAAAGGACCTGGGCTCACTCCCAGCGGGCGGGACGCCAGCCTGCCGGGTGCGCGGAAGGAGCTGCCCGCAGAGCCGGGAGCCGATTCTTCCCCCGTTTGGCCCCAGCCAGGCCACATCTACGCCCAGCTTTGCCCTCCCCGCCGCCCCAGCTACACAAGGGGTGTGGATGGGTTGGAGCGAGTCCGGCAGCTGGCAACGCACATGGTCTGAGGGCTGGGGTGGTCTAAGGACACGGGCAGACAAGGCGCTTTGGGTAAATCCCAGCGGCGAGGCATAGGGGGTGCATGCCTGTGCACCCCCTGGAAGCACCAGCCGCTGGCTTGGTGAGCGACCACTGGGGGACTCCCCCTGCCAGTGATCAGCTGCTGGGGGACCCCCCTACCCCACTGGCGATCAGCTGTTGGTCAGCGATCTGGTGCCCACCCAGACTCAGGAAGCACCAGTCACCCATGGTCAATTCAGTACCTTTGGGTATCTCCGCCACTGGCAGGGGGTCAGATTCGATGATCCTCTGAGGTCCCTTCCGACCCTAGCATCTATGTATCTATAAAAGAAACCGTTTTATTAGACCCACTCAAATTTGAGTGGGGTCTAATACAAGGGATCGGGCTTACCCAAAGAACCTTGTTTGAGGGTCGAGGCATGTGACTGCTGGGGGAGCTGGGCTTATTTAGTCTGGAGAGGAGGCGGCAGAGGGGGGATTTCATAGCAGGTGGCTGCAAAGAGGACAGAGCTGGACTGTTCTTGGTGCTGGCAGGTTGGCAGAAGAAGCAGCAACTGTCTCAAGTTGCGGCAAGGAAAGTTTAGGTTGGATTTTGGAAAAAACTCTCTCAGGAGCAGGGTAGTAAAGCAGTGGAACAGGTTATCTGGCATCAACGACTGGTGCCTCCCAAGACTGGGCGGGGGAGGGACACCATTTGTAGGTGACAGCACTGACAGCAAGCAGGAACCACCCGCAGACACCAGCAGCAGTGGGGATGGCAAGCAGGAGCCGCCTGCAGATGCCAGTGGCGGCATCGACCGAGAGGGTGGGGAGCAAGGGGCGACCACCCACAGAAGCTGGCAGCAGCTTCTGTGGCAGGCCGTCTCAGGCGGAGGGGGCACATGCCCCCCTATGCGTCACCTGTGTTACCCAGAGAGGTGGTGCAAGCTCCATCCTTGGAGGTTTTCATGAGCTGAGGAGACAGAATCTTGTCTGGGATGATCTAGTTGGGGATGGTCCTGCTTTGAGCAGGGGGTTGGGCAAAATGGCATTTTGAGGTAACTTCCAACCCAAATTTTCTATGATTTTATGACAAGGGTGATGGAGGATGCTGCAGTAAGCTAAAGCTTGGGGGAGTCCATTTACCTTCCCCCCTCACATCCCCAGCACCCAAAGGTAGCCAGGGCAGTGGCAGAGGATTAACAGTGAACCCCCCCCCACCAGACCTCAGTTTACCCCCTGAGGAAAATGAGGCTATGTCCATGCTCCTGAGGAGTCTTGCAAATGTCACTTCCTCTCAGCAAGGGGCTGGAGCAAAGTGTCTTTTTCTAGCAGTGTGCAGTATGATCTTTGGATTTCATGCCTAAGCAGTCCTCTTCGACAGGGTGTCTTGATTTCACTGCTTTGCCCGCGTGGTAGGGCTTTGCTGAGCTGTAAAGCAAGGCTCACCATTTGCCCATGAATGGAACCCTTCTTGTTTGAGCTCTGCTGATGGGCTCTGTGTTTTGTTTCTCATTGTTTAACCTGTGGGTTAAACCTATACATATCTGGTGTGCATCAACTAAGGATGGCCATTTGTTGGTCAGCATGTCACAAAGAGCAGCTCTTTTCGTTACACAACAGCGGTGAAAAAGTGGAAGTCAGCTATCAGATACATTTTCAGCATCTCTTAAAATCATCGATTTACCTCCTTTCATACCAGGTTAATATCTTGATCCCAGAAAGTTAAGGGGAGACAGAAGTGTGCTGTTCAACAGAAGCTGGCACAGGACAGCCAAGTACAATGTCCAAAGCCATTTGTGTAGAATGTAGGCACCTCTCTGTGACTTGCTTGAATATTTTGGAAGAAAACCAATTTGTTTCATTGTGAAGCCCACTTTAAATTGTAACACTTACAAAGTGAAGAGCAATAGATGGAAAAAGCTTCATTAAGGAAATGTTAAAATGACAGGACCCTGCACATGGTAATCGCATTGGTACAGTGGTGCAAGGTTGTAAGATATTCCTAGACACTGGTTTAACATTTGGTGTCCAATTGCTGAGGTGGGGACTATTCAATAGCATTAGTAAGTCTTTGCAAGTATGTAAGATGGGGGGGAGTTCAGTTGCTTCTGGCAGGTCATCTCAGCCAGCTCTCTTTATGTGGGTGATAGCCAGTAATGTGCTTGATGTACAGCACATAATATTGTACTTTTCTGCAATACAATTGTAGCCAGATATATAACACCAAACAAATCAGAGGTTTCAAGATTGTTATAAAATACGAGGGTTGGTTACTGTGACATCAGTTTCAGAACATACATTGAAAAGCTTTAGCAACAGCTGTAAGAACTTTTTTTGATCTGATCAAAAAAAAAACAACCCCTCCAAGTAGTTTTTCTCCCAGTCTTGTTCTTGGGAAATGATCCAATTATTTTAAGCAAGAATCTTCCTCTCAGATAAACACTTAGTCTAAGACAGACATGCTGCATGGACATTTCAGCCTTGATAGTTAAAATCTGACAAAGTTTTATAAGTAACTAAGAACAAGATTGTTATACTAGGGAATGTCTAACAAGCTTAACTATTTTTGTTTATTTAACCCTTGCAATTGCTCTTACTTCTGGATAGGTTGACTTCTTTTCCATTTGAGAGCAAATCTGTTTGTGAATTTGCGCTGTTTACTGCCATATACAATTGTCTTTTAAATCAAATAAATCTCTCCCTCCTATCCCGTTTTCCCCCCTCTCCCAAAGACTGGTCCTAGTCACTTTTTTAGGAGATTAATTCAGAAACAGTTTGGGATCATGAGAGTTTTCAGTTGTTCTTGATGCTTGCTCTTACTAGGACAGGGTATGTGACATAGAATCGGAGAGGGGAATCGCTCTCTTCTAACCTTTCTGTTTTCTTACTTGTGGTACAGTGATTTTTTAAAAGCATTAATAACTGGACAAGCTTATATCCCAATGACCACAGAAGAATGGACCCTTGTTTGTAAATACCAATAGGCTTGACTTTCAAAAGATGCAGAGCAGCTGCAGCATCTGTTAAGATCAACATGCAATTCTGAAATTCATGCCGGTTACATCAAATGTTCTCTAATAGGTTAGGATCAGACCTTAATCAGGTCACCCTTTATAATGCTTACTTTTCCCAATGGCAAATGAGTCATCTTTGTTGAAATATTTATGAATAAAATGGGAAAACAAACTGAGCTTTCAAATAAAACCGAAATATCTCATCTTTTGATCTTGAGCAGCAGAGTGTAGACAAGATACAAAGAGGAAGAGAATGTAAAGAGGTGTAGACGACATGCACCCTGGTGTGAACCTGTTAGATTGGTTTCTATTTGGATTTCTTTGTTTTATATGCGTTTTTCATCTTGACCTTTTAAGAACATAAGTGAGAGGTGTAAAAGTGGACCTTTTTATGATATTCCGTTATTTTTTGTGGCAGTTGATGGGAGCCCGTTTATCTTGTAAGTAACTGCCCCGCCAGGGGTGTGGTCTGTTCAAGGGCTATCTGTGTTTGCCTCCTGGATGTAGACTGTGGTGATAGTGGGAGCTCAGATAACTTGTGGATGAAACGAAGAAAAGAACCAAAATGTCACTGAAAAGGGGCTTAGTTGTCTTCAGCAAACACTGTTTATAGCAGGAAGGTGACTGTCCTTGACAGCTGATTGGCACAGTACCCTTATAATTACTTAGCTTCTTGACTCTGTCCCCTTGTAAAACCACATTTGGCAAGAGATAGATACCCTTTCAACTCCAGTTTTCAAGACACCAGACACCTTTGGTCTAAGTTTTCATGTGGTGCACAGGGTAGTGAGGCATTGGGAACCCTTAGATAATGAAGTGCTGTGCAAGAAGATTAAGCATAATACATAGAAATAGGTGTTTACAACTTATTTAGCTGTAAGAATACGGAGGACATTTTTTTAATATTGCAGCTGCCTTTAGGCATTTCTAATGTGCTCATTACTATTGAAGCTAGACACTAAATGCCAAATTAAGAACTGCAGTATATTTGTTCGTGAAAAACCCTGTTTCCTCTCACATTTTGGCTTGGTAAATGGTATTCTTTTTTTCCCACTGAAACACTGCTATGTTTTCTTCTTCTGGGCTCTGCTTTTTTCTCTTCATGTGGATGAAAGGCAGGGGGGAAAGGCTCAGGGAAAATATGGGGTCATTAAAGAAGGAAATGGCAGCAGCAGCAGTTGAGTAGAAAACAGGGCAGGGTCTAAAGTTCTCTGGATAAAATCAGCCTGCTTGATCCTGCAGCCTAATACATTGCTCTAGACCAGTGGTTTTCAATCTATGGTCAGTGGACCCCTAAGGGGTCCACAGACTATGTCTAAGGGGTCCGCAAAAGATGACTATGATAAGTCAAAAGTATGTGAACACCCACACTTACCATTCAAAGGGGTTCACACCTCTGGTCAAAATTTTTAGGGGGCTGCAAATGAAAAAAGATTGAAAACCATTGTTCTAGACTCCTGGCACACACTGAAAACAATAGGATTCTCTTTAGGGCAGGGGTTGGCAACATTTGTCGGCAGAGTACCAAAAACTCCTGCAACTTTAACTTGTAAGATTGTTGCAGATGCCAGGGGAGTTGCCAGGGACAGATCCTTGTTATGGCAGCTCAGCCCCAGCCCCTTCTCCTTCCCCACATCTACCGTGAGGCACTCATGCCAAGCAAAATGCCTTCAATGTTGTGTGCCACACTCTGGAACCCGTGCCAGCGGTTACCTACCCCTGCTTTGGTAGTGGTGGCAATGGCTTGTTTTATGCAACTGAGGCCTGAAGATGGTTGTTATTCTGGTATTTATGTAATTTTGTGCTGGTTTCACTGCTAAGTAGCATGCCGGGACAAGGCTCTTATTTTGGCATTTCTGGTGAATGTAGTGACTAGAACAGCCTTCTTGTGCTTTTCTTCAAGGTAATTTGTTAATTTTTCTCGGGAGCATTTGCTTAATTAAAGGTGTGAACAGTTTGTCTTTGTATAACAGCAGAATTTACTTCTGTGCCCTGCCTCTTACAGGCAAATGTAAATATGTTGCAGACTGGAAATTTCATATGACTGAAATCAGGAGTTCACAGAAATTAGAGATGGAAAAGGCTCATTATAATTAGCTCATTTACTCTGCCCCCTTGTAAAACAGAAATTAATTACTTTGACATTGCCAAAGGCCTGGGAGACACTTGCAGCTTAGCATTAAGGCAGTCCCTGCCACAGTGGAATCATAACCTGTGTAGAGGGGTGATATATAGACCAAATACAGTCTAGGAGTAGAATGGAAGCCAGGAGTCTTCAGTTCTGTTCTGGGGGCCCCAGGGAATCAAGGTTTGGGACTACTTAGTCTGGAAAATGTATGTTGTGTTTTAGTATATATGATTGTTTTGTACACCATGCCTTGATGTGACAATAATTTTATTGTGTGCGGTCTCATTTCTAACCTGACATGCAAATAACACTCATGTGAACACTCATTTGAGCAGACTGTCTATGACCCCGGGGGAGGTCTGTTGTTGTGGAGTTGGGATATGCTTGTAACTGTTCTGTGCTGGAGAGGTGATATGGCCTTGTGTTGGGCAAGCAAGCACAGCAACTGCCTTTACCTTTGCAATCTGGAGCACACCTGCTGGAACGGCACCTGTCAAACCTGCTATGAGACAGAGTGCCTTAATGCTGCCTTGAGCATAGCTCTGTATGTTACAGGCCTAATTTGACCCATGATGCTTAATGTCAAAAACAGAATGTTACATTTTTAAAGCATGAAAGGTGTGGTCTTGCGAGTGATCACCTCCTGAGAGCTGTGGGGTCACTTCAAGTCCCAGGCAAGTCTGAGGGACCACTTACTTACCAGCTTGCAGGAATGGGCCCTAAATTGCTTTTGCACAGCCCTGGAACCACAAATAAACCAGGCTGCAAAATTGCTTAGCCCAGTGTCAGCAACATTTTTGAGCAGTGCCTAAAACACCAGCGACCTCGACTTGTAAGACATTGGTATGCCAGGGGCGGGCAGCAGGGGGGGCTGCAAAGGGCCCAATCTTTGTTGTGGCAGCACACCCCTGGTCCTTTCCCCAAAGCATGAGTGCCAAGCAAAATACTTTTATATGCTACACTCTGGTACCTCTGCTGGGGGTTGCCTACCCCTGGCTTAGCCTCTTTCATTTAGCTCTCAGATAGCCTCTGTCACCAAAGATGTAATTTTTTAAAAATCAGATGATCAGCATGTGGTTTACAAAATATGTATACAGTATATTGTCTTCTACTTTTTACTGGTTTATCTTTAGTGGGGTAGACAGACATAACACTTAGGACATTCTAAATACGCTTTAACCCCAAGGATGGGTCCCCACTTGCAGGGGTGTGTGGTTTGCAGCATCACAAATCGCATGTGGGGAATGTGAAAATGTGTGCCATGCTGCAAATTTAGTTCCAGAAAATATGGGTAGCACAAAAAAAAAAGCATCAGAACAAAAAGTGGCACATCACATGCAAAACAAGCGTGCACCAGCACAAACACAGACTGGGCTATCCAGAGCAATGGTCTGGCTGCTGGCCAGGCCTCTGTGCTGCCCCTGCTGCTCCAGCACTCCACCAGGTAAAACAGGTAAAACTACTGGGACTAGCACAGGTGCTGGCCCCAGCCTCCTCTACCCCTAACTGGGATAGTTTGCTGCACACCGAAGCACACATGCAGGGGGGTGTGATGGGACACAAAGCAGTGGCACAAATTTGTGTCGCTGCTATTTGTGCCTCTACAAGCACACACCCCTGCATGTGGGGACTGTATGTACAGGCCACTTTAGACCAGTGTAAACCTTCTCAAAAGCTCACTAGGAATATTGGGTACGACTTTGAGCCAGTCTTCCTTGACCTGGTTCAGTGTTGTGTGTGGACACGGAACATTACATGCCTAGTGTCTGCTCAGTACTCTGTGTATCCCAACCCATGTAGGGCAATGGGGCTGCTCTGGGATGCAGCCAGGGCTATAGTGCCCAAAGATCTGTTGCCTACTGAGAGCACTGTGCAGCAGTAGGGGAGCAGAAGGCCTTTATATCAATTTTACTTCCCAGCTAGGGACCCTGGGTGGGGACCCCAGGCTTATTTGCAGGGAAGGGTGGCCAGATTAAGGGTGGCCTTTGTGGTGGGGGGAGAAGGAAACAGAGCCATTAATGGGTAGTTCATAGGTGACAGTGAGCATGTCTACACAAGACACTTAATGCACAGAAGACTAATTCTACTGTTCATTAGTGTCACTGGCAAAAACGGTGCTAATGCACAGTAGATTTAGTCTAATGTGCATTAATATCACCAAAAAAAGTTCATCTGCAGTAATGCGCAAAAGCACCAATCATGGCACATTAAGTTAGTACCTGTCCTTATAGGTACTAAACTTTAATATACTGTAATTACAGTGCATTAATGAACCCATTGAGGCTAAAGTTGGTTCCTTCTTTTAGGAACCAGGCAGAGAATAAGGAACTTTTTCAAAGCTAATATTTACACTGCAGCTTCATTAGTTGACAGCCATTCTGTTCTATTCTCAATATGATTTAGCTCATTAACTGTTCATTGTTCCTCTCTCTCTGTGCAGACAAGATTCTTTGGGTAAATCTGATTTCTTTTATTAGACTGACACAAATAGTTGGAAAAATTATTCTTAGCAAGCTTTTGGGCACAAACACCCTGTGCCAGGCTGAGGAGCCGTCTGCAGATGGTCTGTGCTCTTCCTAGATGGAGTGGTAAAGCAGCCAGAGGCCAGTATGTATGCAAGAAAGCCAGTCTCTTTCTTTGTACTGCACCCCTGCAGCCAGCCCTGTCCTGAAGGTCCCACCCCACACACCGGGGCTGAAGAGCCAGGGAATTCTTGGGGGGCCCCAAACTCCCAGCCCCCTGCAAACCTGAGGATGGGGATAACAGACCAGAGATGTGTGTTTTGTGGAAAATTTTCCAATGTCTTAAATAGAGTGTGATCTGATTTAGTATTTTTATCTGACTTATATTTAGTAAACAAAACTAAAAAAGTGCCCCCATGTATATTTTATGTCCCAATAGCCACAAGTATTTGAACTGACATATTTGATTAGGAAAAAAATTAAATACAGTACATTTAATGTGGTTTAAAAGTTATATTCAAACAAATTCAAAGCTTTATGTGGAAAGCAACTATTTTTATTGGAATACTTATTAAAATGTAAAGACAATACACAATAGCATGTACTTCCTTTATATTGTTTGTTTACATTTAAGAAAAAAAATGAAGGCACTGAAAACTGTTGACACACTAATTTTAGCATACCCAAAGAACTGTGCATTATATGCCATGCTTTGGTTTTGATTTGACCCACACAGCCAATTAGGTGAATTCATAACTTGATTTTTGGTTTGGATTCTTATGCGAGTGTATTTACCCTCCTGTTTACAAGTCAATAAAACATGTATGTACTCTCTCACACACTTCCTAAGGATAATCACCTGAAAAGCATTAATTACAACCTCAAAACTGTCAAGCTTGTTTAATATTGTATTGGCATCCATTCATCATTACTATAATGAATTTTATGAAACAGTGAATTTTTAGAAATGGAAAATTTCCCATGGAAAAATAAAGCACTGCAAAATTTTCCACCCCACATCTCTGTAACAGACCCCCCCTCAGTGCCTGGCAAACTCTTCCATTCCAATCCTCTGCTCTAGTCCGGGTCTTCTTCTCCCTCTGTCTGACATGTCTTGAAGGACTTGATCAAAATTCTTTTTTTTTTTTAATTTTGAAATGTTTTAAATGTTCTAATCTAAAGATTAGAAAAGCATGTGGGCCTCAATCTCCAATGCTCTGTATTTTGTGCTGTTATACTGTGCATTTTGTGCATTTTAGTATACTGCTGTTTACAGTAGTGAAATTGTAGCATTTGGAATCATGGGGCTTTTATACACATACAGGTTTCCCTCGCTTTACACGGTACATACGTTCCCAGAGAATGGTGCATAAATCAAGTTCGCATAAAACAAACCCACTTTCCAGTGTAACAAATAGGGATAGGTTCCTATGGCGGTGAGGGAGGGAGTGAGGCTGGGACTAGGGAAGGATCGGGGGGAGGGGTGCTGCTCCTGAGACTGCACAAGGCAGCAAAGCAGAGGGAACAGAGCAGCACACCCCCCAGCCCTGGGAGTGGCCGATACCAGTGGCCTGCAGCCATTGGGCTGCATCATGCTCCACTGTCCCCACCCACCTCTGCTCCTGGGCTGCACCAGGCCCGGGTGCAGGCAGCTGGTGTCAGCTGCTTCTGGGGCTGCTGCAGTTGGGGCTGGCGTGAATGCTGTGCCCCGCGCCGCCTGGGGCTCTGCTTGTCCGCGCTCACCCCAGCCCATGCTATAGCAGCCCTGGGAGCAGCCAACACCAGCTGCCTGCACCACAGCATGATGCAGCCCAGGACCTAGGATGAGCCCAGGCGCAGGGGGATAGGCAGAGGATGGTGCAGCTCAGTGGCTGCAGGCAGCTGGTGCTGGCCATTCCCAGGGCCGCTGCAGCCAGGGCTGGGGTGAGTGGGGCCACGGCTCTTTCACCTCCCCCCACAGACTTACCTGCTGGGGTCGGGGGGCATCTATGTTCATCGCATAAGAGCAAATTTACCTCACATGTAACAAATTATGGGTCTAAATATGCTCATTGCATAAGAGCGAATTCGCATATAAAGAACCTGCATAAATTGAGGGAAGCCTGTACATCTGTCTGCTCTGATGTGCTGGAGATCTGGTGCATCAGAGCAGACTTCATTAATAGAGTCTGCTCCGCACGTGAGCTGAGGCACCCAGTGTTGCGTCATATACATTTGTATAAATGGAGAAATGCATGTCAGCTCTGAGAAAATGGTGATGGTGTGCTTTTGAACTAAAACTCCTTCAATGTATTTTAGTTCAAAAGCGTGCTACCGCCATTTTCTCAGGACTGACATGCATTTTGCTGTTTATACAAATGCATGCACTGCAGCACCAGGCGCTTTTAAAAGCGCCTGGTGCTGCAGTGTAAAATTGTGTACACGTGCACATGGTGCTATATACTGCAGTAAGTGACTTAATAGGACCAGTCCCCTTCTCATATGCTCTGAGCATCTTATGACTCAATTTTAAAAGTGCATTAATTAACAAGCTTTACAACCAGTCCCTAGAGGGCCTTGCCTTATTTACTCCAGCATTTCTGTTATGCGGATTAAGTTGCCTAGGGCCATTTGCCAGATAAGTGGTGGAGTTGCAAACAAACATCACTTGGATCTCCAGTTTCCCCATCTGGAACCTGGCTAGGTTGAAAAACTGGATAGAAAACTGGTGGGAGGGATTGTCAGGCTAAAGGGTAGTAATCAATGGTTCAATGTCTAGCTGGCAACTGGTATCAAGTAGAGTGTCTTGGGGTTGGTCCTGGGGCTGGTTTTGTTCAATATCTTCATCAGGGACCTGGGATGGAGGGCACCCTCAGCAGGTTTGTAGATGACGCCAAGCTGGGGGGAGTAGTAGATACATTAGAAGGTGGGGCTAGGATTCAGAGAGACCTAGACAATTGGAAGATTGGACCAAAAGAAATCTCATGAGCCATGTCCACATGAGTGTGGAAGTTTGTTTCCCCAAGGACAAGAAGCGGTGGCATACCTTGTGCTGGTGTTACTTGTGCCAATAGCACAATAACTCCTCTGGCCCCATGGGCAGGATCAATCCATGTGCTGGATGAATGGATTGGGTCACCACCCCTACAGCCACAGGAAGGTTTCTCCCCTTCTGCCATCAAGGCAATGGGCCCCATGACTTGGCTTTGGATATGGACTATGTTTGACACTTTTGTGTTGGGGCATTCACCCAGGAAGCAGGAGACCCAGGTTCTAGTCCCTTTCTCACCCAGAGGGGATTTAAAATCACACCTGTATTTCTCTGACTAACCAGCACAGTGCTCGAACTACCACACTACACGTTAAGCATTATATAGTGTACTCTGCAGCATTCCTTTTGAGGCTAAGCCACAGCACTTTGCATTTAATAGTCATTGGATAAAATGAATGGAAAGCAGGAAAGAATTTTTTCCCTATTGGGAACAAAGGTGTAGGCTAGAACCTAGTGCTTGTTCCTTTCCAGAGCAGCAGCCGTATCTCAGTGGGTCACATAGACCCTAGCTTGTTCTTTTCCATCAGATTCTACATAGACTTTCTCTTGGCTGCCCACAAGGCCAGCTTCAAAAGGAGTGCTGAAAAGGAGCCTGGATAATGCCATATCTGTGGTGTGGTTGTTTGCGCACTCTCTTAGGAAGTCGAAGAGGGTTCAAGCCTCTTTTGAGTAAGGTAAGTGCTCCACCCACCCCAGCTACAATTTTGTCACTTGGGGACATACACTGGCTCTGCAAATGTAAACTAGATGGACAAAGTGAAATGGGAATTTGCCATATATATGTGCAAAATCCACATTCTGATTTTGTGCAGCTTGGCTCGAGTAAAGTGACCTCGTCATTCAGGAGACGCAAACCTAGCAAGTTTAAAATTGAAAATTGCGTTCATTTTTAAATGGGTCTCTCTGTAAGCAAGTGGTAGGCACACATTTTAAAATTGAAGAAACAGAATATGGTAGAAGGATAAAAGATAAAAAAAGAAACTGCCAAGTTGGGTAGGTCAAACTTTCTAGAAGAGACCATTTTAATAGCAATTTTAGATTTTAAATAAACTTACCAGGAAGTGGATACATACAAGGAGACTGTTTCCTCCCTCCTCCACTTGAATTCAGGTAGTATTATGAGGTTATGCCATAATTCCGATACAGTCTCTGAATAGTTTGCATTCTGAATAAAACAAAATATGAATGGGAGCAAAGAAAGGATTGGGGCGTTATTACTTACCCCCTCTTAGTCTCTTCTCATTCTAGACGTGGTCCCTGCATGTTGAAAGTTGGATGGGGCTGGGATGGTGCAGGCAATAAGGCACATGGTTGCTAGCCCAGAAGCTGCAATTTCAAGGCCACAGCAGGCCTGTCATATTCCAACAATTCTGTGAATTCTGATAAATATCTTGTCACAAGGACACAAAAAAGGAAGGGGTTGAGTTTGCGACCAAGTGGTTTGGTTGCTTCCCATGTTGACCTCTCCTATCATAGAGGCCTTCTTTCTACAGGACAATCAGGAGCATTATGCAGTATAACCTCATAAATCTAGCATGCTTGGGACCGAGCACCTGCCAGAAATTTGAAAATTCTGTTTTTTTAAACCCACAGTGCAGTGTCGTGGATGGCGGGAGCAGCTGCCACGTGCAAGCTTTTCCCTCTGTGTCTGGGGGAGCGGAGGGGGAAGCTTAAAAAGTGCTGGATTTTTGAGAATTCCAGAGTTTGGATATGCAGATTTATGAGGTTATAGTGTATTAACTCATCAGCCACCCTTCCCTGATTCCTTGTCTTTTAAGGATTATTCCTAAATGAATTAGGGGGAAAAGGGCTCATCAATAGTTTATGACATGTCCTAAATGTGAATGGAAAGTCAGCTTCACAGCACCCATTATCTGCAGAAGTATACCCATGTCTGGAAAAACTGGAGCCATGTCTTCTAATAGCTAAGGCAAGGTTCTGTAGATCACCAGTATAAGTGCACACACATGCAGCGCTTGTAATTACAGTACACATTACTGTGACTTATTTGTATTTTCCATTACAAATGATTCTAACAGTAATAAAAAGAACAATTAACTTGTGAAACTGGTTTTGTAGAGGCCAGAATCAGAGCTGGCTTTATGCCTGGTGGGATATACACGAATCAAATAATCCAATGGACTTTATTTTTTATAAAGTGCATTTCCTAGACAGTTTTTCAGAGTTTTGTAGAGTGAGTCCAACATAAGCTAATGAGAAAAAGGAGGTTTAAATTGAGATTAAAAAATGCTTTAGGGGGCAGGTTAGAGCAACCAATTAGCAGGGATTAAATTCTTGTTATTCTTTATATTCGTTGCTACTTAGCTAAACGAGAAAAGGATCACAGCCCAAAATAAATCTTTTTCTTTTTTCCCCCCAATTTATTGTTCTTATTCATTCTCTTGCAGAGATATTGTTTTAAAATGGAAAAGACACTTTTTAAAAAGGTAAAATAGATCATTTTCACAGTTAGTTGGGTAAGAATGAAATGGATGTGCTGGATATTGAAATCTCAGGAGCAAATGTTTGCTTTTCATAACTCTTCAATGTATCTTCTATACCTTTGATGTGGATTATTCCTGCAAGGCACTTTCCAGCAGGCCCCAACAGCTTTCTCTCTGCAGCACTATATTGAATGCTCTGATATCGCCGTTGTGCAAGGGTACAACTCCACCTTTTGAGTATCATGTTCTTTGTCAGGTTTGGCTATGGGCAAGTTGAGTAATCCTGACATCCATAAAGTATGATTACTAATCTGTCAACATAAATTTTGGCACTGGAGAGGGGAAGACCAGTTTGGGGGCAGAGGAGATGAGAAGAGCAGTTTTGAGACACCAGATATGCTTTTTTGAGTCCCAGGTGAGTCTGGCCTTAGCTATGTTAGGTGATTATGGCATCTAGTCTAGCTGGAATTGATTGGCAATCAGCTCAGAGTGAATTCCCAGTTCTGCAACTACAAAGACAGTCTCAGGTTGTAGGAAGTACTGATCAGAGCACTGACATTGTTTAAAGAATGGAAATATCAATGGCTAAAGGAGTGTTTTCTGAGTATGTGTATATTTGTTTCACCTTTCTTCTTGGTTATGTTTTCAGTGATGACAATAGTGGGAGTACTGTGAGCCAAGACAGAATTTCTGATTTGTTCTTTGCAGGACTCAGCTCGATGACCAAGTAGTAGAATTGTTCCCAAAGGGGAAGTTTTGTAGTGCAGAATGGCATGCTCAGCATTGCTGAAATATTGCAAGGAAGCATGTTTCTGTTAAGTGAAACTAGTTGCAATTAATCTCCTCCTCTCCTCCCCCCACTTCATTTAAAAAAAAATTGTTCTAATCTAGCCTCTAAAATTATTTGTGCTGGTTTGGAATTGCCCTGTTTTGCCCATGGAGACCTGATATCTGGACAACCTTAGCCGTTTGACTGGCAGACAAAACTCCTGTCTGCTTGTGCAAGTCTCAGCACTCAAGCTCATACCTTGTGCAGGTAGCAGTTGAGGTTGCTTATGAAAACTTCCTCCCATTACACCTAATGTATGGTTCCTTCTAAAAAAAATGTAGTATAATGTATAGTGAAGTACTGTTAAGAATATGCTCTTGAAATACCTATGGTCTACTCATAAAATGTTTAATTTGCTTTATTTTTTTATCAATAGTATTATATGAATTTCTAGAGGTTCCCTCTGGTGGTCATCTTAACAGATGTATGTCTTCAGTTTTTCAGAGTAGCCTAAAAGATGAGAGCATGGGGTACCAAATGGAGCACACTGCTCTGTACCATTGGATGGCTATCCTGACTGTACCTGATTATAGTACTGTACTACTGAAAAGAAAGGTCTGGTAGCTAGACTGAAAACTTTGAGCATGGTGGAGGCCAACACTATGAAAAATATGGAGGGTGGTAAGGTTATGAGGAATTTGAAAATGTCATTTTACTTTCTCCTCCCAATGTCATTTTACCTACTGGGTCTATCTTTCTCCCACTATGAAACACTTGCCATGGTTAGTAATGCTGTGAATGTCTGCTGATTGTTCTAGATGCCTTTGAGGAAATGAGAAGCTAGTACTAGGATACACAGTCTTAGACATATTTTATGCCTCGGTTTTATGCAGTACATACATTCCCTTAATGACAATAGCATGTAAAACTTCACCCGAGTCTTCAAAAATGACCTTAACTGAACTATAATGCAACCTGTTTAATTTTAGAACCTTTTATTTGAAAAAAAAAACCTCTTGATTTAATTTTTTATGAACATTTTTATGGAAAATAGACATTTTTTGACCACCGACAGTCTCCTGTGCGAAGAATATTAATGGCTCGGTCCTCAGCTGATGTAAGTTGCCACAATTCCTGTTCTTCAGCAGAACTCCTCAGACCTTTTTACGTATCTGACTGTATATTTGTATTTCTCTGGTCTTCTGTCAAGATCTGCAATTTCTTTTCTTTTTTTGGGCTTCTCATAGACATGGAAACCTGTCACATAGTTGGGATCCTATGACCTTAAATGGACCAGAAGGCAATCAATATTATCTATTGGATTGAATCCACAGGAAATAGTAATAAAAGGACATGCTTCTGTCCAGATATTTTTGTGCTCTACTGTTACAGTTGGGGGCTAAGGTCCATAAGGGTGTGAGTATTCTCACTAAAATCTAGAATTTGTGCTTAGTGTTAAGAGTCTTTTACAGTTTGCAAGGTTTGGTTTCAAGAATAGTTGAACTGACAGAGACTAGAAAAATTTCTCTCTCTCTCTCTCTCTCCTGCATTTTGGTGTTTTATTTTTTTGCACAAAAAGTCTGCTGTTATCAGATTCCTTGCTGATTTGTTAGTCAAAGGAAAAAGAACATTTTTAAAAATAACACCGTCTGGCTTTTATGTAGCATTCTTCATCAGTACATTTCAAAATGCTTTACAGAAGAAGCAAAGAGCATTGCTCCCTTTTTATAGACTGGGAGATTAAATACAAAAAAGTTCAATGATTTGCTCAGCAGACCAGTAACAGCCAAAAAGAAACCTCATGTCTCCTGATCCCTGTTCAAGAATGCATCTGCTTGGCAGCACAGACTCTCTCTCTCTCTCTCTCTCTTGCTCTCTCCCATGCTTTACTTCACCTGCATTGTCCGGATGGAACACAGGTATCCCAGCATGTCAAGAGTGGATATCTAGTCTTGGTATAGCTGGCTCCTGAAATGTTATTTTGAAGCTCAAGATAAGTATTAGGAGGCATAAAAATCCAGGAATAATGGGCCTATGGTGACCCATCACACTGGAGATAGGGGCTGCTACATTCTGTACAAGCCAGAGGCTCTTCATTAATGCATCCTTCAACCAAGATGTTGTAAGCTTTAGTTACGTGGTCTGGAGTTGACAACAAATGCATGGAGTTCTGGAGTTGGTTTCTGAGAAGTGGGGAAAGATCAACTATGCAGTTTACTGTGAAAATGTCTTTTACTATTGTGACTTCCTGAGAGTCACTCCTGGGATTAAAAACACCTAGAGAATTACATGGCTTTGACAAATGTGGGAGCACATGTCTTTGACAGGGTCAAAGGATGAGTGGGGAAGAGGAAGGGTTGCAACAAATTCTTAAGAGTATTTTCTCTTCTCACTAGCATACTATTAGCCTTGCTTGGGTTTAATTTCACCTAGCGTAGTCCAGTCAGGTGCTGCTGTCTTTTGTGATAGAATTAGTTGATTGTGGAGAGGAGCTGCAGCTTTTTATATGCATTAATTATCTCATGTCTTAGACTTTTGGATCTTAAACCAAACTGAACAGTAACTCCAAAGTATTTGTAGTTCAACCAATATCATCTTGTCACATGCAGTGCACACATTTGCAAAAAGGACCATGGATTTTTCATACTTAAGAGACATTTCTCATGTATGTTTTGCAAGTTGCACCAAACTGGCTCAGGTTGTAGTGTGAATACAGGCAGTGCATATGAATCCTTGGTTTACTAGACAAAATGTTCATGAGTCACTGAGATTCAATTCAAACCATTTCCTTCAAGCTTAAAACTTTCTAATATCATAAAGATATTTCAAATGAAAGAGTTGTTAACCTTTTTTTCCTCCTTTCGTCCAATTAAAATTCTAGTTCTCCCCTTGGATAGTTATGTGGGCACTGATTAATTTAAGCATGAGCACTGTGGATAGATCCAAGAGGAAAATCTGGCCCTCTAATGATAAGCTATAGGACCTTAGTACAAGGAACCTTCTGTTCAGCATTGTATAGCATAGAATATTTTAAGTCAGGCCTTCATCTTAGGCCCATATCTCTCATTGCTTTATATTTAGTTTATGAACATTTTTATTGTACATATAGAAGCAGGGACCGTGCAATATTACCTCAGACTTCATTGCCTTGTTTCTGTGGATTGTCTCAACTCACAGGTGAAGCCCCAAAAGTATATTTTATTAAAGAAAAAGATTCTTTTTCCTCAGAGATTAAAACTAGAAACAATGTATTGGTTACAAGTACAGCTGTCATTTATTGTTAATCAGTATGACAGGCATTTATTTATTTGGTATCTAGTACCACGGGCTCTGGGGGTATTATAAGGTTTAAGTGTGGACACTTGATCTCAGTAATACCAAACATTCTACCTGTAGCTTTGCCAGTAAGCTAGAAAACCCACATTTAATCAGTTTAGAAGGCCTGAGCAAAAGAGCAGATCTATGGACTTTAAACTATTCACACATCACTTGTTTAAATGTTTGTTTATAGCCAGAGAGGAAGAGCTTGCTCTGTTTTCCAGGTATGATGGTGCCAGCCATCATTACAGATTGCCTTCTGCTGGCAAGCCCATGCAGTGTCTGCCTCCAAGTAGTCAATACATCTGCCTCACACATGTGCCTTGCTTTAAGTGGCCATATAAGTGGAGACATGAATCGGGAATGGAGGGTGACAATGAGGAAAACAAACTGCTCTTAAAAAGAAGATCCACGAGTGCTTAAACAAATAATAGTAAAGCATAGTGGATAAAAGCCTTGATAGGATCTTGAGACTCTTATTTTGTGTTCAGCTAACACCTTAAGGATATGATAAGAGGGCTTAAATCCTAGAAATTAACTCCTTTATCATATGATGCTTCCAGAAGCGCATCAGTTTTATCTCTAGGATGCAGTAAAGGTGGCCAAAGAAATGAACTCGTCACATGGCATTCCACTGAAGTCAAAGAGTAGTCACATAATGGACTGGTTAATACCTTGCTGAATTGGGGCCTATAGGTCCCTCTGCACATTTAAATTAATAAATAAACCCTGTACAATTATTTTTTTCAAAGTATACTTTACTCAGCCTCTGCCTTATCTGCTCCGATTTGGTCATGAAAAGCAGCATTTCAGCTACAGGCAGTTCTTGGATTTACGACAATTGGTTCCTAAAAAACATTGATATGCCTATCCTGCAGAATGAAGTTCTGTGGTATATGCTGTCATACACAGGAGAGCTTAATTTAACTAGCATTGGTAGCA
Source organism: Crocodylus porosus (assembly GCF_001723895.1). Classification (NCBI taxonomy): domain Eukaryota; kingdom Metazoa; phylum Chordata; order Crocodylia; family Crocodylidae; genus Crocodylus; species Crocodylus porosus. The sequence goes on from NW_017728886.1 coordinate 92,356,573, forward strand.
ATAACAGTGAAGACGCTGTCATTTAGCATAGCACAGGCTTTTTAGCATGAACCAGCCACCAGAGTACATACTCTCCAGGGGCCATGGGTCCCTACTCTGGTTACTAGCATGTCAGCACCATCTGGCTCTTACGTGAAGAAATTAAGGGCTTTATTTTCATTGATATGAAGTCCACTTAGTAAAAAGGCCTTTAAATGGATGAAATGGCACTTAGAATCCTAGAAATATAAGGACAGAAGAGACTTTGATGCCATTTAGTCCCTTCAGTGGAGTAGGTAATTATATCTAGATGGTCTTTGACAAAGGTTTGTCTACTGTATTTTTAGAGCTTACAATGAAGAAGATTTCACAGGCTCCATAGAAGCCTGGACCAGTGCTTTGCTGCTTGTGTGTAGTAAGAAAGATTTCCCTGACATCTAACCTCAGTCTTACAGAAAATGATGCCAATTATTATTTTTGTCCAATACCGATGACTGATGCAATCAACTTTAAATGTTAGCAAGGTACTGTCACTGTGTCTGTCACACTACTCCTTTTCCAGACTCAACAAACCTAGTTGCTTGACTGTCTTTGTATTGGTCCTGATTTTCAATTTTTTAATTTTTCTCCACTGGAATCTCTCTGATTTGTATTAGTTTTTAGGCCTAAGTAAGGTGGCCATAGTGTCGTTGATAATTGGGCTTTGTGTCCTTAAATGGTAAGATGAAAACCAAAATATATATTGCAACTTGACAGTTACTGATTTAGTAACAGCAAGCATATGAAACGAATAGAAGGGGACATTTGGAATGGAGCAAGAAAATAGCAACTATTTTAGGAAATTGACAGCTAAGCTTTTAAATATGCAAAAAGCTAGCTAGTGTTAATATTAAAATGAACAGTCATGCAAAAATTTACTAGTAATTTGTGGTGCTGGAGGAGTGTGATAGTAATCTTTTGACATGGCACATTACAGAAGATGAATGTAAGAGCCTTGGGGAAGAGTATCATTCAAGTATTGTATTGATGCAGTTCACAGTCGTTGTAAAACCTTTTCTTTATAATGCAAGTCATTTATTCCTGCTTGTTAGGGGCAAGAAATTAAAAACCAACACTTGAAAACTGCAAGAAGTATGTATAAGGCTTATTAAAATGCCTGCCTTTCAATGAGTATTCTAGGTTATGTCCAGGCAGAATGCACCTGCTGCAATCTTGAATTTTTATAGATATGTAGTGAGGAGACTTTACAGCTGGAGGATTGAGTCTGGGACAGAGAATAAAGAACTGCATTTTCTTCATGTTTGTGCACTGACTGTGTGTGGCCTTGGGCAAATCAGGTAAAATGGAGAATAACATTCTCTTGTTTTATTCATGTGTAGGTAAGTTAGTATTTGCATAGCATTTTAAAATGTGAAATTGCTGTGACAGTGTTAAGTATTACTGTTACATTCAACTGGAATACATGTGCTGTACTACCAGATTCCTCAGCCATTTCTAGTAGAACATGCTGCTGCTGAATATCCGTGATAGATCTGGCTGGAAAATGCCTGTTCAATGTGGAAAAATTATTTAGGCATGATACACCTGCTGCTGAACACACAAAGTATGTCCTATGGTGAATGTTAGTGGAAAGGAACAGCATGAGGAAATAAAGTTTGAAGAAAGGCCAGCAGGAAAAGAGTTTCAGAATAATGATAGCTCTGAATGGAATAGTAGAGTTGCTAGTAATTTATTTCAGTAAGAAGCTGGTTTGCATAGGAGAAATTTCCTGACGACGCTGCTACCACTGAATAAAAGGATTCCTTTCTCCCTTCTGTTTTCAGTCATCCTACGCACACAGTCTTCCTCACTACTTATGGGAGTCATTTTTAACTTGCTGTCATGCTGCAAGACATAACTCTTCCCTCTGTACCTATCATTCTTTTTTTAGGCTGTCAACACTGCTCATTATTAGGGCATAGCACTTGGTTTTTGCAGCAATCCATAATGCTCCTTCACAAAAGTTGCATGGGCTTTGGGCTCCTTAGCGCTTGAATAATTTTCTTGACAGCCTGTTTCTTTTACAAGGTCATTTAATAAAGGAGGACAGAAAAAGCAAGCATTGAATTCTGGTAGAAGTATTATTGTGTAGTTTATTGCACACCTTCTTCCAGTTTGCCTACTGAGATTGTGATTGCAGCATCCCAGAATCCTCTGTTAGAGCTTTGACTGGTGTTACAGAATTTAACAAACCTGTGAGTGGATCCAGAGTGCCGCGGTTACAGAATGAATATTCCTTTTTGTTATTTCCATTATTTCACAAGAATATGTACCCAGTGACCTATTTTGAATGTTAGAAATAATAAGAGAACTGGTATCACACATGTAAATATGTAAATAATGGTTTGGAATAGATATCTGTCCTCGGAGATGCATGGTAGGTGCAGAATATCACCCAACAGCATTGTATTTAATTTTCTTGGTGAATAGTTTTAAGGATTTCTCACGATGTTTCAGGATTTCTCACAGTGTAGGGCACAGGGAAGTCGAGCTCTTCAGGCTGGCAGGATAGATCCTGGGACTCCCCCAGCTGGTGGTTAAGTCTGCCAGTGGCAGGGTTAGGCTTATGGCTGGTAGGGTTCCCTTTGCTACAGGGAAGCCTGCAGGGCTTTGCTACAGTGAAGGTTGCAGCAGCTAGAGATCTCCCAGCTAGGTTTAAGGATGGAGTTTGGGGGCTTTGCAAGCTCATTTGTGATCAAGGCTGTTGCTACAAGTTTTCTGTTTGGGTATGGGAAGAATATAATGCAGAAGCTGTATCTAAGGTCCATTGATCATTTTCTTATCTGTACATAAATGAAGACCCTGCAGGCTATATTGAATGCCTGATAGCTTCTGGGTAAAGGTTGAGATATTGTGCTTGACCTATGAAGCTGTGAAGAGCAGAGGACCCTGTTTAAATGGCTAGTTGCTATGACAACAGGTTGCCTAGTAACTACTTATTAAAGGATTAAAAAGCTTCTCGCTTCACCCTTTTAGACGCATCTGCTTTGAGAGGCCAGGATTTTGCACTTCGGATGAAATTTGGGAGGGTTTTCAAAAAGGAAGCCGTAGCTTTGATGTCCTGTATCCTAAACATCTGTTGAGAAATAGTTTTGGTTTCTAGCAGTGAAAGAACAGACTCGGCTCTTCTCTCTCGTATTCTGTACTGAAATGTCTGTCAGCAGTTAGTGAGTGGAAGGTGGTGCTTGGGAATGAGAAGCCTGCAGACCTTTCAGGAGGGCTTGGCTACTGTTGGAGGACTACTCCAACTCACAAAGATAACTGAAGATGATAAATATTAACCCAGTTTAGGATTCAGGTGTCCTAAACATTCTTGAACTCCAGCACAGAACTGTATCCTCACTTCTCCATCTGGCTGGCTGCTGGAATTCTTCTATTGTTACAAGTGAGCTGGCTCTGCAAGCCCAGGCTAATAATTAGAGGGTGCACTGATGTATTATAGCAAGGCTGTCCAACTGGTGGCCTATGGGCTGCATGCCGCCCCTGGGGAGGTTAACCTGTGGCCCCTTGGCTGCCAGTTTGGGTGCCACTACCACCCATCACTCCTGTTGCTCCTGCTGAGGGGTGTCGAGGCTGCCCCTCCCTCCTTTAGCTTCCACCTCTTGCCCCCTTCTCTGGAGGTGGGGCAGGGTTGCCTGGGGGGGACGAGGGTCAAGGGAACCTGCAGCTGGGAGCAGGGGTGGGGACTCAGGACGCCTACATGGTGCGGATGTTTACTGCATGGTAAGCGGGTGTTTACTGCTTGGGTGGGGTGTGATCTGCATAGTATGTGGCCAAGGGCACTCAGAGGTGGACAGCCCTGCATTAAGGGAACTTTCTGGGTGTAGAAAGAAGGTGGGATTTCACATGTCACTTGCAAATAGTGATTTAATTATTTTTTAAACTGGTTTCTTAAATCGAAAATAAATGATGTGCTATATTAATAAGGCATGGTGAACACAACAGGAGCATTTGCTTTTAGCTCAGTAATTCTCAGCCAGGGTGTTGTGGCACCCCAGGATGCCATGAGATCCTTTCAAGGATGTCATGGGATGCTATGCGATATTACCACTGTGGCTAAGTATAGACAGTCAAAAAGCCGGAGGCTGAATTGATTGCAGGTTAGTCTAAAATGCATAGATTAAATTGATAAGCAAGTGATCAGACATGCACTTTTGATTCCAGAAATGCAGTCATATGCCTGCCGTGGCCCAGGCCAAAAGTCAGGGGGCGCTAGAGTATGCCTTCTGGCTCACCCAGAGCAGATATCCTGGGCCAGGTCTAGTTTATGCACCCTGCAAAGGTAGAGGTGGGGGTGGTTTGCAGGGATGCTCTGAGTTGACTTGAATTTGGAGGGGATCTGGGACAGAAGTTCAATAAACCAAATGAATCTGAATCAGTTAAGTCTAATACTATGTCCATCCAGGTTTATCTTAAACTGGTTTTGGCCATTTTGAACGTGGTTTATGTGCACTGAACTTCTGTTGTGTTACAGATTTGAACTGGTTTCCAATCATATATGCATAATTTCTATCCCCGGCCTGTTAGTCATGCAGACACCTGCGCCAGGGGTGTCAAACTCACCCCAAGCCTTGGGTCAGATCCATACCATCTGGGCTCTTCCCTGGCTGGATCCTGGATCCAGTGGTGCGGGTCCAGGGGTGGACAGCAGAGCAGGTTAGGGAATTGGGCAGCAGTGCGGGTCTGGTGATATACAGCAGTGGGGCAAGCAGGGGCTGTATCTGCACAGGACTTACTCACCCCTGGCTGCTGATGGCCACGTCCATTCACATCCTGGGACACTGAATCCTGTAGCAGGCCATGCTACACTGGCCATGCCTCCCAACTTCTAGTAGCTGGCTGCACTATAGGCAGACTAGTTAAAAAGGTGTTGTGGGCCATATCTGGCCCGTGGGCTGTATGTTTGACACCCCTGTACTACACAATTCACAAGATAAACCCAGAGATTTCAAACACAAATCCAGAGTGTCAAAACAATCCTTCCCTGTTGTCGGCTTCATGAGTTCTTTGGAAAAGAAGAGTTGCTCTAGTATTTTTTCCATAGTCAAGAAACAAGTGAAAACAAAGAGCTGGCATTTTCTAAGGGGTGCCTAGTCTAACAAGGGGGTTGGGAGTCTTAAAAGGTTGAAAAGCACTGCTCTAGCTTGGATCTGAACAGAGAGCATTTTAAGAATCCTGGGCAGTACACCATAAACTGAAATGATCTTAAAGAGTTACCAGCTGATCCTTGACTGTGTATCAGAGGACTTGGTTCTCATTTACACTGAAGGCCCTTTTGTATGGCTTTTGGAGCACATGCAACTTTAACTTATACCTACTTCAAGGCCACTTTCCACTTCTGCATAGAATTATAGAATCATCGAAAATTAAGGTTGGGAGGGACCTCAGGAGGTCATCTAATCCAACCCCCTGCTCAAAGCAGGACCATCTCCAACTAGAACATCCCAGCCAAAGATCTGTCTATCCTGGTCTTAACCTCCCAGGATGGAGACTCCACAACCGCTCTATGTAGCCTGCCCCAGTGCTTCCCTACCCTCCTAGTGAGAAAGTTTTTCCTAAATATCTAACCTAAACTTCCCTTGTTGCAACTTGAGACCACTGCTTCTCGTTGTGTTAGCTGCTGCAACTGAGAATAGTGTAGCTCCATCCTCTTTCAAACCCCCTTCAGGTAGTTGAAGGCTGCTCTTAAATCCCCTCTCAGTCTTCTCTTCTCCAGACTAAGTAAGCCCAGTTCCCTCAGCCTCTCCTCAGAAATCATGTTCCCTAGCCCCCAAACTATTTTTGTTGCCCTCTGCAAAGGGGCAACAGTATAAAATTGGGCTTAGGCTGGGTTTGGTGGGAATTTTGATTTTGTAACTTGGATTATATTGTATATTATATGCAGGCACAGGGCTGAGCAAGATCTCCACTCCCTGATGAGTGGTGTCATTACAGTGTGTCACAACTAGTGATAACAGCACGGTACTGTGATTCCAGTGGGGCTCTTCCAACATCAATCATTTCGATCATTGTTCTGCCTTTATTATACAGTGCAGACAGCAATACACAGGAAGGAAGTGAGTGGTATTGGTGCTGACAGGAATATGTATGTAGAGATATTAGAAGGGAAAAAACAGGTGCAGCATACATGGTGGAAGTCTTCAGTGCTGGGTGTTAAAAAATTCTTAGCAGCTGTTGCAGAACTGGATGGCAGAGAGCCTGCATGTGGGCCAGTCTGTACTGTAATCCCCTCAGACAAGAGTCACTGAAAAGAGATAAGATTTTTAGGAAAGACTTGCAGGGATGAGATCATGTAGCAGAACTAATCGGAAGAAGAGCTGTGTGGCGAGAACTTATTCCACCAACTGGGGGGGCGTGGAAAGAAGGGAGAAGACGGTCACAAAACAGGAAGAAGCAGAACTGGGAATGAGGAAGTTATGGGTCAGAACTATGTCATGCTTTGCTATGTCCCAAATATTTTCCACCTCTCCATGACTGTTCTTTGTCAGGAGCCAGCAAACCTTTTCAAGCTGCAGGCCAGAACTACCCAGCCCTCAGTGGTAGGGGGGTTTTCGCTGCTCCCACATTGGACTGTGCCCACATTGCCACTGCTCCTAGCTCCCTGCTTCCTAGCTGTAGTATCAGTGCAGTTGTGCTTGCACTGTAGCCTTCAGGGGTGGAGAGAAGTAGCAGCAGTGTGAGCACACCTTCCAACTCCCTATCCCTAGCGTAGGCCTTTGCTGTGAAGCCCCAGCACAGGCATGAACACAGTCATGGTCACAGATAAAGCTCTGTGGCTTCATGAGCTGGATCCAATGGCTGTGTAGGCCATACGTTGCTGCCCCTTCTTAATCATGCTTGACAAGACTTGCTTTTTTCCACAAACTCCAAAATATTCCATAAGATATATTCACAAAGCTGTATTGTCCTTCTGAGCATACTGGAGCACAAAGAGAGCAGAGAAGAGAACATAGATCTCATTGCTCGGGGTCTGCCATCCTACCCAGTGGACCACACCACCCCTGACTAGTGCTCCAGTATAATAGTAGGGAATTATGCTGTTGAAAGTGAGATGTAAAACTGAGGTGATAGACAGCTCTCCTTGAAGACCTTATGGTGTTTTTGACAAGACTAGAAATGTCAGACAAGTAGGCTGGCCAAATGGACTGTTTGTCTTGGCACTAGCATTCTCCAGTAGTTCTACCTGGAAAAGTCCTGAAGTTTTATGCCGTGTTGCTGTGTACTGTTAGTGTCAGCATTGCTCCCTGGAGGTGGCTGCGTTGTAGAAACTTGGGGCGTGATCTTAGTGTTTAGTTTATGTAAAATCTTATTAGTTTTGCAAAGCATTTGGAGCTCCATCAGGGTATTAGGTACTATCTAAATGGAAGACCTTCTCATTACTGAAGTTTTGCCTCTCCATTTGGGAGAGAGGAAGGAACCTTGTGCTTTGGATCTGGTGCAGGAACTGTGAATGATGAGAACCTTTAGGTCCAATTCTGTGAGGTATTGATCATTGTTAAATCTTGGAAGATGTAATTGCACACAGCATCAGGGTATCTTTTGACTCACCATCACAATGGGTGTATAATGGACAGTGTGTAGGGGTTCCTGGTGTCCAAAAAGGGGCAAATCAATTTGTTTCTGATCTTTTTTTTCTCTCTCTCTAATTTAGACTAACAGAATGATTGGGACTGTGGTGGTTGGAATTGGAATTGCTGGATCTGTGCGGATCAGGGACTTGCTGAATCCAATCCCTTCCAGCCCATCTGAGCATCTGAAGCTGTTTGGCTTTGTATCCAGGTTAGAGATTTCAGTTGTGAGTTTGTGGAGCACGTTGTTTTCCCTTGTGCAGACCTCCCTCTCTTTCCCTTCTGAGCATATTGTTTTTTAGGCTCACAAATACCTTAGATGTTATATTTCTCTGGTATAATGAATGAGACCATGGAAAATGCATTTTACGTGACCACATTTGCACCTGGAGCAGGGATGGGCAATTATTTTGGCTGAAGGGCCACTTACTGAGTTTTTGTGTCCTCTTAACCACCACACTTCTCACCCACTCTGCCCGGAGCTGTAGGACACCTTGATCCTGCATCTCTGACCCAGAACTGTGCCAGCCCTGTCTGCAGCACAGACGATGCATAAGTGTTCACTGTGGGGGGAGCACAATGCTGTGCCACCGCTGCTGTCCCTGCTGCTGTTGGGCACTGGTTCTGACTGGGATGCAGCCCTGTGCCCTGCACCCTGCTGTCAGCACAGAAATTGTACCACTGCTGCTGCCCTGGCTGCTGCTGGGTAATGGGTGCAGCCTGGCTACAGACTTGCACCCCACCATTGGCACAAATCTGGGGGGAACATGTACCAGTGCCCCCCACCCCCAGGCATCACCTGTGGTCTGCAGCTTACACCACCACCCACCTGGCACAGCAGAAGCAGCCCTGGGAAGACACTGGCATCAGCTGTGGACATGCTGGGCAGGTTCCAGGTGGGGGTCAGGGTGTCTGCCTGCGTCCACAACTCACACAGCCATGTCCGTGCTGGGTGGAAGCAGTCCCGGCTGCCTGCCTGGTGCAGCAGAAACAGCTCTGCCTACCCTTCTGGCACTATGCAGCAGCTGGAGCTGCTGGCCTCCCACGGGTTGGACCCCATGAGTTTGTGGCCACCTGCCCGTGGACCTGATACAATCAGTTGGTGGGCTAGATCAGTGGGCCTTATTTTGTCCACCCTTGATCTGGAGGTTAAATTAGAAAATTAGCGTATGAAGCTTTGTGAAGTGAATGGGTCTGATCACTTTAGTTCAGGTACTTTTGTGCCCTAATTTCCGTTTAAGTTTGTGAAATCTGAGGGATCTCAGCATGCTGCAGGATCAGGTCTTTATAAAAGAGACATAGAAATCATATAACCAAAGTCTATTGTGTGTCCAGATTCCCACAAATGTGAAAAAAATCACATTGATGAGCTCATGTCTATAGGTAATTCAGATGAGGAATTCTGATGTTGCAAGTCTAGTATGAAAATCTGTATTTTTGAAGCCAGCTGTACATGGTGGAGAACAAATCCAATAAAGTTCATGTTTGGGCAGCAGCAGCAGCATTGGTTCTCAGTAGCTTTCAGCCTGTGGGTACCATAGCAGTGAGGCATAATAGTTTTAAAATATGTTAATGAGGCATGTATGGCTCTCAGCATGGATGTTTTTTCCCGGTATATATAATCAATGAGTCATGCCTACTGGACATAGGAAGGACCTATTAGGTCACTCATTACACTCCCTGCCCATGCAGTTTGATTCCCTACGGTGCCACAGCTACTGCATTTACCCCAATCCAAGAAAACTTTGAATTTAAGATGACCCCCAAATAATTAGATTCTATAAATGGAAAATTAATACATTTGTTATAATTTTCCATGTATAGAATTTAATTATTGGAGGGTTATCTGAAATTTATCCCCACCACAGCTGCTGTGGGGAAAGCAATGGCAGGGGGATGGGGAGTTGGGGAGTCGAGCAGCCTGACCCCTGACCTTTGCCCCCTGCCACCTGTCCCCCCGCACTGTCTGCACCTTCTGGCAGTTACTCCCCTCCTACCCCTCCTTGGCTGCTGCTGTTTACCCTCAACTGCAGCTCCAACTCTGGCCCTAGTCCATCCTGGAGCATGGAGTACATGGTGGCTCTGGTCCCCAGCTGGCCAGGCAGCAGTGGCTGTGGCAGCAGCCACTCTGGGACTGGGCTGGAGCTTCAGCCAAGACTGGGGCCAGAGCTGTTGCCACTGCTGCCTGGCTGGGCAGGGGCTGGAGCCACCATGTGCTCCAAGCTCTGTGCTGGAACTGGAGGTGGAGCCGGAGCCTGAGGGTAAGAGGCAGCATTGGTGGGGTAGGCAGTGGGTGGGTACAGAAGAGGCAGAAGGAGACATGGGGGCAGTGGCTCTGACTCTGACCCCGAACCTGATTTGGGGCCAGAGTTGGAGCTGGAGCCAAAGCCACTGCAGCTACATGACCCCGCTGTCTGACCCCTACCTTGTACTCAATTTTAAGATAAGAGGCTTTTCCCCCCTTGTGAATGGGGGGCTCTTGTCTTGGATTCAAATAAATATGGTAGTACTGAATGACCAAAGTGGTAGGGCTTCTTCCTTTGAAGGAGCTCCATCAGCCTAACATACAATTCAAAGGTAGTCTTCCCAGGACAGTTACTGCTTTGACCACATTTTCCTGCTATTTGTATCCCTCTACACTATCAAATATAAGCAACCTGTCTTCATTTTCAAATTATCTTCATGCCCTGTATGTCCTCCTACACATCTGTCTTATCAATATGTTGTTTCTAGCTTCTGCTCAGACATTTGGACCAGCCATCACTTCCTACCTGTTACATTTTCAGACAAGTGCATTTGTGCTGCTGCATGGAGGAGGAATTCCCTTTATAAACATCCTTGCTGTGCTCCTTCACTCTCTCACAGTGCCAACAAAATGATTGACAGTGGCAAGGCACCTGGTGTCTGGAGATCAGTACTGATCATGCTAACCTGTATTTGCCTCATTCTTTTTTTCATGTGCTCCCCTTCTGTCTGCCCTGCATCATTTAGTCTCCAGTCCTGGATTGTAAGCTGTTTGTGCCAGTGGCTATGTTTTGGTTCTGTGTTTTTAATGTTATTTATTTATTTACAGGACCTACACAAGTGGAGTATTGCACCAAGAGTGGGACATCTAAGATGTTATTGCAATACAAATCATACTAACAAGAGGGAGCGGGCTGTGATGCTACCTTTCATATTCTGATTTTTATTTAATTTGGATAATTAGGAGAAATGTGGGAAATGTTAAAGAGGCCAAGCAGATTAACCTGGAAGATGCTCTGAGAAACAAAGAGATCCAAGCAGCCATCATCAGCACAGACAACAAAAACCATGAAGAGAGTGTCAGGTACATACTTCTCTCCTTTGTTTATTGCTTCTTTAGTAATAGAGTTATATGTAGGGGCGATAAAATATGCATTGTCAAAGGATGAAGCAACATCTAAACATAATCCTTTTGTTAGCACTGTAACAATAACTCCCACCCTCTCCAAATAAATGTGACTATGAGGTTTAAATCTTCCAAGGTAAGAGGACAAAGGCACCTCCCATTGTGTCTATGCACAGGTGCTAGTCTTGTTGGATTTGCATATGTCTAGTTGAAATAGAAGAAGTGGATTTGTGTTCTTGAGTTCCTGTAATTCCCAAACCCTGTTCATTCCTTCTGTTCTCATCCAGTCCATTTTGTTCCTAGTATTTTGTATTTCTGTTGCGATGGTCTCTAGCAACTTGAGCCCCCAAATGTCCTTGGTAGGTAGGGAGGTAACATTTTCATTATACAGATAGGTAGAGGAAGACATGGAGACACTCGTGGTCTGATCCAGAAAAGCACTTGGGTACCAAAGCTGAACTGAGATATCTAATTTCAAAACTGCAATCCTGGATATTGGATAAAATAAACAAACAGCAGAAACCAAACCCAGGTCTCCCTGCTCCCAAGCAAGTGCCCTTATCAATCACCTGAAGTGTCTTGCTGTCTGGTTTTTTTTACTTAATATATTTTGAGCTCTTTTCCACAGAGTGGAATAACTTTAACAAATGAAGTGGAGAAATCCCTTTACTCCAGAACAGGCTCTGACCTAGTGGTTAAGGCACTTGATAGGGAGGTAGGTTTGAATTCCCTCCAGCAGAGAAGGAAAATGAGCTCAGATCTCCCATGTCATGTCTGGGTGCTGACTGATTATTGTATGAAAGAAAGAGGCAGTGCCCCTCCCACTACCCAGTTCCCATGGCTGGAAAGAAGACTGACCCCTGCTCAGTGTTTGAAAGAGCAGCTGAAGGCATCTAACTGTAGTAGAAATTTCCAGGCTGTGAATCCCAAGTGGATGGAAGAGCTTGCATATAGCACTGAGTCAAGTGTCTCATCCTGGGAGATAGATGAGATTTAAGACACAGCTGCATCTTCAGCACTTTTTTTATTGCTTAACTTTAGGCCAGTGGTTCTCACCCTTTTTAGATTCATGGCACCCTTTGGAAAATGCCAGCTTTTGGTTTTTATTCCTTTTTTGACTGCAGAAAAATAATAGAGCAATTTTTTGCACACCTAACCATGCTAACATTTTGTGGAGTCTAATGGCACCCTTGAAAAGATCTCAAGGTACCCAAGGGTGCCACAGTACTAAGGCTGAGAAGCTCTGCTCTTGGCTCTTACTTTTTCCACTTGATGGTGATTTAGGACCCCATTTTAAGATGTCTAAGCTACACAGTGCATGAGAGAGTTGCACACAGAAGATAATCCAGAACTCTATGTTAGGGTTCTTTGTCTCCAGTCCTAGAATGTTTCTTATCCTGTCCTCAAGGGGTCTGATGGCCACTAGCATCAGAAGATTTATGGGGGAGAGAGCAATTTTTGGTCTGATTTGAAGACTTTCTACTCTTTTTATCTATCTTGTTTCAGAATGTTTCTGGAGGCTGGGAAACATGTCCTGGTTGAGTATCCCATGGCGCTGTCTGCTAAGGCAGCCCATGACCTCTGGGAGTTGGCTGAGCAAAAAGGTAATGACACTTTAATATTCTAGGTGTTTTTAAATTTTAGTCTGGGTTTTTTAAAATGACAATTATCTGTTTCATGGTAGCTCCTCAAACTTGCAAATAAGGAGCAAGGCCCCCTTGTATCAGTCATCGTAGAAACCAAAAAGCAAACGACAGAGCCTGCTCTGGAGAACGTCCAGTGCAGGATTTGGAGAATATGCAACAGGTGAACAAACAGAGAACTACAAAGAGCAAGATGCTGACCAAGACGGGTGCATTAACATTAATAGCAGATTCACTACTGGCTGGCACTAACACAAATAATGTAATTGGACAACTGTATCCATCCATAGTCATTAAAAATAGTTATGAACCAAAACATAATCCGTATCAGTAACTCTGGGATTTTTGACCTCCCCTTCCCCCAAGACTTTCCTTCCCCTGGAAATAGAACCATAAACAATCCCTTTCTTGGTTGTGGTTGATATGACACAAACCTCTCTGCCTATGTATGCATCATACATTTATTCCTTTATGAGTTATCATAGCATCTGTGTTTGAGAAAAGAATCCATTTCTAAGCAACACCTTGTTTCTGTTACGTATACAGCCCTAGTCATGAGTGCTGACAGCACGGCTGAGGGGTGGTTGTTGGCAGCCCAGCTGAGATTAGATTAAAGGTATTGTGGAGGTGGCCCCATTTGCACTGCAAGAAGGGGTGCAATGCTAGGCAGGAGCAGAGCTCAAACCCTTGGACAGGGTGTAGTGTACCCCTGCAGACTCACTCCTTTGTAATCCTTCTTCAGGTACTTATGTGCTAAAAGTCTGGAGCTTAGCATTTCACATACCTCTACCTCCTGAGTACTCACAAGGAAGTGGCTCAATGCAATGCCATGCAGAGATACCTAAGCTAGCTCTGAATATGCTTGTTCTAGAACCAGAAATGATAGAGATGCATTTGTTCAGTTCTTTGCCTGGGATAATCCATTCTACCAGTGTCTCGTGTTGTACAAATGTAGCCATACTCTGTCTCATTCTGGAGCTAGTTCATGCAGAGTTGTGGTATCTCTGCAAGGTGCTGCCTTGAGCCTTATAGATATACCCTTACTGTTGTGCTAATAACTGCATCAGTTCCAGTTAAGCAGAACTTAATGCCTGTTCAGTCATAACAGCAGTTCCTATTGTTACACTAAATTGATTCTCTTGAAGGCATCCCGATGAATGTGTCTTGAATGAGGGCCAAATTTTGAGGCATGGTGGGTAGCATGTTACTCCAAAAGTAGTCTCACTGCTAGCAGTGTAGCAAGGAACTCCCTGATGTGCTATTACAATCTGGTTGTAAATAATGTATTTATACCTTTGTTAAATGTATCATTTATATGGGAGGGTGGCAAGAGAGAGGGTCAGGACTTTACACAAACTTTTCTTTGAACATGAGTGTCTCCACTGCACATTGGTTTAATTGACATGATCCACATTAAAATCCATGTCTAAAAGGTTGCTCGTGGATAACTCGTATGTTGCTCCTGAGAACAGTGAATTCAAACTGAATTCCTGGTATAATGCCTGACAGTCTTTCTTGGCACCATTCTGTCAACTGTGCTTAGGCTATTTGTGCAAAATTTTCTCACACTGAGTGCTAAAGGGTTTACTGCCTACTTATGGATTTGGATTCAAGCTGAAAGCTTTTAGTAATTCTATTTGATCCTCATTTCCTCAACAACAGGTAAAGTCCTCCATGTGGAGCACATTGAACTTATGACGGAAGAGTACAAGCAGCTGAAAAAGGAGGTAGCTGGGAAGGAACTTGTCAAGGGAGTCCTACATTTCACAGGTCAGTTATTAAAGACTGCATTTCCTGAGAGAGTGGCAGTCCAAGGCCAGCCACTTTAGTCATTATTCATTCACTTCTGTAGAGGTTGAAGCCATGCAACCAGGACCCATATATTACGTTCTAGCTCTGGATGCTCGCCTGAAATTATAGAGGCCTTCAAAACCCTCTCCCTTAACAGTTGCCTATATGGAGGAGAGGCTCTGTGTTCCATTAATCTCTCCCAAATATGTTTGGAGGCATCTCCTCCACTTTTTCTATATTGGGTTATGAGTTCACAAAGAAATGGGACAATATTTGTATGTTGGTATAAGGGAGATTACTCCCTTAGAGCCCCTTCATCTTCACTTGAGCTCCACAAAGCATAGAGAGCTCTAAGGAATTGCCCCACACTTTAGTGAGGAACCCTCAGGCTCTTCTCCTTGTAAGACAGATTTGAAGTTTCATTTTTCCCAGCTCTGTGAACCCCCACCCAAGGAACCAACGTATCCCTGGAGTTCTATTCTACATAAATTGTATCTTTTTTCCATCTTTCTGTCTACCTTCTGATGGGGTCTTGGCATGGGAATAGAGTTCATTTGTTCTGTTCTCTTCCCTTTTTTACCCACAGTGCTACTCAAAATGGGATAGAATTATAGACCATGCCTGCATTAGAGCAAAAGAGTTGATGCATTTAAGAGATCACAGAGAGGTTTAAAAGGTTCTGTTCGATAGGGTCTAACCTTTAACAACAGAAAGACAGCAGCTGACCTTCACGGGACTGATTTAAGTGGAATACTGAGTGATGAGACTCAGTGATCAGACTGGACTCTGTCTGATGTCTCGCTCTCTGGCCCATACACATCTTCTGCCCTTGCTATTACAATCTGTGCTGCTGATTTGAGGCACCTTCCCCCTTTCTCAAGATGCTCCATTTTTATTTCTATAGGTGGTCCCCTGGATGAAAAGCGATCAGGCTTCCCCTCTTTTAATGGAATTGCCCGCCTTACTTGGCTAATTGATCTCTTCGGGGACCTTACTGTCACCTCAGCCACCAGAGAGGAACAGAAAGAAAAGGACTATTCGAAAATGACAGCCCATTTTGAGACTGCAAACAAGAAGTGAGTAACATATTGACATGGGAGTGGATTAGCCAGGTTGTATAGGCAGAAGGCAGGGCAGGGTGGCACCTCAGAAACTAACTTGTTCAGAGAGGCACGGGCTTCTGTATGCTAACATTAAATGAAGTTGTAGCTGTCACCTACGAAAGCTCATGTCTCTCTGAATCTGTTAGTCTCTGAGGTGCTATCCTGTCCTGCCTTCTGCTTGACTTCTGACTAACATGGCTAACTACCTTCCTACCTATGATGTACAGCTATCTTCAGCAGGAACTCTTCTGTACCTTCTCCTCTCTTAAATTGTTTTGTAACACTCTATTAAAATAAGGAAAGGAAGAATGAAATGGATAAAAACACAATGAAAAAGAACTCTCTGTAAGAGACACCAGCTTAAGAAGTGCAGTCCGTAGTGTTTGTGCTAACAAGGGCTGCTGTCAGACAGTATCCATCTAAGAAAAAGAGGTCCTGAGAGAGGTTTCTGGTGTCAGAAGTAAAGGACTGGACCCATGATGTATGTTAGCATTTGAGAACCTAAGACTTTACTTTCATATTCAGAAAAAGTTTTGAGATCCAGAATGGAGCACCAGAAACTCTTGCACTGAGCACAGCAGGGTGGATACTTAGAAAGTGGCTCTCAATTTTTGAGAGGTCATGGGCTGCTAATAATACTCTACACTGAAGTATTGTACTGCCTTTACAAACATCATGTAATATTCATAATGCCCTTTTGGGGAAGGTGGGTAAGAACTGCTCTTCCCATTTTACAGATTGATACAGTGAAACCCCAAGAGGTTAAGAGACTTGGCTTTGCTGCCTGTTCCATAAGCTTAGGAATGTCAAGCACACTGTTTTGATTACTGTATTATCCAGGCAAGCAAGCCTCTTTTTAAACATCAGAGTTTTACAATAGCAGATCTTGGCTTCTTTATGAATTACAGCTGAGAGGCTAAATAAATGTGGGTAAATGTAGATCTAGATATTTGGGGGCTAGACAATTGGGTTCATCTGGACTATTGGTTATAAAGAGACAGCTATCTCAAAGTCAGTTGCATTTTATAAGGGGATTAGATCTTTCCCTTTTCAGGTTAGATGGCACGTGCAATTCCTCTAAAAACTAAATTACAGACAGTACCTCACATAAATCCTCTATTGCCACCTTTGCAATTCATGTGTAATATGAGTTGTCTGTAGGACATTTCACTGCTAAGGAGTTGAACCAGTTCCAGTAGGTGGAGCTAGAGGGCAGGAACAAACGTGCATCATGCTATTAATCTGTGTTTTCACCAGCTTCAGAGTTGCCGTGAATGATTTTTGTTAGACAAAACAAGCACTGGGATTTGCACAGCTTTAAGGAACTACTAAATGCTCCCTTTTCACAGCTCTAGTGATCCACATGAATCCTAGCTTACTGTGCTGTTACCATTCATATTTGGTTGCTCTGGGTCACAGTCTGTTTTGCTTGCATGATAGTTCATCCTGCTTGGAAAGTTACATAGTGTTCCAGTACTATTCGGTTACACTCAGCAGAGTTACAGTCGCAGAGAATTTGGCCCATTCTGTATCAGGTTAACTTGGATAGGTGCTTGGCAAAAACAGGGCCCTGACAGATAGAATTACAGAAGCGCTAATCTGTTGAGACAAAGAGAAGATGCATTTTCTGTAGAGGGGTCAGGTCTCTCATGAACCTTTGCAGCCATGGTCCAAGCACAGTGCACTCTAACCTTGAAGTAAGGTTATTGCAGCCTGCTTTATACCTTGGCATAGTATGGAAGCTGCAGCTAGAGCACAGCTTAGCGCCTTTTTTGCTGCTTGTTAAGCAGGGATTTAACTATACTCTTTCTGTCCATAGTCAGGCTTGGCTGTTGATCATTCCCTGGGTTTGACTTTTAAAGCTCAGCTGTCAGACAAATTACCTCTGACTCTTTTGCTACCAAGACAATTAATCTCTCAATACAAGGTGGAAGGGCATTTCACCAATATATAAGGTGGAAGGGCAGGGAAGTTTTTGTAAGGAAGGGCTGGTTTTAGAGCTCAAACCCCGGCCTGATGGGTTGGAGCCTCAAGTCAATGCATTTCACAAACAAAATGATTGCATGAATTGGAGGGGCAGTGGCTTTTGCCGCTTTCATTTTGGGTTGGCTGAGGGCAGGGTTCAGCTCCAACCTGGGTACAGCCAACCTGATTGCAGGGTGCATATCAGGTTGTAGGTAAGGCCAGCCTATTGCAGATGGATAAAAATGAATATTGTTATTTAAAAATATTCCATTTTTAATTATATTTATATTGTATTTTATTTCATTTAAATATTAATAGACTCTAGTGACTCTAACCCTTAGCACAGGGGCTCGTCACATCAAATGTGTTTAATTTTGCAAAAGACAAAATTTATATTAAGTACTATGTGTTTCCTGGTGAAGTTGTAAAGGAGACCAAACCAGTGAACTGGTGGAAGTCACTGGATAAGTACATGGAACAAGAATGTCTGGAAGTGTTAAATCATTTTATGAGGTCAGTAGTCTTATCTGGAGGTGCAGAGAGAATTTTTTCTTTTCAGTTCATTCAGCCAGTTCAGTTCAATGATCATTTCTCTCAAAGTTGAGGAACTGGGAGTCAAAAAAAAGAGAAAAACTTGTTTTCTTCTTCTAATTTATAAATAAAAACTAGGTACAAGGGGATGAAGTCCACAAGCTCTGAAAGGTTTCTGGTTGTCATGTCCTTCAATAATCAGTTCAGTTCACTAATTACAGATGACTCCTTTCTGAAAAATCAGTCAGTGTTAGATGCAAAACGTGTTTAGATAATATTATGTATCCAGAACATTTAACTAATTAAAAATTAAAATGCAGTTTTAATGTATTTCAAAATGAAATCCAATTGCCATCCAAACAGAGTTTAACACAAGTCACAAGTAATTACAGCAATGGAAAAAGTCATCATTTGTGCACAATTCAGGAAAACATCTAGTTTATGAGAAGGGCACAAGAAGGACAAGTAAATAAAGGAAGTACAACCTTCACCATTTTCTAACAGAACAAAAGAAGGAAAATTTAAGACTCTGAATAAATGTATAGAGAGGTATAGTTGCTTATTTAAGACTCTGAATAAATGTATAGAGAGGGATAGTTGCTTAAATAAATGAGCATAGATATTCTGTATCTTTCTGGTTAGTGACTTAGAGTAATGGTTCTTAGCACATGCATATAGAAACTGGCTTTGAAAATGTAAAGAATTTGAGGTTAAAAATCCTAGGATTAACTCTCTACTGTAAGTGCTCACTGTAGAGCAGAAAAAAATGTCTTTCCAGGGCAGTTGATTTTAGTTTAACGATGCCCAGCTGGCTGGATTTGGAGGTACCGTTTATTTCCTCAAATTATTGATGCCCTCATAATTCATGAGCAGTGGACTGCAGCAGAGGCATGAAGGACTTATGGAAGGGCCATTAATAATCAAGTGAGAGAAACGACGTATAACCTCCAAGATGTGTGTCTCTGCCGGTGATGATGAATGAACTATGAGCAGGTGCATTGTAGGAAGTCAAAAGAAGTTGATGGTATAAGAAGGCGTTCTCTGTGGCTGATGTTGAGGTTTTTTCTGTCCTGTTCCATCCTGCTCCTCCCCTCTTCCATCTCCCCTTCCCCCAGATGGCCCTGCTGTAATACAGGGCCCTGCTGTACTGGAGATCCACATCACATTAGAGCTATGCCCATCACCTCTTACAACTGTAGGGCATTACTTATAGCATCTCTTTCCTCAGCAGTGCAGTGGTGTGGCCGAGGCACACCCTGGGGCTTGTGAACTGTTTAAATCCAGGGGCCCAAAGCATCATAGCAAAAGGACATGAAGGCTGGGGCTGCCGTAGCAGCTTGTTAGCCTCATTAAAAAAATAAAGCTGCATATTCAGATGTAGATCCTTGGGAAAAGCCTGTTTAATCTAGTTTTGCACTGGGGAGTAGCACTTGGGGGTTGTCAGATGGTGTGTGTGTGTGCACGCACGCCCGTGCGTGTGTGAGGTTGCCAGGAAAGGGGAAAACTAAAGCTTCTTGCATAATCTCAGGGATTTACTTTGAGGGTTCTCAGTGGAGTAAAACAAACGTTCGTGAATATTCAGGAAGGAGCTAAGAGCTAGTATGCATGTGAGTGAACTTGCTTGCCTTCTGTGGATTATCCTGGAGGGGGATGGGCAGCTCAGCCTGAATCTCACCACTAATCATGTGCACATGCCAACCATGCATCTTCCTCTTTTGTGTGCTGACTTGACTCACAGGGCCTGACCTGCATCCTTCATAAAACTCCCACTGGGTTCTGTGGCAACAGGATTGTGCCCAAAATGCTTAGAAACATGTAATTTGCATATGTCCAACAGTTTTTATCCAGGAAGCACCAATCAGCCTGTTAAAAAGTAATGAACTGAGCTCTGAGTCCCTGCGGTGAGATGGTTAGCCATTCACGGCATGCACAGAAGGAAGTCTAAAGCAGAGATTTTAGGTAACTTGCTGATGGTTACACCGGGTGCATCTACATATGTGCTTTAGTGCAGAGTAGACTAACGAGCTCCGCAATAATGTGTCACAGTCTACACGTGAACCGGTATTAGGGTGCAGTAGGTTAATTTAACTGTGCTGCAAAATAGTACTGTCAGGGACAATACTATCGTATGGTAGAGTACTTGCATGTGATCAAATGCTCATGTAGATTGTGACAGGAGCTAGCTGGAACATAAGGGTGCTAAAGTGCTGGGCCTGCCTGGCAGCTAGTCCCATGTTGTAGCACCCTTGTGCCCCAACCAGCCCCTCCTATGCCCGACACCACCACCAAGAGCCTGGGGCTTACCCCTTGGGCCCCCTGCCAGCCTGGGGCTGCTCTGCCCCAGCTTAACATGCTGCAGTCTTTGGCACATGTGTAAATGCTGTGCCCAGGAGCAGCTGACTCCAGTGCAGACTGCACCAGAGTTTATTGCATTGTACTAATTGCACTTGTAGATGCACTCACTGTGGATTAGTGGCAGGGCAGGAATTAGAACCCAGGGATTCAATGCTTGATCCTCCCTGCTATCTTAATTTCTGCTTCATGATCCTGTTACCCGACCACACTGTATGGATGGGACTTTGAAATAATGTGCTTTATTATGACTTGGTGGAAATGGCCAAGAGATTACAAGAAACAAGACTTTTTTTTTATATATCTTTTATTGGGCTAACTGTAGAGTTGGAAGAGTTGTTAGACAAGCTCTGGGCATCAGTTTCTCAGGTCCAACTATACAGGTTAACACAAAGAAGTGTTGCCTCTTGATGTTTTGTTACAATGCTTACTGCTCATCAGTAAGGAACAAGCAGAATAATTGTGTGAACATCACAGTTTAGTTCCTGCTAAATGGCCTTCCTTTTTCTCCCCTTTTGCCCTAGACCTCTGACTTGGATTGAAGAAAGGGGACCAGGACTGAAACGTGAAAAGAAAATCAACTTCTGCTTCACAAGTGGCTGCCTGGAGAACCTCCCTCAGCCCCCACCAGCCACAGTGGGCCCTTTCATGCAGGATCAGAACCTCTTTGCCAAAAAACTGTTGGGCCAAGTCTCCAGGGAGGAGCTGGTCGCTGAGAAATGGCGTATCCTGAGGTGCCTTGACCTTGCAGAGGAGATACAGCAGCACTGTGAACAGCCAGAGAATACCCATTCATAAAACCATGCTTAGCAAGAAAGAGATCTGAACAGTTGGAGACTGTGCAGATCTACAGCTTAGGGTTACATCTTTTGCATTTCCAATGACCCCTTTCCATAAAATTACTGGAGAAAATGTCCTGCTTTCTTGTGGGAGAAATAAGGTCTTTCATCCTGGAGTTCGTCTTGGTTCAGAAATTGAAATTATAATCTTCTCTGAGTGCACAAAATGTTTCTGATTTTGCAAGCTTCTGTGCAGCACCACTGATAATACTTAGAAAAGAAAAAAATGGAGATCCTGTATTTGATGGCTCACTTTCTTCTTTCCAAACTATCAGGTTAAGTCTGTTCAATGTGTTCTACAAAAAACACCAGATAATCCCAAGTATAAAAAAGAAAGACATGATGCAAGGGAATTTCGTAGACAAGCTGAAAAACCCCTTCAAGATAAGGAGATGACATTGTTAGAGAGAGTTGAAAGAAAATTGTTTAAATGTTCAAAGGGAAAGAGAGACAGAGAGCGAATCTTCTCCCGGCCTCCCATAAACCAAATCACTGGTACTTTTATAGTGAATGAAAGCTTTAGAGTGCGATTTTTTTAGAAGCACTTGGAGTGGTTCTGCATAAGGCAAGGCAGAACGGTGTGGAGATGTCTGAGCTAGTTTTGAAGATAATTGCTCAGGTTTTGGAAGCAATATAACTATTAGTAGGCATTCCACCTGGGCTAATTAGCTTTACTGAAAGGAAGGCTATATTAGCCCACGCTAAGTGCCATGCTGATGCTGCTAAAGTTATCTCTATGGGACAGGGCAGTGCTGTTTGCAGGGTATCTGAGTTACCTGTGTGAGCATGGCATTCCACCTTGCTAATTGCTTCCAAAATCTGAGCTACAGTTTCCAGTTAGCTTGGATCAGTACACAAGACTCCGTTATGTAACATACCTTGAATGTTAGCTTAATTGTGCTTCCTTTGGAGTCACTGAGAAATTTCACTACTGACTTCAACAGCAAAGAAGAACAGAATATTGAATATTCTACCCTCAAAAAATATTATTGTGTCTTGTGTGTGACTTTATATAGTACCTCTTTCGGTTAGTACAAGCTTGCACAATGAGGAACTCTATGGAAACGCTTAGCTATATTACTGGCATAGTTACATATGTACATAGGCACCAAATTGGAAGCTATGTGCATCTAAGTGTGTTTAACTTTATAGAAGCTTTTTCCAAAAGGAATGTTGAGGTTGTTGTTGCTGTTGGGCTTTTTTTAAAGAATTATTACACTTTTGTATTCTCCAAGAATACAGATTTGGGATTTTGAATTCTACTGAAAGCCTTAATATGTCCATCCCTGCGCGCCATGTCATATTTTTCCACTTGCTTGAGATAGAAGCAAGAGTTTTCTGTGGGAGTGGGTGGAGGGAATTAAGAATGTATACACTTTATGAGAAAGGAAAGTGCCTATTGTGTCAGCTTTTTAAAGTTGCTTTGGTTTTATTTTTTTAATATCTAGCTTTGCTATGAGTAACACCATGGAATATTACAACTGAAATTTCATTTATCACACTGAGAGTCTCTCTTTCCAGTTAGGCTAGTTAGCTGCTTATCTTTAAAAAGAAAAAAATACACAAAAAATCCCGCACTGCTTGCAAAAATGTAAGCAGACACATCCAATTTAATTTACGTCAGGACCCAATATCCTGGCCACACTGCTCTGTTCACTCATTTCCTGCCCTTTCTTTCCAGTTTTTGCACTAAAATTACTTTCTCTTCAGAGGTGTGACTTTGCTGAGGTAACATGGTATATTGTGTACCAGCATTGGTGAATTTGTTATATGTAACTTAATAAAGTGATTAGAGTTCATAGAGTTCAACATGTTCCCTGTGATAGTTATTATTCTTTAACTTTAATATCTCCTCCTGTTTGCCCTGTAGGATTGTATCTAACAAGCCACCTGGCATCTCTTACTACATCCACAACACTTTCAACATCCATGGACTTAAATAGAGCTGAAGGTGTAGAGAGCACCTAAAAGGTGTTCAGCATTCAATAAGAGCAGTCTTGTAATTGTTGTCCTTCTTCTGCCCATTGCAGTTCTTCTGCCCATTAGCAATGCATACATCTCTGTCCTGATTTCGCCCTTCTCAAGACGTGTTCATGCTCCTATCAATAATCAAACGGTGAGCCACCCCTAAAATCTGCCATTCTCTTCCAAAACTTTGATTCCCAAGACAAATTCCTTGTCTTTGTTACATGATTTCACCTTAGCACAACATTTCTCATACATTCTGGTCTGTCTTTTTTAAAATCTGAGTTGCTTCTTAGCACAGTCAAATTTGGATCTGTACAATTTCTAGTTTCCCATCCAAAAGTCTGAGCATTTTGTGCAACTTTCTTGAGCCTACAGAATAAATTTAGGAATAGGTATAAGGGAAAGTTTTGGCGTTTTTTATGCCCCTCCTTCCAGGTTTCCAGCACTGCTTGAATTTTGGGCATGAAAAATTCTATCAGAAGAACCTTTTACATGATACTGGGCCTTCTGTTCTCAGCTAGATGCTAGAAATATAGAGAAATGAGCAAATGAAATGTGATGTTATATGTGACATGGGGAGACCAGGACAACACATCCTCTACAGAAGTCTCCAGTGTTCCTCCTCTTTAATGCTAGAAACCCCACATTCCTGTGTGATAGTCACTCATCTCTACCCACAAATTGTGAATTGTTATGGAAACTGTTGCATCCTAGGATGACTAAACATATTTGATGATATTGCTATGAACAT
Organism: Crocodylus porosus; assembly: GCF_001723895.1. NCBI lineage: Eukaryota > Metazoa > Chordata > Crocodylia > Crocodylidae > Crocodylus > Crocodylus porosus. The sequence goes on from NW_017728886.1 coordinate 92,380,472, forward strand.
TTTGGCCAGGGTGAAGGCATTTGGATTGCTGCAGAGGTCTCTGCAAGGGGTGGAGCTTGTTGAGTGGAAAAGTCAAGCCTACAGACCAAAGAAACCTGTGTTGGAAGAGGGGTCCCAGAGCCAAGCAGCAAGCTTTAGGTAGAGAGGAAGGGTTGGTTATGCTTTGGTTTGGCTTCACTGTGGGATTAGGCAAGATCAGTAAAAGTTCCCTTGGAAGGTTCCCCTAAATCTGAAGTGAAGCTGCCAGAGAAGGACCCAAGACAGAACCAAGCTCAGAGAATGCTCAAGTGTGGCAAGGCAATAGGCAAGGGGAGTATTTGAAAAGCTTATCGTTTCTGTCTAGAAGTCTGCATGCCTTGTTATCAAAGTACAAAGTAAATTTGTTTTAGTTACCTGGTGGGTTCTGGGAGAGGCTGTTCTTGAAGTAGTTTTGAAGGTCAGAGGTAGGTCAGGTGCACCCAAGACAGCCAGGCTGTGGGGCCCTGTGTTACAGGGATTGTGCCACTATATGCTGTGACTTCTGGGGGATTCCTAAAAGCAAAATGTATACATTAAGGACCCTGTGTCATTTTTCTGCGTGCATCACTTGTCAATTTACAGTGGTGTTTTTGATGATTGACAAAGTCTCTAATGACTCTTTGATGGTTGCCTAGGAAATTTGTGCTCTTAAGAGGTTGCAATGCTGGCAAGGTCCCATTTCTCTGAAGGGGTAATAGACAGTGTGCTTGTGCCCAGACAGCGTGCTGGTGAAGCTAAGGGAAGAAATGGGTTCCAGCCTACTTAGGCCAAGGGAAACCCAATAATGCGTGCAGCATTGCCAACTTTCCTGGTTTTCCTGCAAATGTAGTGATTCTTGTACCTTTTTCCTCAGTCAGAACAGCTATCATCTCCCATTACTGCCCATGCAGCTGAAGCCAACAAGATGATGGCCATTTCCCTACAGGTTATACATTCAGATGTGGCAGAAGATAGCTGCCATCGTTGCTTTCAGGTAGATTGAAGCTGTGTCCAGAGCTCCCAGAACATGGCTCCACAGAGGGTGGGGTAGAGGAAAGGTACAGAGGACATGAGTAAGACAGGCACTGTGAGGAAGTAGGTGGATTTAGCAGTGGCAGACTGAAGGACTGCAGAGGTTAGCGAGAGGAGGGAAGGTGGAAGGGATCTGACAGCAGCTTCTCAGCTTTAGGTAGTGCAGAAGAAAGATAGTGCTCTCCAGGCAGCCATGGGGCAGGCAGTGTGCAAGTTCCAGAGGTCTGGAACCTGTAGGAGGAGCCCTCCAAGCAATGCAAGCAGCTCTTCTGTTCCTATTACTTCTTTCCAGGGCTGGATGGGCCAGCTGAGGTCTGTCTGTGCACCCAGCAACAACATTTTTTGCTGCCCACTGTCCATGGACTTACCTGTTGCCTGGAATCAAGGCAATGTCTGGAGAAGGGAAGGGGAAGAAATGTCACAGCGTTTCAGGCAGAGAGTCAGTAGGAGAGAAAGATAATTCAAATTAAAGTATTTTTGGATAAAGTATAACAGCATAATACATAAAACCATATTTATTGTAACAATTGTATAATTTCCACCTTTAGTTAAATGGAAATTTTACAAAAATGTGAATGTTTTAAAAATTATTTTTGAAATGGTGTTTAATGTTTAAGAATCAAATACTTAAATAGTTTATAAAGGATTTTGAATTGGTAGGGTACTGCATTGTGGGATTTAGGGTAGTAGCTGGTGGGACTCTTCAGACTCCTGGTGTCAGAGACAGAAGTGTGGAGGCTTGTAGGACTAGTAAATGAACCCAGATACTCTATAGCTTGGGGGTTAGGCTTGGGTCTATGGTTAGGGTTAGAACTGCTGAGGCTAATAGAGCTAGGGTTCAGGTTTGGCTGGTCAGGATACCTCAGGCTGGGATTAGGGATCTGTCTGGTAGGGCTTTGCAAGTTACAGTTGGGCTTGATTAGGGCTGCTTGGCTAGGGTTAGGGTTGTGGCTAGTGATAGGCTTGCAGCTGCTTTAAATATATTACTGCACTAAGTTACAAAAAGCTCTGCTTGGATTAGTATAGGGGTTCCCAAACTGTGGTATGCGTGCTCCTGGGGCTTTGCAAGGCATCTCTGGGGGTACACTGTAGAAATTGTATAATGGTGGATTTAATTTTCATTATAATAATAATTCACATTTAAGGGGTTTAAATATAAATTATATGCTGGGAGCAGTACACAGGCAGCCAGTAAATCTGGAAAGGGGTATGCAATAAGAAAAAGTTTGGGAACCTCTGGGTTAGTAGTTAGCAAGTACTGTCTTCCTTGATTGTTGATTTTCCAAGTGCATGTTATAACCTTAGTAATAAAAAGGAATTATGAGGGGTCAGATGGACAAGTAGTCAGGCAAGTCAACACTAATAGGGAAAATGTACTGTTATTCCTTTCCCCTTAGGAAGAAGCGGAGAGTAAGTGATTTCCCTTTGAGCAGCCAAGAAGAAGAATGCATTCTTTTCCTTAAGCATTAAAAGTTGAAATTACCTTGCATGCATTGGTAGTTTGGGGAGTGTCCCAATGGGAGAATGCTAACAGGGTTAACACATAGTGGCATAGTGCAATCTTACACCTCAGGTGAAACATGAAGATAATCCTACCTGACTTTATATAGGTAACCTATTAACTGCTACCAGATACATACTGTGGGATACTAAAAGAACACGAAAGTATAGAACGTGGATCGAAAGGACCCACAGGAAGACAATCATTTACGCCTTTTTGGCAGTGGAAATTTGGGGTTTTTTTTATTTGAGGGATGTTTTATTAGGCTGGTATCCATGAATCCTCATTGTTCTACTTTGACCAGCTGTACTATTTCCTTTTTTCTTTTAATTTTTAAGCTATACTTAATATATTTAATAAGAGTTGGTTTTTAAAGAGAGGACAGGTGGGTTGTGTGAACTTGGTACATTCTGAATACTTCAGTTGTTGTAACGGGATATGCATCCCCATTTCTTGGTGCACCTAAGAATGGGTGAAATCCCTTCAGTATGCCAAGAGGAAAAGCCTACTCCTAAATACCATCTAAGATGTCAGTCTTGGAGAAAAGAACTGACATCTGTAATGTGTTAGGCTACTGGAACATGGAGACAGCGCCTCTTAGGGTTTTTCTCCTAAGCAGGGAAATCATATAAAGCAAAGGTGTCAAGTAGCACACAGGGAAGAAGACAAGGAAAACCTTTAAACCAAACATGAATGTAGTGGAGCCTCCACTCTAATTCATGAGCACCCTGAGAGGGAGTTCCCCTCCGACTCATCTGCCACGCCTTTGATGTTAATGAAAAAGGGGAGGGTTCAGTGACATAAATTATGGGTTCCCCTTCACGGCACAGCGAGTTGATGAATTGGAGCTCCACCTCCACTACACCTCTTCCATATGCCAGCTGCAGTGTGTCACTGAGGATGTACTTGCCACCCAAGCCAAGCCAGTGGGCTCCTTTGAAAATACTGGTGTTGAGATCAAGCCAGTGAAGTTTTGTTCCTCCTTTCATGTGGGGCAGCAACTGGCCTAACTGCTGCTCTCTGGGCACCCATTTCTTGAATAACAGAAAACTATATGGTTGAAGCAACAGAAGATACATAAACAATAATTTACTTCACAAAAGAGAAGTGTAGGATCCCTTGCTTCCCAGATCCTCCCCAGAAAAGTCCCTGGGGGTGCTCAGACACCTGTAATGAAAGTCTTACTCAGGGTTCTGTAGTACCCGAATCCTCCTGGTCCTCCAGAAGGCCCCCAACATCCAGAAAAAAAAATATAAACTAACACAGGGGTCTTCTAACCCTCAACCAGGTCTGCAAAGAAGAAAACAAAGCAAACCTCTCCAGGGTACCCATGGATAAAGAGAAACTGAAATTGATTGTGCACCTGCAGTCCTAACAGTAAAGCCAAGTCCTTCAGGCTACAGTCCTCACCTTTCCCAGGACTTCCCCTCTCATGTACAAGGACAGTCCTTGTGAAGACAGAGGTGGGGATGACAATCTCAGTCCCACCACATCTCCCCTCCTTGGAAATATTTCAGGAGGTTGCTAAACCTTCCCCATATTGGGCTCTGCCTCCCTGATTTTTTCCTCCGTGTGCACAGCTGTAACTCCTTTTATACAGCCAGTGTGGTGCAGCTCCCTGACACCATCCATCATGCATCCCTGGAGCTGGAAGGAGCATGCGCTTATAAATTGACACTGTGGTGCTGTACGCTGCTGTGCTGTCAAATGTAGCATTGCTGCAGGTAAGTCTAATGGGCAGTCAGCCCATAGCAGGTCTCATTCAGCTGATCTACAGCTGCCAGCTGCAATTCCAGCACAGCAACCTGGCATCTCGTTCCTGTCTCCCCAGGTCTCACTGTCACAATGAACCTGGAAACATAAGAAGACTTCTTGATTAGGGTAAGACTGGGTATATACACACAGGACATTAGGATGAACCTTGAAGGCTGTCCTTAGCCTGTCTGAGCCATGCAAGTCATTTTCCTCTGTCTACAACATACGTTGTTGCTGACTCCATAGCCATCCATGTGGAACTACTTGTATATAATTCTGAACCTTTCTAGGAATCAGTCTGCAGATGTCTATCACTACAGGGTTATATCTATTCATGGGCAGGACAAAAACGAAGAGAGATAATGAAAGACTGTATATTTGTAGCTGATGGATTTACTATGCTCAAAGCCTACAAAGCCAAGGTGAGAGGCTGGCTGGGAGGCAAGTGTGGATTGACCTCATGTCTATAAAGTCACCAGATTGTCCAAGGCTGACCAGCTTGTGGGGCATATGTGACCAATGGGTATGGGTCATCATCTCGTCATTGGCAGCCCCTCACAATCGAGGATGATTGACTTCCATGATTGTCTTAACTGTGGGTCTGAAGATGGCTGACAAGGCCAATTCGGGTATGGTTAGTTAGATCTTAAAGTCAGCCCTAACTAGCATAGGTTTTGAACTGCTTACTGGAAGTGATATTTAAGGTGTTTAGTGTCATTTTGAATTAGATACCTTGTTCTTATTGTCCCCCTAAGAAACAAACTTTCTCCCAGGAGAGAGAGACAGGAAGGCATGATATGCATGCTGATTTTGTTGTAGCCTGTCTGCTACCCTCACTCAGAGGCATGATGAATTCAAACACCAGGAACAAGTAGCCAGTCTTATCAAATTTCTCTTTCCTCAAAAAAAGATACAGCATAGGTATTACCAATTTAAGATCAGGCCTAATTTGGAGGGAATTCAGCTGATTTAGATTTAGATTTCTGTACTGACATTGCTAGAGTGTCAGCTGTGGTAGCGCTTCTCATGCAGATACCAGTTCACTTGGAAGCAAACTGAAACTAAACAAATGTGGCCTTTTGTAACTTTTGGTCTTTACTGCTCTGTGCAGGGTTCAGACAGGTGACTTCATCTTCATTATCAAAAGGAAATTTCAGTGTCACACTTCTCTAACTTGGGAATGCACCTGTTTTCTGTTTAAGTCAACAGTCAGTGTATCCTGAGCTAATAAGCACTGTGGCCTGAAAGTTTATTTAGTCTATTATATGGTTACTACCTCAGGAACAGGAGTCTTGTTAAAGTTATCTCTATTCCTAACACCAAGAATCTTTAAATTGTGCTCCGCGTGAGGTAATTTCCTGTTTTTGTCACTCCTGTTAATGTCACAATCTGCCTAATAACACTGCTATCTACCATACTTCACGTAATTACTGATGAGTCAATGTTATTTACTGATAAAGGTTAACATACAAAATCCCCCAAAACCTGTCATAGAGAAAAAGAGCCAGATTACATCAATGTTGTGAATAATTAATCTACTGAATAAGAATTTTATGATGCCTGATACATATTTTGTGTATACGGTAATAATCAAATAAAAGATCATGAAAAAATTAGCAAAAAATTAGGTTATGAAGTTCCTGACAGAGATCTATTAGGCTGCACTAGTGTTTCCATAGGAAAACAGTAGGTGACCTATCACTCAGGACTTTTAAAACAGAATAGAATTATGTATTAATAAATATATTATAAGAAACAGTTCTGCATTGGTGTAAGGGGCTTTCCTCACCACTTAGAGATGTGTCACCTCCCAGCTGGAACAGTAGTATTTTGTTGTTGTAGATAGCCTGCCACGCCTTCAACGTTCTGGGAGATAAGTGCGGACACTACTGGGAGGCAACTGAGATCAGTTATGGACTCAGAGTTTCTGTGGCTCTTCTCAGGACTTCACCATCCCCATCCCCTGCCTGCACCACACCTGATGTTCCAGGCGATGTTGATTGCCACTATGATTCTTTACTATCTTAACCAAAAGGCTCTTAACTGAGGTGTCTGTCTATGTGGTTGCTTGTCCTGTTCTTCCCTGCATGGGTCCCAAGGCTCTCTGTCTCTGGTTCTCTCTTTGTCACAGTCTCAAGGCCGGGACCCTCTCTCTCTTCTCCTCTCTCTTCTGAGAGAATAAAGTCAGCTCCTCTTCCTTTTCTTGTAGGTCCCCGGAGTGGTTCCTTTCACCCACCCAGGATCAGACTCATCAACTGCTCAAGCCTCCTTGCCGTCTCCAATCGTTGGTTGGACCTTGCCGGGTAAATCACGGGGCTGGTGCTTACCTTCTGGCCCTCTATCCCTTCTCCTTTCTTCACTGGGCTTCTCCCTTTCTCTCTTTCACTGCTCGGATTTCTTTCTCCTTCTGTCTCCCCCTGGGATGCTCCCCGGCGTCCCTTAAATCTCCTGCTCTCCAACTAGTTCAAATTCCCCCCCTGCCATTTTTCAGTGTGGGGGATGCACAGGGACGCTGATGTCTGTGACATGCACTCACCTTTAATTAGCGTGGCTTGCTAATTAAAGGGTCCACTTTTAATTAGCTTGGCTCACCAATTAAAGGGCCTGATGCCGCAACCCAGAGCACATGTAAAAATTCCCTATGTGCCTAACTCACCTGGGAGAATTCCTAAAATCCAGCAGACACTTGCTCTGCATCTTTAGGCACCTAAATATTCTAATATACATGTAAAGCAAAAAGCATGTACTGAGTACTGCAGAAATAATAATTACAATGTCCTCCTTCCAGCTGGGGGAATTGTTGGACCCTTTGCTGAAAGGCACTCAATTACAGAGGCTTTGAAACACTCTTTGAATGGCATGAAACACTAGGTCATGTAAACTGCTTAATAAAGAACTCATTTCTCAGCTTTACATTTGTTTTCTCTAGAATTCATGTTATTCTCTAGAAAGCATTTCCAAAGAGCAGCTCTTTCATTCGTTTCTGGGGATGTTTCTGTTTTGTGGATGATCGGTTTCAAGACTGATTTTTTTTTTGGACCTAGTCCATTGATAGAAATCCACTTGCTTCCCCTGTTTCATGGTTCTTTGGGGATCTCAGTAGCTCAAAACATTTGAATCTATTTCATGGTTCTTTGGAGATCTCAGTAGCTCAAACCATTTGAAAAAAAGAGCTACATTTTATGTCCTGCCTTTTGGATGGAATGTCTACTGTTTAAGATTAATAGGTTTCAAACTGCAGCTGTAAATCAGGACATAGAGAGTCCCTTCTGCATTCTCTGTCATTCAGCTGCCCACACAGATGCAAATAATGTCTAAAGAAAGGGACTTCCATAACTGAAAAAAGCCACTCTTGGAAACTCAAGGCTGTTCTCAAGAACTAATATGACTGCAATTATATCCAAGAAACAAGCTGATTTTGGTGCTTATACCTAAATGCCTGAGCTCCATTAAAAAAATGGTTCCTATTATATAATTCCCAGTACTGTTTCTAGCTGAAACAGAAAAGAAAACTGAAGTGCTTCATACTGGTTACTATCATGCCTGCTCCCAGTACTTGTTTCATTGTCTTGGTTCAGCCTATTCCCAGGAGCAGATGGGCTAAATTAGGCAAGGTTTTTATTAACAAGTTTTTCAAATGTCCTCTGATCTCAGCAGCTTGTTGGACAAAGGCAGTATTTTAGAATCACTTTTTAAAAGGACCTGAGTCCCAGTTGTCCCACTGCATGTAAATACAACTTGTTACTCCAAGTGAACAACACAAGTTTGGAGATGCCATTACTAATGGCACTGCTTAATAATAATATTATAATATATACTAGTCCTCCCACTCTTTTTTCTGTACCTGGAACAAGTGGTACTTCTGTACATTCTGGGAAGAGCTGTCAGAGGATTATGCTTTTGTTGGTTAGGATTGTGTCATCTCTTCTCTCTGCTGAGCAGATAGTTCTAAACGTTTGTTGGAGGAGGATCCTAACAGTGAGAATCTCTTCACTTGCCATTTTTGCATCACTCTTTGTGTTTTTATCATCAGATAATGATACACATAGGAGTTGCCCTGGGATATCTGCAGTTACAGTTAAGAGTTTATATATACCACAAGTCTTATGTAGTGACAGATAACAATGGGGAGGGCTGGGGTGTTCTCTAATTATTGCTTTGTTTAGATTGGGAGGGTTTTAAGTATGCTTGGATTACACCACTGTTTTTCTTTTTTGAGTGGATGGATTCTGATGAATCCTCCACCTTTTCATTAGTACCCTTGCAGTCCAAAATGAAGATTCTACTATACTCTTCACTTACCAACTTCCCCAAAAAGTGAACTGCAATATACTTCTCACTGCCATCTTGCCCTACAACATTCCCATTTGACTCCCAAATGGGCTAAGTAACAGAAAAGAAATAATAAATGTTCAAGAAACACACAGTTCTCTTTGTTGCTTATAAGCATTCAATTTTCCAGTTACTTTTAGTACAAATCGATACAAACTACAAAGACCTTACTCAAGAATATCTTCATAGCATCGATTACCCTGTTAATTGCTGTGTACCTTAAACCAAGCCCAACTTCCTAGAGAATTAGTGCAGTCATTATATTCAGAATCCATGCACTACTTTTAGAGAAAATCAATTGTCCTATAGTCAAAACATTTCTAAGGTAATTTAAAATCTTTCTGATTTATTTGTATGGTATCTCTCACCTACATACATATACTAATCACCCCAAAATTACACTAAATGTAGTTTTAAAAATAAATATAGTAGCCCAAGTAATTAAAAAATAGTATTAATTTACTTTGCCTTTAGCTTCCTTGAGACTTGACTTATCCTGTGCATAGGACACCCAAAAGACTTCTTCCATTCTCTCCATCCTTGCCTCTTGTTATCCTGGGAATTTTCTCTGTTCTCGAGATCCCAGGCAGAAGAATCCCAGTATACCAGGCAGCAGTGCCTAGCCCTGAAAATTAGGGATACAAGGATTTTTACGTTATTGTGAGAGTTTTCGTTGCAGGCACCAGAATCCTATCATTCAAGATAAATGTGTGGGTGTTAGCAATGCCACCTTGAGGGAGGCTTGTTATTACTCAGTAGAGGAAAAAAATCAAAATGTGAAAAGAGAGCAGGCATTTTTGTGAGTAATTTCAATTAGCCAAATAAACCAACTATTTAACCTCCCCCCCCACCTCCACCCCCAAAAAAGGCAAAAAAGAAAAAAGCTTCAAGAGCTCTGGAACAGGGGACCCAAGTACTGTTACTGAGAAAGAGCTGATAGGCAGGAGAAAAACAACAGAGCCCCTTTAGGAACTCAACTTTTGTGGCCTACAGGGGCAAGGACTTAGATAAAGTGCTGCTACAAAACAGGGTAAGAGGCTTAGTCTAGGGGCTCAGGAGAAAAGAATCCTGGGAAAGAAAGACAGAAAGACTGAACTGGTGGCAGTGCCTGCTCGTAATAGGGGAGACAAACTCCCTAATCAGGGGCTGCACTGAGCTCCAGAATGCAAACTATTGCAGATTGTTGTTGAGAAGAAACTGGTTCCAGATGTGGACCTGCCTCTGACAAAGATAAACCAGAGGCCAATGAGGCTAAAAAGAGATAATAGAAAACTCCTGTGCCAGACCTCTGAGACAGGGATCAGCTGGCCAGCTGGGCTAGGGACAGACATGTAAAAAGCCTGAGCCTAAATTGATTCAATCTTTGCAGGTTAGTTTAACCTGCCTAGGCTGAACTGGTTTGTAACCACACAGACATCCCCTGTGGGCTGAAAAAATGTCGGCACATACCTACAGTGGCTCAGGCTAGAAGCTGAGGGGTGCTAAAGCAGCCCTCCCTTTCCTTCCACAGTGCTGAGCTGGGGTGAGGTGAGGGGACATGGCCAGGCCCCGGCAGGACACTTTGATTAGGGAAGAGTTCACCTCCTCCCTTTGCTGCTCCTGACCAGTGAGGGACCCTACATAAAGATAAAACTGAATTCTTTCATGCATTAAGAATTTACAAGGCACATTTCTAGGATACTCAGAAATGTTGATGTTGCACTCAATTTCTAAGGACAGTTTCAATTGCTACGTTGAAAGCCAATAAGTTTTCTTACCAGCCTTCACCTGGTTATAATTTCCTACAAATTATGAATTGAGCTAATTATTCACTCTATAAGGAACAGAATTTACCAGCTTCACTGGCCAGGCCATCATGGATGGCATTTTATAATATTACTGAAAATTAATATTATTACTGTAACATTAATATTAACATTAGTAGCACAGCATTAACTTATACAGCCAGGAGTTATACAGGGAGTTGATAACGGTGCAATTATCAGCTCATCAGCAAAACATAAGCCTCTCTCATTAGTTCAAGCCCTTCTTAAGCAGCTTTTTCCAAGGAAGGAATGCAGGAACATTACCAGCTACCTGTTGATTAGCTCCAAAAAGCCCTAAGCAGCCACTGTCCTGTCTGCCTTACACAGACACCTCTCAGCATTAGCTAGCACACCACATGTTGGCTACAGTCCATGCTCTGTGAGAGGGGAATCCCAGGTTGAGCAGGGAATGGTGGTGGGGTGGGACAGGGGGAAGCCAGGCAGCCTCTGCTGTACCTCCCATCTCTGCTGGAGCTTCAGCCAGGAAGCAGAGTGGCGGGGCCAGCCCAACTCTCTGGAGCAGAGAGCCCCACCCAGGGCTGCAAAGCATCTGGGATGCTGTGGGACTCTGGTTTAAGTTAAACTAGGAAGAGTTCTGAGACAGACTGGTTTGAGCCAAATCAGTTGTCTGATACTACATTCAATCAGGTTTATCTCAAACTGGTTTCAGCCATTTTCAAGTGGTTTATGTGCACTGAATGTCTGTTCTGTTACAGTTTTCAACCAGTTTCTGATCACTTAAACCAGTTTATGTGTAATGTCTGTCCCTAACCTGGGGAGGAGCTGGGTCAGTAATACATTGATTCCAGGAAAGGAGGACAGTTAACCCAGAGTACCAAGAAAGTAGAAGCATTCTTGCAGAGTGCGTGAGCTGTGGCCTAGAAGGAAGGAGGCAACTCCTTGGAATTACAGAGACTGTTTACAGAGGGTAGAGAATTTTTGTTCTTGGCAGGTAAGTGTGCCTAGAAGGGTTAAAGATTTTATTGAGAGCTATTTCAGTTCTAGTTGGGAGTGTGTTGAGTCACCACTACTGGCTTAAGAGTGGCTAGAGATGGTTTGGAGGCCATACAGTGGTGTGTTTGGGTGCTCGGCAAATGGATTCCTGCATGGAGCAGAGGTATGAAGTGGGCTGATGCTAAGGAGCTGAAGTCAGCAGTCTCAGGATGAAAGCTACAGCTAGAGAGAATTCAGCTAAGGCTGAGGAGGCTGAACCTTGGACAGAGGACCTGTGCCAGAGTGAGCAAAAACAAGTATCCAAGTTGCAAGGCTCAACATGTGGAAATTGTATAACACCTGTGAGGTATGGGCATGACTATGAGGGATGCTGAGGGCACAATTCCCACTAAATTTAAATCCGATTGCTCTTATCTTTGAAGCTGGTATTTTACTTGGCCACTTTCCTCATTAGCATAACACTTCCCATGGCCAGATCAACTGCTTAAACTGTCTGTCCTACTTTGAATTTTCCATCTAAAGAAGGAACAGTTGTTAGAGTAGAGAGGTAAGGACTAGAAGCAGGAAGGTTTTAAACCAAATTGAAGGAAACTGAGCATGTAAAATGCAGATGTTGGGATAGAGTATCTTCTTACATCATGCTTGTCTGCTTTCAGATTGGAAAATCATGCTGTTCCTTCCTGGAGTGATGAAACTCTCCTGTTCTAAATCCAGACTGTGGTGGGACCCACCATTTCCTGTACATTGGGATACTCTCTGTGCTCTGAGGAGACCAAGCTTGGGAAAGAGAGAGAAAAAGAGGCAGAATCTGGGCAGGAGCAACAGGCCAGAGCTGACTGTGGAGAGGCCTTGGCTATATGGGAGTTGGGTGAAGAGAGAGAGAGCACCTGTGGCTGCCTCTGATTGGCATGCAAAGGACAGGATACAGAGGTTATACTAAGTTAACTGCCCTGGATTAGCAACTCTTGATGTGCCACTTCTATGTAACTAGAACCGATTGGGCTTTCTATATTTGTATTTTTTTCTGACTGTGCTTATCTACTGATGACTAGAGCCTGAAGCTCCTTGTGCTTCCCTTGGAGGGTGTGGAATGCGCTGTACGCTCCAGCTAGGGACAGACATTCAAAAAGCCGGCGCCTGAATTGATTCAATCTTTGCAGGTTAGTCTAACCTGCCTAGATTGTGTAGTAGTAATGGTTAGCTCCCTTACTAAAGAGTGATGTCTTCCATAAGAAAGGGTCAGTTGACCATTTTGGGTAAAGGGTTAGTTGCTACAATAAAGGCTTAATGAGGACAAAGAGTCTTCCTGCTTCTTCCTAAGATCCAAAATAACACAGAATGAACAAATATGCAAATGAACAGACATTCCCTCTGGACTGAGGAAATGTAGGCATATGCCTGCAGTCACTCAGGCCAGGAGCCGGGGGGTGCTAGAGCAGCCCTTGGCTTGAAGGGATGCTGTGCTGGGGGGGGGCGGGGGCAGGGGAGTGGCCAGTGCCCCAGCAGTAGCCTAAAGTGAACTGGCCGGGGAGAAAACGTAATTCCACCCTCCCTGTCCCATGCACCTGAGCTGGGGTCCACCTGGCACTGGCACTGGCACTGGCACTGGCACTATCCTCTCCCTCCCCCCGGCCAATGCAGGGACAGAGGCACCAAACTCCAGCCAGCATGGCCCCTTGAGGCAGAGGTGGCAGGGATGGGGTTTATTATATCCCCTGACCCCACTCCCTCTGCCCCTGGGGAACCATAGCCAAAGTCTGCCAGCCCCAGCCACTGCCAATCACTCCACGCATGGGGCAAGTGGAAGAATAACCCCCCTCTGCCAGATGCTGGGCTGCAGAGCATGCTGGGGACTCTGGTTTAACTTAAACCAGGAAGGGCTTTGGGACAGAAGTTTCATAAACTGCTTTAAGCTCAATCAGTTAAGTTTGCCACATTCAACCAGGTTTATCTCAAACTGACTTTCAGCCATTTTGAAACTGGTTTATGTGCACTGAGCTTCTGTTCTGTTACAGGTTTAAACCAGTTTCTGCTCACTTAAACCAGTTTATGAGTAACGTCTGTCCCTAGCTAGACACATAAAGGACTAGTGAACAACAACCTTTGCAGTGACCCTTGCAGTGGATCTAGTTATGGCAGCTTTATTTGTTGGAAACCATCGGGACAGGACGAGTAACAACAGGTCAATTCTCGGTCTCCAGTAACAGCTTGGATGTTTACAGAAACTCAATTGAAGTTATTTTCTGGGAGGTAAGTGCCACTGCTGATCTTACAAGACCTTCAGGTAAGCATCTACCTTTCCAAGTAAAAATTAAACTAGATCTTTAGGACTACAAATAGTTCTGATGGGCCTGGTTTCTACTTGCTGAAACTCCTGTTTGTTTGTTTTTTAAAATTCATTTTTACTTATCCTCATTTTACATAGATATAAATGACCTCAAGGAATACAGTGTAGTGGAAGTCATTGGGGATGAAGGAGGAGAGTGGTTTTTGTTTTGTTTTTGTTCTTTTCTTTTCCCCAGCATAGAATACATGCAAGGTGAATAAATGTTTCTAAGGGTTACATCACGCTATGGCAAGAGTTAACCAAAAATGGAAGGTCTAATAAACTACAGTGAATCTTTCTGTTCTATTGGTAAATCTGAAATAAGGTTTTTTGAGCTTCCCATACATGAATGAAGCTTTTTTGTGCATTAATAATATTAATTTTACAGTAATGTTATAAAATACCGTCCATGGTGGCCTAGCCACTGAAGCTGGTAAATTCTGTCTGGTCTTAATATAATGAATAATTAACTCCATTCATAATCTGTTGTAAATTATAACCAGGTGACAGGTGGTCAGAAAACTTATTGGCTTTCAATGTAGCAACTGAAACTGTCCTTAGAAATTGAGCGTAACATCAACATTTCTGAGTCTCGTAGAAACGTGCCTTGTAAATTCTTAATGCATAGAAGTCACAGTTTAATTGGCTTGTCTGATCTCAGCCCTTTGTGGTAACAAACTGTCCCAGATGGGCCTTTTTGTGTCATTCGTGGGAGCTCCGCCTTCCTGGTTGTTGGCTACTCCCTGTCCGGACCTGCTTGACACCGTGGGTGTTTGTTCTCCCTTGTCGCCAACCCCGCTCTTTCCTGCCACGACTTGCTGTTTTCCCAGTGGGCAGGGCTAGTTCAACGGTCCCTCGGTGGCACGGTTTTGGCCCACCGGTTGCACACGGGGCTCCGCCACCTCTACACCCTGGCCTCACGCCACCTATAGGCTCCACGTGCCTGTACCTGCTCTGTGCTACTTCTGCAAGCTTCCAACACGTCGTTCGTACTCGATCCCACCTCAGTGTTGGCCCCTTCGCCTAAACCTACACTGGTGCCTCAGTTGCACTATCTGCATACCCCGCGCCACACGCCCTTCACCCTGTGAGACCTTCCATACTCGGAGTCACCGATATTCTCACAGCCTGGCTGTCCCTCCACCAGATCCCACTTATCCCAAATGGGGCAGGAAAGGAATGCCCCTTTAACTGCTCTGAGGCTGCTCCACTCCTATTCCTTTAACATGCGGCTGCTGCTCTTGGCGGCGATCCCACCCCGATCTCCCTTCAGCCAGGTGATCCGCGATCCTTCGCCCCTCTTCAATGTGACTTGCACCCAGCGTCCTGGCACTTACTTCAGGGTCCTCCTGGGTCATCCCGACCTCTAGCAGCTCACCCGATCCACCACTTCTGCGGCCATCTGCAGACGTCCCTGTCGTCGTGCATCTCTTAGGGATCGCTGCTCCCTCCGACACGCCCATTCCCTGATCCCCATCTCGGAGTTTCCTCGTCGTCACTGGCTCCAACCGCGTCTGGGTTCCTGAGCTCCCTGTTGCCTCTGGAGCGGCGGCCGCCATTTTAAAATCCCCCAGCCGGCATCCAATGCTGCCATCAGCTGCTGTCTGCAGCTGTACAAAGATGATGCTAACGAGCCGTGCGGATTCTCCCTCCGGCTCAGCGTTTCTCCTGCCCTGGGCTTCAGGTAAGCGTCTCCTGTTACCTCGGGCCCCATGACACAAACAAATTTGTTTACAGTGGCGTCCTGGTAGCTATTCTGGGTTTTGATATTTTGCTTTCTGAAACATAAGATTTTTTGTTTTTGTTTGTGGCGATTTTTTAAATGCAGAACACTTAAGGTGAACTTTTTTGTATATTTCTAGCCTGTAGTTTAACATAATTTTATTTAAGTATAAAGAAGTGATGTTTGGGGGCATTTTTATTGAATTCCAACTCCTATCCAAAAACAGCTTGACACAAATCACTAGGGTTTAAAACAAAACAAAACTAGGAAGTAAAAAATGCACTTCACCATCTTACCATGATAAAAGGTAGAACTACAGAATTGGAATGCATTTGTGCTAATGTATGTTTTAATGCATTTATTTGTTTGCAATAATTTTTAATGCATTTATTTGTTGTGTGTGTGTGTGGGTGTGGTTTTTTGTTTGTTTGTTTTTTTGTGTTCTCCTTTTCTAACCAAAAAGTTCTAAATTCAGCATAAAGGCTACATTTAGCTGACACTAACATTTTAATGAGTACCAACCAATTGTTGGCTCTGCATTTAGGACCCAGATGCCTTGTGCCAAGTGGGGGTGACCCATCTGCAGGCCAACCACAAGCTTTCCATTTAATACCAGGCAAACGTATTGATACACAGTGATAACAGATAAGAAACTATATAAACAATTAAGTAATTCTACATATCTACCAAATCCTAGGGCTGTTCTGAGAGTCAAAGTATATCTAGCCAGGATGCAGTCTTCATTCTGAGACTTTCTTGTGTGTCAGATGTCAGCAGTCAGGAGGTGGCATGCTGAGCCCCCCACCAACTCCACTCCTCCAGTGGAGTGGATGAGATGTGCTGGTGGTCTGCCCCTGTCCATAGTGGCCTCAAGGACCCTTCTTAGGGAAGAGAAAGACCTGGGTGGAACCAGGGAGGAGGGACCCTTTGTTGCTCTCATGTCTCTGCTTTGTATTCTTCCCTCCTGATGATTCATGATTGAAGAGTTCTGATGACTCTTCCACCATGGCTGTCACTGGTTGGTTTCTCTGTTTTCATCACACATCCATGTAGCTCATCACGTGCATACATACTAATTTGGTGTTTCTGGGCCTTCTTCTAATGTGGGCTGTTCCCCCCAAAACTGGGACTCAGCACCTCCCCCTCCCCCCGCCCCCATGCTCTGGGGCCTTGTTAGCTGGTGCCACCTTATCTTGTGTTATGGACCAGAGACAGCAATCAGTTGGACAATGTTTTATTGTTATATCTACAGTGTTAAAGCAAGTCTCTTATCATAATAATAAAGTGAACTCTAAATGCATGTTTCATAAATTCATGAATATATATTTTGCTGCCCTCCCACAGGGGCGATGGCCCCCACACGGGGATTACGGCCCCCCAACAGGGGATTTGGCCCCCACACAAGTGGTTCAGCCCCCCAAGAGGGACCAAATATCCCCTGCAGGGGCTACTCCCCCGCAAGGCCCACATGCCCCACCTCAGCCCTCCCGATGGCTGTCCCACGCAGCCCCACCCCCAATGGCGCACCCCTAGGCCCCTAAGGCTACCCCCACAATCCCAGGTACTGATACTTAAAAAAAAAAAACAAAACCCCAGAAAAAAATGGAAAACCCCCCCCTTTACTTACCTTAGAAGTGGGCGGGGGGGGAAGGCTCCAGGGCCTCCTGGCAGAGCCCCCCAGGCACCACAGGACAGAGGAGGAGCAGCAGGGCCCAGTCTGGGGCTACTGGCACTGTCACCCTGCTCAGCAGTGTGCAGGCGGGGCCCCAGTCAGCCAGATGGCAGCTCCAACTGCTGGCAAGTGCTGGGGGTTTTTTGTGTTTTTTTTTTAA
>NW_017728886.1:92398607-92407298 GCF_001723895.1 Crocodylus porosus
AGGCATCAAGCCTCTTCTTAAAGACCCCCAGGGTAGGAGCCAGCACCACTTCCCTTGGAAGTTGGTTCCAGATCCTAGCCGCCCTAACTGTGAAGCATTGACCTTTACGAAGTACTTCACCTGGAGAGAGTGAGAAGGATCTAACGTTACGTAGGTATTGGTAAATTGTTATTCTGAAAACTGTATAATGCTGTTTTCAAGTAAAGCAGGGTGAGTTAATTAGTAAATTAGTGTGCTTCTGTAGGCTTATGAAAAAGAAACCCACTCATTGCATTTGCAAATGTAAAATGATGCTAAGAGGCAATTCACCATGTTTCATGCATTTCTCACAAATCAACTTCACTTTTAACTAGTTACACTCTTTTTAATTTACCTTTTAACTAGTTGAAAGTGGAAATATTTAACTTTTAACTTGTTAATTTTAAAGTCTGCTAACTTCTAACTTTAACTAGTTACAATTTTTATAAACTTTTTCCATGACTGCTATAAGGCAATTCCCAAAAAGCAAACCTTTAAATATCAATTTTAAGCCATCAGCAATGAGAATCAGCTTTTGTTTAAAAACTGATTAAAGGCAGATATGCTAAATGAGATGATAAAAATCTGTGATTCGAATCAAAGCTTGGCGATTGCAATTAGCACACAAGAATTAAAAAAAATTCAGCGTGAGGCTTTTTTTTATCAATCCAGCCTAACTTCTGTTGAGGTTGCCAGCTGTCAGTTGTGCTAATAGTTATGCTTTTGGACAGTTGTTCTCCTGGAACTGCAGTAAGATCACTGATTGGCACAGGCTGCCAGTCAGCCATTAGATGGCAATAGCTTTTGATCATTTCAGACTTGGGCTGGATTAGAAGCAATGAACTGAAAGAAAAGAGCTTAATATTCTACTACTGCCATCCTGAGCCTTCCAGTCCTCTGCTGTCAGATCCTTTTAATGTAGCACACAGTTGGGAATATTTATAGCTAATTTGGTAGGAGTGAAGCACAGCTTCATCATTATTCAGTAGTGTCAAGGCTGCATAATGCAGACAAAGTTTCTGCCTCTGAGACTTGTACTGTGCTACTTTATTTAGAGCCCCACTTGGGGGTGATTCAGAACAGCACTGCCTCTGAAGGAATTCACGGATTCTTTCTTAAGCTCTTCAGTACTTGGGAGCACCTGTTTCTGCATTTCATGGGGGGTACATCTTGCTCCCACTTCTTCCCTATGTCCATCTTCACTTACAAGTTGGTACACATATACCTACCTTCGTCCAGCCTCTTGCCACTGCATTTGGGGTGCTAAGTTCCTTCTACACCAAGACTGCAATTGTGCCAAGCCCTCAACCTGGCCATACATGTAAGAGGGGGGGCAGACTTATTCTATTCAATTCCATGCTTCCAACCCTTTCCCCCCTGCACCCCCAACGTATCTCTACAAGTGTCAGGAACAAGTTGGCATTGAGTTAGAATGCTGTAGAACAATGCTGCTCAACTTCTTGACCCTATGGGCCAGATGACTGGTGTGGGGCCAGTCTGCAGGCCAGATTTGAGCCATGGGGCCCCGAACAATTCCTCCCTGCCCTGTGCTCTGGAAGTGGTCTCCAGGAACCTGGCACACAGGCCTGGGGCTCCTCATGGGCCCAGAAATTTGGCACTGGGGAGCAATGACACTATTTCCCCTCTACCAAATTTCTGGACATGTGAGAGATGCATGACATGGTGCTGTTGACCGGGGTTTGAGTACCCTTGCTCTAGATCTATTAAAACAGTCAATGGACTGTGTGACCAGAAGATGAGCCAATCTTGGAATCAAGCTGCAGTATCTGAACTCAGAGCTTGGGGGCATTTGGTACAGAGTTTAGCTTCACCCTTTGTAGGAACATAGGTTGGCCATTGTTTGCTTTGTATAAGGAGTTGAGGTCTTCTGTAATTTTAGTTCCCAGGTACATTATCCTGAAATACTACTCTCCAGAAATCTTTCATCACTATCTATATTTGCAAAAATCCATGCACAGGATATATAGCAACCTGTCAGGATATAAAATAAACTATAGGCTTCAGTATTTCTTACAACTTCCAGTACTGATCTGCTTGATTGGAATGTATATTTAATAGCATAAAATCTGTATATAATACAACCTCATACTTTCTTTTTGAGAACATAACTCCTCTGATACCTTTGTTCTCCCTGATACTATGAACTAGTGACTCAAGGGATAGATTAAACAGCAGCAGAGAGAGGAAGGGAACAACACTATCTTGTACTTCTCTCTAACTGAAAGGGCTCAGTGAGATTATTGTTGATTGATTTAAGATTTGTGATTTTAGGTTTTTTGTAAATTGCAGTATGCCCCCCCCCATTAAACCTCATTTAACTCAGTCTCAAAGGCCATTCAATCCTGCCAGATGCCTTTTCTGCTTCTAATGAAACAACTAGCTGCTGTTCCTTGCTTTGTGTATTATTTACAGTTCTTTTGATATGTTTTTACCTGTTTCAAATCTACCAGGGGATGAATCTAACTTAGTCTAGATTTATCTGCATGCTGATAACTTGTCTGTCACAGCTTTTGATTAAGATTTTTAATATCTAGTTTTAACAGAGATAGCAGTCTGTAATTTTTCACGTTCTTCTTTCCCTCTGACATCTTTTATGGTAAGCCATTGTACAGATGTTCATTTATTACCAGGAGAGTGGCTGTGTTTATGGGGGGCTTACTGCGATTTACAAAAAACCTAAAATCACAAATCCTAAATGGATCAACAATAATCTTATATTCTTCCCTAGTTATTTGTCCAAGTTTCCGCTTCTTATAAACTTCCTTTTTGTGATTTAGTTTACTGAAGAGTTCCCTGCTAAACCAAGCTGGTCTTCTGCCATACCTGCTAGTCTTCCTGCATATCAGGATGGTTTGTTCCTGCACTCTAAGTAAGGCTTCTTTTGAAGTATAGCCAGCTCTCCTGGACAACTCTTCCCTTCATACTGGCTTACCAGGGGATCCTGCCCATGAGTTTTCTGAGGTGAATTGAAGTCTGCTTTTTTAAAGTCCAGGGTCCTTACTCTGCTGCTCTCCATACTTCCTTTCCTCAGGATCCTGAACTCAATCATCTCATGGTCGCTGCTGCTCAAATTGCAATCCACCACTACATTCCCCACCAATTCTTCCCTGTTTGTGAGCAGCAGGTCAAGAAGACCATGGCCCCTAGTTGGCCGCTCCAGCGCTTGCACCAGGAAGTTGTCCCAATTACTCTCCAAAAACGTCCTGGATGTACAGACATTCAAGACCTGACTTCTTCCAGTAGCAAAAATGGTGGTTCCAGAAGGAAAAAAAACCCATCCCAGTCTGGTAGCCCTCTCTGGAAGGCTGGATATCGATATACTTACCCTTTTATAGAAGCTACAGCACAGTCCTCCAGCATTTCAGGGTACTTTGCTCCTGGCACCCCCTGCCCCTGCCACCCTGCATCCAGGCAAACTCTCGCTTGGCCTGGACTCTACTGCTCCAGCAGAATGGAAAACAAAATGCACTCCCTAAGGGCTCTGAAGCTGGGAAAGTCCAGCCCCTTCTTCATCATTATGCTGTGCTCTGTGTCAAACTCTGTGGTGAGACTTGATTTCAAGGAGCGGGATCTGCTGGTACAGGAACTGGGTCTGTCAGCTTGTGCAAGTGGTATAGGGAGTCATTGCAGGCTGCTGCAGTCAGGTTCTGGTGGCCTGTGGCTAGTTGCTTCAAATTTTGGAGGCTTTGACTTGAACCCCCACCCAGAAACTGGGGAAATATCTACCTGACCGGGAGTCGTAACAGAACAACTTTCCTACTTGCAAACAATTTTGTAACAAGTACAACCATTGATTTTAAAAGTACATACAATACTTAAGTCTTATTGAACTTTCCCCTTTTATCTATCAAACACCCCACCTACTGAATATTCCAGCATGTCCTAACTATTGGATACCCCAAAATATAGAATAACATGTCAAATGGCTAATAACATCTCAAATAGTAAACTCAGTCCAAACATTTGAAACAGCAAACCCCCTGAGTCTAGGTTTTCAGCCTATATGAAAGCTCCCCACCCTGGGAATCCAGTCTACATAAAGCTCCACACTCCCGGTGCTGTACTGCGCTCCCGCTTCTGCCCAGCTGCAACTCCACCTCCTCCCTGTCAGCTCTGCCACTTCCCTACCTACTCCCCTGAGCGAGCCGTTTCCGGCTGCAGGAAGAGTCCTGCCCAGAAGCTGCTGCCTGGGCAGAGCCCTTCTGCCCACAAGGGTGGGAGCAAGGCCCAATAGGGTATGTTGGAGCGGTGGAGAAGGAGACATCTTGCTCCCACCCTCATGGGTGGAAGGGTTGGGCAGGGTGCAATTCATTGGGGGATGGCACGGGCTGAATGAAAGTGCTTGGCGGGCTGGATGTGGCCCGCAAGCCATATTTTGCCCACCCATATCTAGTCAGATCTGTTTAATGGGTGGTAAATGGCACAGTTGCATTCAGTCCCCTGTTTTTCCACCTCTTGTAGCTTTCAGTATAAAGTCTGGTTATTTTTTTTAACATCCAGAATTTTACCAACATATATTAAAATGACAAATTTCTCCACATCACCCCCACTTTCCCAAGTCTACTTGCAACAGCCACATTGACTTCAGTCCTGATGTTGGGGATTGCAGATGCTGTTTCCTTCATCATCTGGACTGTTGGAGGTAGATGAAAGTTCTGGATGTTTCCTCATGAGAACCTGTAGGTCTCTTATTATAAAAGTGGCACCTTCCTCAAAATATGCAAATCAGCTTTGCAAGTTCAAAGTAGAAGTTTTTAAGTCCAGTTTAGACAAGTTCTCCCTGGAAAGATTCCACTTTCTCCTTTTTAAGTGTTGCTGCACTTAAGTCTAGAAACATAATATTTTTCCTTTTGTGACTGACCTTCTCCAATTTTTAGCTTCTCAATTTTTTCTTGTATCTGAAAAATTTTACTTTGATAGCTCTGGGAGGATTGCTTTCTGTAGGTCACAGCCTCCAAGCTCTACTGGTGGAGGATTGAGTGGGAAGACCAACTTTTAGTTTAGTCTCTATGACTTTCTATATGAATTCCATACAGTTATCTTCTTCAATCCCTTCCCTGAACCCCAAGAACATAGATTAGCCCTCTGGCTCCTGTTTTCAAGAATCTTCAGCCTTAACAGAAAGGAATTCCACTATTTGTCCCTCCCCCTATCAGGGCGTTCTTTCTCTTATAAAGTATGCCAATCTTCTAAATAATGGCTTTTGTATTTTATATTTTGTATTTTAGACTGTAAGGCACAAGTCTTACTTTTTTTATTTCATTACCAGATATTTTAATTCCTCTTTATTTCTAACAGCACAGCTTCCCTGCTGGGCTTTCCTTCTTCCAGCTTCACCTTCATTTCTTTGCAGTTGTAGGGCTGTGTTCCTCAGTGAACTGTGTTGGGGTGGAACGTAGATAGCAAGCAGTGGTGTGGCATCCCCCAGTCCTGGACTGTTTTAAAATCATCCAAATGATCTCCCAGAAAGCACATGTGAATGGTTCAGAAAAGATTGTCTGCCTCAGTTGGCTACAAGGAAGAGTCATATACAAATTAATACTGTATCTTGTTCTGTGGTAGGAAGAGGGGAAAAAATTAATTAAAAATCAGCAGGGTGCAGTATTTCCTAGTTTTAAACATGGTGACTTTGGTCCAAGTATTTGTCTAAGCTCAGCCCTCTTCACTGAGTCCTCTTTTAATGTGGGATGAAAAATGAAGAGCCAACTATGGTGATTTATTTGTTTTTCATTCCATCTTTCATTTGTCATTCTGGCTTCACCAGATGGTTAAAAAAAGAATAATTCAAATAATACTATGAAAAATGACTGGTTCTCTTGTAACTCTCTTCTCAATAAAAGTCTTTCTTTTGCCTGTGCTCAGTGCTGTAGCAACAAAGTATGGTGCCCGGGGCAAAGCCCGCCACAGCAGCCTGCCTGCACCCCATCCACACAGTTCCATGGGGCACATGCCCCCCCCATGCTTGCCCAGGAGTGTACGCAGTGGCGGGTCTGCCCTTTCCCCGTCCCCACACCCTCTCAAATGAACTGCTCACAGCTCTGTCCTGCACCCCGCCCGAGCTGGGCAATGCCTGTTGGCATTCCTTCCCTTCAGCACCTGGGAAGGTTGCCCCACTCACCCCCTCCCCTCACCCCCAACCTTGCTGCCTATGCTTACTTTTTCCTCTTTATTCTTTATGCTGTCTTTATAGTTTAGATTATGCTTTGCACAAAAACAATTCCAGATCTCCCCTTCCTTTTCATACACCTATTTTTCAGTCATGGGAATTAACTAGTTAATTAACTAGTTCAAATGTTAAAGAAATGGCTAACTCTGAACGTTAACTAGTTAAATTTTTCAGCTGTCAACTTTTAATTAACTATTAAAAAAAAAGATTAACTTTTTTTAAAGTATAAGTTAAAAGTTTTAAAAAAATGAAATCCGGCTTTCCCAGAGTTTTTTTCTGACACACCCACTCTCTAGGACTTACATGGAATGATATTTCTCTATTAAAACTCTAGGACTTCTTGTTTGAGAGAGGGAGAGTAGTGTGCCTTCCTATGAGATATGGTCTCTTAAAAACTACAAATCCCAGAGTTCCTTAGCTCATATTGGCATTTTTTTGTGCATTTGAAGAAGTCAATAGGACAGCCAGTTGGCTGCAGAAGAAGGAACAAGCATTCCCTTATCTGCCCATGTAGAGCGATTGTTCAGTAGTGAAGCTTACTTTTGCAAGACAGAAGAGGAAAATTGTCAGATGTAAATTTTGAACTGCAGCTTTTTCTGTAGTTCAGTGAGCACGTTCAAAGAGTTTCTCCTCTGCAACTGAACATTCTTTTTCTCATTTAAACTGATTTTTCTCATTTCAGTCTAATTTTGATTTTCACACGCTTTTATTATTTCTAATTGAGATGTATTTCATTCCCTTTTGTTATCTTTTGAGCAATAAAAATTGTAACAACAGAGGTTTTTTGTGGGAACAGCTTTCATTTGTCACCCAGCTATGAATATCTCCTTTCTATTACTCTGGTATACCTATATGATGCTTTAACTTTTACAAAGTACTTCACCTGGAGAGGGTGAGAAGGATCTAATATTACATAGGTACTGGTAAATTGTTATTCTGAAAACTGTATGCCAAGTATAACATTGTTTTCAGGTAAAGCAGGGTGAGTTTTTGGATATATCCTGAGAGTCAGCTCACTAAAGTTCCCCAGAATCCTCTGAACTAGTCCTTCTTGTAGCCTAGTAGACTACTTTTGAAGACAGTAAATAGATGGTCTAGAATCTAAAACTTTCTCTCTGCTTGCAGTGGCCTCTTGAGACTGGTGACCACCATTAAAGGACATAATACTCCAAAGAGGCAATGGCATGATAATATCGTTTTATGTAATTCACCCTCCCCATTACACAGTTTAATGTGCAACTAACATTCTTTAACTGTACAGCATGTTAAGCTTTAAGCCTGTGTGAAGCGGCAAGTATTCGATTCTGATTCGTATTCAGCCAATTCAGAGAGACAGTGATTCGATTCAGCAATTCGAATTGCTGTTCCTGATTCGATTCAGCTGAATTGGATCCGAAGATTTGGCGCCACTTTGAAGATTCAGTCATAGACTAAACAGGCAGCAGGCCTTGATGCTGGACACAGCTGCCTCCAGCTGGTAAGTCTGTTGTGGTAGGCAGAGGGGGGAGGGACAGGCCTGGGGAGGGGCAGCTCAGCATCCCCATAGCAAGATAGGGATTGAGGCGGGGGCTGGGATCTGAGCTTGGGGCAAGTGCTGCCCAGATCAAAACCCCAGACAGACATTCTCTGTTTGTTCTGAGAAATATGAATTGATTGGGGAAGGACATGTCAATAAGGAAAAGACAATTGCCTAGGGAGGAGCAGTTATCCATGAACAGTTTTTAGCATAGGTAAACATCAGGTGTATCTAAAACCAGCATTGGAGATGAGATCAGCTGTGATTGCTTCGTTTCAAATGGCCTGTCACAATCTTACATTCTTGTGCAAGATGCAACTGTTGTAAGGTGGTATTTTAAATTCCATATGTAGGTCCAGTCAAGCTTCAAGACTGGCACTCCTTCTTGTGCATGCATCAGTCTAGTTGGTTGAAGTGACCCTTGGGCTAGGGCTGTACAGGTTGCCTGCTTTCAAATCTGCTACCAAGCTCTGATTGAATCTAGGAGAAATCTGTTCCATCAGAGTGCTGCATTTTTCTGAAGGGTGTGCTATGTTGAAGAGGGAGACAGGTATTGGTGAGCTTTTGAGATTGCTAAGCGGCAGAGGGTAGCAGCTATTCTGATGGGTAGCTGGCATTAGAGACTTGTGCTTTTGTATGAGAAAATGACAATAATGAATGGGACAAATACAGTTGGCAGAGTTAATGGATGCTGCTACTCATTGGGTTGCGGTGCCTCTTAAGTCAGGGTTAGCAACTTCCTAGCTAGGGTAGACCATCCCTTGCGATCTGGCCATAGCTACAGGCGGCTGAACTCAGCTGCTGCTCCAGCTCCTCTGTGCTGCATGCCCAGGGCTGTTTTCTTTCTCCACACAGAGGCTCCCCATTGCCTCCAGCAAATGTGGTGAGCAAGGATTTGGAGTTGCTAATTTGGCAGGGGTAGTGAACAGAGGCTACAGTGTCAGGGCAGGATACCAGCCCCTTTACACAG
>NW_017728886.1:92407618-92415650 GCF_001723895.1 Crocodylus porosus
AATTTCTCAATTGATCTAATAAAAGGTATCATTATGGAACTAAGAGTTCTAGATTTTTTCATTTCTTTTTGTCTCAAACCAGCACAGCTACCACAAACATCTCTGAAACATGGAAGATGCCGAATTTTACCCAGTTTTGGATTATAAACTTAATTGCTGAACAGCAAGAAAGATTTCTATACCTCCCTGCTTGCCATCTGACACCACCAGGGAAGAAATCCTTCTTGATCTACACAACAAAGATCAAGCTCATGAAGAGGTTCTCATGGACCCAGAGGGGCAGTTTTCCAGCTTCTGCTTCCTCTGTGCAAAAATGAAATTTATTTCCTACTTATGGGGACTTTTTACCATCTTGAACTTCCCCTGAGCCTGATGAAGGGTGCATGAGCCCAAAAGCTTGCAGAAAAAGATTTTTTTTCCCAATTTCTCTGTCGGTCTAATAAAAGGTATCATTTTGGAACCAAGAGGTTTAGATTTTTGCAGGAGAAAAAGGAGCAGTGGTGTATACAGCAGATACAGTGAGAAGTCTTTGACTTGGTGTGTTGGTGTCTTTAAAATCTACTTTTCATAAGTACAAGTTAGAGTATACCCTCCTCTTGCAAGATATTGCCCTGCCTCAAGTGACACCCGAAGGAGCTGGGACAAATGTGAAAGAGGGGAGCTTTTGGAGATCTGGGAAAAGTAGGTTTTAGGGGGGTGGTTTTTAGCAGGCTTAGGACTTTGTCTGGGAGGGAACAGAGTTGAAGGAGGGGTGGACAGCAGAAGATATCTGGTCTAACAGGAGTAGATCTTGGGGAGGAAACATGTTAACAATTTTAAGCAAGGTGGGAAGGGTGAGAGAATTTAAATGGACCATTGGGTCAGTCCAACCAATGTTAGAAGTTTATTGATTAATGCACAAAAATAAGATTAATTGCTAAGGATAAGCATAATCTTACAGGACGAGTCTCTCTTCCATGGAGTAGTCTCGGCCTGCGTCTGCACAGCATAGTGGGGGGCAATCCTCCTTAAATGTTCTATCAGGCAAGCATCTTGGTACATGTAGGAGTCCCACAGGTGTGAAGAGTTACCTCCCAATTCCTTCGAGTTACATTTCCTATTTATGAGTGGCTGGTAAACATGATCTTAATATTCTAATCAAAGATCCCTAATTGGCTTTATTTAAATTTCTTTGTTTTACTGAAGCCTTCAGAGCTGGATCAGACCAAATTCTTCTTTGTGGATATGAAAGGTGTCACTTAATTGGGGATGCATACCTTTAGTAGCAGGGTACTTCTTCATTTTCTTGCTTTTACACTGTTGTCTCTCAGTTTATCTAAACAACAATCCACTCAACACTTCATGTATTTGCTATTGCAGCTTGTTGTATCTGGTTCCAAACAGATTTCATCACTAGGATATTGGCTTCCCTTGAGATGCAAATGCAGGCTTCTGTTATGCAAAATCAACCTGATATTGTCACCTGGCTGTTTGCTCTAAGTTGGATAGAGGCCCACACATGTCACAACTGCTTCAGTTTTCTGGCCATATGTCATGAATGTTAGTTCTGTGCCAACAGAGGTGAGTGAACAGTTCTCAGTAGAGAAGCATGGGAGAGATTTCTGAAAGGAATGGTAGTGGGAAAGCAATAGTGATAGGGTGATGGGGAGAGGTGAGCAGAGGATGTATTTGGGAGTGTGGAGCTACTTCTAGTGGGCTCAGAGTTTGGAAGGGACTAATTTGGGGGAACAAAGACTGAAGGGTTTTCAGACTCAGAGGAATAAAGAGGGAAGCCACTGAGTATTAGAGGAGGCTTAAAAGGTTAAAAAATGGGATGGGAGGTTACAGGGTTTAAATGACGAAAAATTTAAGAGGTATTTGGTATTGCTGGAGCTTCAATGCATCAAAGAAACTCAAGGCCTCAAAGAATTATCCCAGAACCTTGCCGGTACTGAAATGAGACACCGGACAGCCCATCAGTATAACTCAAATGAACATGGGCAGGGGTATGGGTAAAATAGACCCAGAATTTGAGTGTTAGCAGAAGGGGAAGAATAGGTGTCAGTGACTCCTGTAGAAGATAGTAGTTAACATTTATTTTTATCCAAGAATGAGGAAGAAGGGTGTTGCTGGACCAAGCAGCTCCATGGCTGCAACATATATGAAATCCAACAACCCTGGGAAGTGATTATCTGTTTTCTGCATTGACCTTGTGGAGATCTATTTTAAAGTATTGGCAGTACAGTACAGTTGTATGCTGACATGTGAAAGGTGTGCAGTAGATTTGCAAATGAACTGTGCTATATTGGCAGGCAGGGGTTGCATGGTTTCTTGTTTCCAACTTGGCTTTCTATCCATGCAGAGCAATAGCAGATATTTCTGTCTTCCAGCCAGGCAGAGTCCAGCTGGCCACTGACTTGTCAGGTTGACATCAGGAGTAAGATGCGCTATTATGACATCACAGCCAAGTCATTTATTGCTCTCCCCTCATTTGCATGCATCAGTCCAGCTGGATGAAGTGACCCCAACAGTACGGCTGTCCAGCCTGCCTGTTTGCAAAGAGGAACTATTACCAAGTGCTGATTCTAGAAGAAACTGGTTCTGAGTGCTCTCTCCTTCTGAAAGGTATGCAATGTTAACCCAAGTTTAATATTAGAATTTAGGTGGTGGCATTGATGTCATAAAAATGGCTGGACAAGAACTGCCTGTTCTCTAAAAAGTACATTTGAGTACAGTAATTTACAATTTTAAGCAAAAGACAAAGAAACAACAGAAAACTTTTGCTTAAGTTGAAACACAACGGAAACTTTGCAAAACTCTCATGTAGTCCTGAGGACAGAGCATCTCCCTACAGTTGGCTGGGTGTTAAAAAGTCTTTTAATAAAATCATAGAAAGCTAGGGTTGGAAGGGACTGCAGGAAATCATCTAGTCCAACCTCCTGCTCAGAGCAGGGCCATCTCCAACTAGATCATCCCAGCCAAAGCTTTGTCTAGCTGGGTTTTGAAAACATCCAAGGATGGAGCTTCTACCACCTCTCTGGGTAACCTGTCCCAGTGTTTCACTACCATCCTAGTGAGAAAGTTCTTCCTAATATCTAGCCTAAACTTCCCTCACTGCAACTTGAGACCGTTGCTCTTTGTTCTGTCATCTACCACCACTGAGAACAGCCTAGTTGCATCCTCTTTTGAACCCCGCTTCAGGTAGCTGAAGGTCCTCTCTCAGTCTCTTCTTCTCTAGACTAAATAAGCCCAATTCCCTCAGTCTTTCCTCATAAGTCATGTCCCCCATCCCCCTCACCATTTTTGTTGCCCTCCACTGGACTCTCTCCAACTCGTCCACATCCTTTCTGTAGTGGGGTGCCCAAAACTGGACACAGTACTCCAGATGTGGCCTCACCAGTGCTGAATACAGGGAAATAATCTCTTCCCTTGACCTACTGGCAATACACCTACCAATGCAGCCCAGTATGCCTTTAGCCTTCCTGGCAACAAGGGCACACTGTTGGCTCATATTCAACTTCTTATCCACTGTAACCCCCAGGTCCCTTTCTGCAGAGCTGCTGCCCAGCCAGTCAATCCCCAGCCTGTACAGGTGCATGGGGTTCTTCCATCCTAAGTGCAGGATTTTGCACTTGTCCTTGTTGAACCTCATGAAATTCCTTTTGCCCCAATCCTCCAATCTATCTAGGTCACTCTTAGTCCTATCCCTACCCTCCAGCATATCTACTACTCCTCCCAGCTTGGTGTCATCTGCAGACTTGCTGAGGATGCACTCTATGCCATCTTCTAGCTCACAGATGAAGACATTGAACAAAACTGGCCCCAGGACCAACCCCTGGGGCACTCCACTTGATACCAGCTGCCAACTAGACCATTAGCCATTGATTACTACTATGAGCCTGATGCTCCAGCCAGTTTTCTAGCCACGTTACAGTCCACTCATCCATCCCACACTTCCTTTGCTTGCCTGTGAAAATGTTGTGGGAGACCATATACAAAGCCTTGCTAAAATGAAGGTATACCACATCCACTGGTCTCCCTGCATCCACAGAGCCAGTGGTCTTATCATAGAAGGCAATCAGGTTGGTCAGACATGACTTCCCCTGGTGAATCCATGTTGACTGTTCCTAATCACACTTTTTCTCCCTGAAGTGCTTAGAAAGCAGTTTGGGTCAGCAGTTCTTCTTGGCAGGTGGTGTGGAGGTCTTTTGCTCCTCTTAGCAAGTTTACCTGTTAGTTCTATAGTGTTCCTGGTCTTCCCAAGTTTTCTCTTGTATATGGTATGGATGTCACCATTTACAGAGTGCCTAGATTATCTAACTCAACTTCTTCCCCTTCCTCCTGCCCCCCACTTGGCTACAGAATGAAAGGGCCCAAAACTGTTGCAACTTTGCCATGCACCTGCTAAGACCTAGGTTGAAGAGGGACCAGATATTGGTGGCCTTTTTGGTGAGATCACCAACCAAGGGAGTATAATGGCTATGCTGGCACGTGCTTGACATCTCTGATATTTGCATGTGCTTTTCTGGCAAGGAACAGTTGCCCAAAAACATGGGGTGAGCTCACTGGGCATGGCACAGTTTGCAGAAGGAATAGATGTCACTTTTTCTTTGGAGGGTGAGATACTTTAAAACCAGTAGCTTAAAGGTACAGTCTTGTGTTAAGTCCTTGTGGAAGGCTCTTACCATCTCTTAATAGTTCTTGCATTCCTGATGATGTCTCTTGTATTTGCTGTCAGTTCTCCTATGACATATGCCACTCCACTATACCCACCAGTGTCTGCTGGATGTTTTCCAGCATCCAAGCAGCTCTATTCAGCAATGTTCTGTTTCCCTGTCTGGAGGAAGGCCCTAGAAAAGGTGAGCCAAAAAGTCATGCCCCAACCCAATCTATCTTGGCCAAAAGGAAATAAAGCAACTCTCATACTGAAATATTTAGAATCTGACCCCTGGATTTGATTTGGTCTCTGATTTACAGAAAACAGCACTATTAAATTATGGGTTGATTAGACTCAGAATTGACACTACTGCATTATCAGAAACTCAGCTCCCAGTTACAGGTTCTGTCAAAGAGAAGGATTACACCATATTCTGGCATGGGAAGCCAACAGGAGAAAGAGCAGGGAGTAGACTTTGCTTTTAGAAATGGCTTACTATCTGGGAAAGTCCCATTGCTGTACCTACTGAACTAATGATGTTCAGTGCACACACACAACAGCTACATCACATTGTTCAGCGTCTCTGAGCCTACTCTTCAAGCTAGTGATGAAGACTAGGCCATTTTCTGCCAACAGCTTGAAGAGATTCAGAAAACTCACTCATCTACCTTTGTAACATCTTTGTCCTTGTTGTAAGTGGGATATTTAAAGGGGAGTGCTATTAGGGAAGGAATTGGGGATTGGGTGAAAAGGAATGTTGAGCGAAGGAATGTTGTGAGACTAGGGTAACTTTAGTATATAAGGGGTTTTGATGGGATTCATTTGAGGGTGAGTGTAGTTAAGTGCTTACAACCTAGATTTTTTTTCCTTTTGTAGTTGGTCAGAGCAGTGAAATTGTAAAAAGGGTTCAGGAAGATAAGTTTCTATCAATCCTATCTTTTTGTGTGTTTTTTCCAAAGGGAAATTCCCTTATTTGCTCTAACACTGAGTATGCCCTATACTGAATGCTGAGGCTGAACAGAAACTCAAGATATCGTTATGTCCTGATCTATTTGTTGCCCACGCTCTCCCAGGGGACATGTAACCCAAACGGTTTTCCAGCGATCTTGTGGAGAGGGTTAAGAAACAGTACTGTATGAACAGTAGGCTCAGCGCATGTCAAGGTGCCTAGTTTCTGGCACCTTTGAGTACTTTGTATGTGGTAGAAAGTTGCAGAACCTTGGTTATTAAGGCTCTAGACTTTCCATCAAGATCAGGCTGTCTCAAGTGAGATACCTGGGATCTTTCTTTCTCCAAGTCAATCCTGAGAGCAGTATTAAAATGCTGACAAAATTACTTGTCAAAAACACAATAGGGTTATCTTTTTCATACCAATAGGTCATTTCAGTAATGCAAATAAATACATCTTCTGGATCTGCCTTCCAAGGTCAGCACATTGCTGCTCAAATCCTGCATCTTCTTGTTGTGAGAAACTGTCTGCCTGGCAGTCTCCATGTCCTGATCTTCACAAACACAAACTCAGTCCTCCGATCCCTGAACCCATTTCACTAGGGTATCCAGTGAAGCCTGGCTGCTAACAACAAATTCCTGAGTCCTATTCACTGTAACATTAATACTAGGTATCTCTAACCAAGTCCTCTGTCTTCCCTTCATGTCTTGTTTCTGAGATGTCCATCTTGGAAACCAAGGGACTCCTGTATTGCCACATTTTGTTTTGTTTTTTGTGGCTCCTGAAAACATAGGGGAGTGAGAGGCTTTTCCTGGAGACGAAAGAGGATCTAAGATAACCCAGATGTCATTTATGAGTCTCTTGAAGATTTTTTTAAGTAGTAGTAGTGGTTAATATCACAGAATTGCAGAATCCTGTTAGCCTCTTAGATCTTTTTATTCCACATCACCCCCCATAGAGTCATCATTCCCTTTATTCTAGACTTCTCACCTTCTCCGCCAATATTGCACCTGTTTTGCCACTCCATTTTCTTCTGCATGTTCTTTCCCTATTTTCCATTTTTGTTTTTTTCCCATTTCTTCCACCTTTCCTTTTTCAATAACTACCAAAATCAAACTTCTTTCTTAGATGATTTCCTGACTCTTACCTTGCCTGTTCTCCTGCCCAGCAGAGTCTAGACTGGGTATTGACTTGTCAGGCTGACTGTAGTAAAGGGCAGTACTACTCTAACCTCATAGCTAAGTCAGGTGTTGCTCTCTCCTCACTTGCATGTATCAGTCTACCTGCGTGAAGTGACTCCAGCAGTGGGGCTATCAAAGTCCTCTGTTTGTAAAGAGGATCTGTTACCAGGTGCTGATTCTAGAAGGACTCTGTTCCATCTGAATGCTCCCTCCTCCTGAAAGTTATGTTAGGTTGAGGAGGAGTCAAAGCACTGGTGGGTCTTTGTGTTGTGATCGCTGTGGCAGGGCACTTTTGGTGCCTGCCACTTTAAGGGCTGAGCCAAACAGCTAGCAGGTGCTTGATTACAGTGGCCATTTTAGAACTCTGGTCACATATATAAACAGAGCAGTTTTCTGCTGGCAGGCCAGGCAGAAACATCACCTGGCTGAAAGGCTGTACAAAACAGCTTGGAGGTAAGGGCAGAGCTTATGGGGATGGTTTGGAGGCTCCTGGTCCTAGGCATGACCTAAAACTGCACCCTGCCAGGAGTGGGTGGCCTGATGGGGCTCCCAGTGGTGCAGGAGCCTCCAGGAAAATACCAGACCAGTTACAATCCTGGTGGAAGGTGGGTTGGGATGCCTCAATAACCCCTAGCCCCCACATTAGTGTGGGTAGAAGTTGGGGCAAGGCACGGCTACTGCCACCTGAGCCCCCACTGGGGAGGGAAGCTCCATAGCTCCATTGAGGGGGCAGAAGATGTGGAACCCCAATGAGGGGGAAACCAGAGGGCTAGGAGCCTGGTGTGCATGTGTGAATTTGTATAGTGTTGCCCCAGGCAGGGCCAGGGCAAGCTTGGCCCCAGTTGGGTAATTGCCTTGCCACTACCCTGGTGAGGGTCATGGGGAAGGCCCAAAAGATGGTCTGTCTGCCACCCAAGGTGTGTGCTAGATAAAGCCTAGGGCCAAAGGGGCCTGCTCTGAGAGGGAGCAAGGCAGTACAAGTTGTTGATGTGTGAAAGAAACCCTGTGAGAGGGGGTGGAGTGTGAGAGGCCCTAGTGAGAGGAGGGCAGTATAAATGTGTGTGTATGTCTGAGGCCTGAGGGCTAAGAATCATAGACGTAGGGTCAGAAGAAACCTTATAGATCTTCTAGTCTGACCCCCTGCCAGGGCAGGAGAAAAAACTGGGCTCAAATGATCCCAGCTAGGTAGGCATCAAGCCTCCTCTTAAAGACCCCCAGAGTAGGAGCCAGCACCACTTCCCTTGGAAATTGGTTCCAGCTCCTAGC
>NW_017728886.1:92416065-92451334 GCF_001723895.1 Crocodylus porosus
AGGCAGGCTGTTGGCCCAGAATAGGTGGGCAAGCCAATGGCAGACCGGTCCTGGGAAAGCCCCCTGTTGCATCACCAACCAAGAAATGTACTCTGTGGTATGTATTGACCCAGGGCTTAAAGCTAAGTTTGAATTGTTTGCTTTCAGCTGACCCCTGAGGAGAAGAATCCAGGGCATTACAACTTGTTTCTAAGGCCAGAAAAACACTGTTGCTGGGACCAAATTAAGGGGCTCAAGGACTGATTTGAGCCAGGCTAGCCAGCAACCTGCTACACACAGGTCGTGGTTGCTGGTGCACTGGTTGCCCTAGCA
The DNA here is from genome assembly GCF_001723895.1 of Crocodylus porosus. Classification (NCBI taxonomy): domain Eukaryota; kingdom Metazoa; phylum Chordata; order Crocodylia; family Crocodylidae; genus Crocodylus; species Crocodylus porosus. Next base: position 92,416,378 of record NW_017728886.1, read on the forward strand.
GCCTGCCTGATCCACCAAATGTTGCTGTCTGCCAGCCTGGAGTGGAACTTTGTTTTTTTAATGAAGTACACCATTGAAAACGCTTGTTTGCAGATGTGTTAATCCAAACTTGGTCATGTACTACAGAACCAGGTTATATCAATAAGGGGAAAAAGCTTGTGAATTTGAATTTCCAGATTTGAGACGAGCTCTTCATTTACTGGTGATAGATAATCATAATTTCCTTACCTTCATATATTGACCTGAATTGTTTCAGTTCCAAAATTTCAAGATGCATTTCGGGTAGCTAATTTTCAACTTCCTCCTCTGAAGTAAAAAATGGGTTAGCAAGAAGCTGTACATTCTTCTTGTCTGCCACAAAATAGGTGAAATAGGTTTCCAATGTGAGCAATAGTCCAAAGATCTACCTTCTTGGCCTTGACCAAAAACTGCATAATACCAAACTGAGTTGTTCTTGCTGCCAGTTCATTGGCATGTTTTGTGCTATCAGCATGGCTGCATATGTCTTGTGATGACTCTCATATTGAGAGCCCCCTAGAGCATGCAAAAGCCCCCTTGCCTGTCGCATCTTATTTGAGTTCTTATGAGCCTGCAGTTTGGTTGAGGAGCTGTTTTTGCTAGTCCTGTTTATCCCTATATTCCAGGCATTAACAGCAGGCCTCAAATCACTGCAGATGCAGCCTGAGCCAGTCTTATTGCCTCCCTTCAAGGCCTACTCTAAATTAAATTAACAACCACCTCCTTCACAAACAATATTCCTGGGCCTGGCTCACCTATACTGCAGCCTCTCTCAAGCTTGTTTCTCCCCTGGCCATCAGAAGTTCATCCCTAGAAGAGCTCCTTCCTTCAGGCTGTCACCTATTTAACTGCCTAGCACTTTAGCAAGGCATCGTACATACCCCCAGAAAGAGGTGTGGCTCCTGCTCTGTGCCTACAGACTTAAAGAATCATGACCTTTTCAACATAATGGGGGTGGCGGTCCTGTATTAATCTTGTACAATGCCATGTAGTACAGGGCACACTTCTAACACCAGCTGCCTTTAGCATCATGCCTGCTTTCCTTGTTTTCTCAGACTGATTCTTTGAATTTCCTGTCTGTAGTCCAAGCAGGCTCAAATGTACATGTTCTGCCTACTTTGCTTTTACTGAGAGGTTCATATGCCATTGTAAGATGATCATTTACTCTTTTTTTCCTCCCCTGCCATTTCTTATACAGGCTGCTAAAAAGAATGATGACAAACTTGACAAGCAACATCTTACTTGACCACAGTGATTTGTTTTACACTGTGCTGCCCCCAGCCTAGGGACCCCCTGCTCACTCCCTACCCATTCAGTGGGAGTAGGTCTTGGAGAGATAAACAGAAAGTTCCCAGTGGAGGAGTATGTGGGGAGTGATGCAGAAAAATGAGTGGTGTTGTGGAATAAATAGGGGTAAGGTGAAAGACTGGTGAGTAGAGCATGGACTTGGACTAGAGGGATAATTTCAATGGGTTATGAGTTTGCAGGGAACTCATTTGGGTGTGATGGAGGAAGAGAGTGAGCGATGGTTAGAGAGAGAGGCAAAGTTTTGAGGGTAGAAGAGGGCTTCAGAGGTACAATTGGATGAAAGGATAAGATGTCTACCTAGTAAGCTAGTAGTAGGATTTTAGGAGGCTGATGGTCCAGGATGCAAGTACTGTAGTATTTAAGCCAGGGGTGGGCAAAATGGTCAATCCGGCCAGCAGCTGGACTCCATTTCCCAGCAGCCCCTGGCAGACTTTTTTTTCCTCTGAGGGATCAGGCATTGACCATGACTGGAGCAGGATACTGGCTTTGCCAAGCCAGCTGCCTCATTCAGGACAGCTAATCTTGTATTCTTACAGAGTGTCTAAAAGTATGTTCCTAATACAAGTCTGTTATATGCCCAGTGTTATTGCAAGAACATTTCTGAATGGCATTTCTGAATGGATTGGATATTTAAATGCATCCTAATTGTGATTTAATGACTTTCACTGCAATTAGCCTGGAGGAAAAACTATTTTCAATTAACAAATGTAAGCCTAGTGCCTGATTACACCCGTAATGTTGCCACTAAATTTCCTGATTTAAGAGTTCATACAGTGTGGGGCCAGAACCTGCAGAACTACAGATCCATACAGTGTATCTTTTCTTTGCTAATGAGACTATGGTCCCCCTTCCTCAGGGTGAATAGCTGTCTGCAAAGCTGCTTTTTTCCTCCACCTGTGGCTGAGATTGGAGGCAGGATGGTATAAGAGCAGAGTAGATAGTCATGTGCCACCAGGGGATCACACACACTGGGTTGGTTACCTTTTCCCTCTTGCTGTCCCACCTTTATGATGAAATACTGCAGGCCATACAGTACAAAGTAGTTTGGACTGGAGAATCTATCCAATGTAAAAAGCCAAGTGAAAACTTTTAGCTGATGCTTTTTTGCCACCTCAAAATGAAGGATGAAGGTCTAGATCGATCTAAATATTTCACATACAAAAAAAATAAAAAACTACTACAGCTAATAGTTTTGGCCAAACCTATGGGAAAAATAACTTAGTCAAGTGGATTGTTGCAGCCAAGTTGCCCCCTCACTAGCTGCAGCCCTGTGGTACAGGCTCCTTGGGGGCTGCCCCTGGTGCCTTGTTCGTGCATCTCACACAGCAAAAGTCCTGGGGGGTGAGGGTGGAGTTGGGAGTGGTTAAACTTTGGTTCACCTCTTTCCCCCAATTCACTGCTGTGTTGTAGCAAAGGCCCCCTGAGGAGCAGGCTTTCAGCTACTTCCTGCTGTTGCTGGACGTTGCGTAGGTCCTGTCATGAATTGCGGATTGTTGCTGGGACAGCCATTAGGTTCCTTGTCTCCTTCTGCTCTGTCCTACATCCACAGTTTTTCTGTCCATCACTTACTGCTCCACTATCTTAACCTACTCTTTCTCAATGCTGCAATAGTTTGTAGGTGCCACTGTGCCCAGTTGCACAGGGTCATCTAGGTCAGTGGTCTCCAAAGATGCATTGGGGTGCGGGAAGAAAATATTAGAACTTCTATTTATATTTATATAAATATACATATATTGGGGGTGCATGCTCAAATGTTTTACTGATAGGGGTGCGCAAATATAAATATGCATATATTGGGGGTGCGTGCTCAAAATCTTTTTACTGCTGGGGTGCGCGATAAAAAGTTTGGAGACCACTGATCTAGGTTATCGTCTCTGTGTCTCAGCTGCCAGTGGGAGAGGTAGCAGGTATGGTGGTGGGGTTAGTTGTTCCCCAGTGTGCAGCCCTTCAGCAGGAAGCGGTCTCAGATCTTGATCCTGTCTCCTGAGTGGATGTGAAATTGCATCCAGTCATCCACTCTGCTGTCCACATACTCTGGGATCTCATACCCTAGGAACTCTCTCCTTGTGTGATGTGCCTGCATTTGCAGCATGGGCTGTCAAAAGCTGTACCCTCAGTGGCAAAGGAAATGGAGCTGTGAGGAGAGTCATTGTGCTCTTCCTGGGAGACAGTGAAGGTGAGGTAGGGAGTAGTTCAGTGCAGGGAGTTTAGTCTCGGTCTCCCCCTGCGTTGGTACTGCAGTGAGGCCTCATCCCAATCTCAAAAGCAGTGTTCTACCCAGCAAGACCTCAAGCTCCTAGCTTTCATCCTGTAACCATTCCCTACTGGATCCTATACCATCAATTATACATACATGGCATTTGTACTAAGTGCTCTCCAGTGGTACACCTGTTTCCTGGTCTCCAGCCTCTTTCATAGTTGCATGTTTCTTAAGGGAATGCTTCTGCTATACAGTAGCCCCTTCCCCTCCTAAGGGTAAGGGAGGAATTGATTTGTCAGAGCGGCACAGCCTGTACCCCCCGCTGCTTTCCCACAGAGATTCTTTGAGCTAAGTAGCCCAAAGGAGTCATTCTGCTCCACCTGTCACACTCTGCGGCTGAGGCAGGTGCAGTCCCTGTCTAGCACTGGGCCTATTTCCCTTTGAAAATGAAGATGCCACAACCTCGGGCAATGCACTTTGGACCACAGGGTTCTAAACTTGACTATGACAGTAGGAATGGTGGAAGTCTGCTAGTGTGGTGTGTGCTTTCCTTCTTGGGTGGGATTTCTGTGCTTGAGGACAGGTACAAAAAGGAAGGAGGTAAGAGTAAAGCTTCATCCCATCCTTGTTGTGTCCTTTCCCTCAGTGGACCTCTCCTCTTCTGATTCCTCAAGGTTTCTCTTTGCTCTTAGTGACTGCACTCCATCATATCTCAGGGGTTGTAGTCTAGCCAGGGAACCTGGCCCTTACAGGAGAATATGGGCATGAAGTACACAAATTTATACCTCTAACGGAGCACCAAAATATCAGTTCAAAGTAGACATTTTTGTTTATTCAGCCCCAAACTGGAAACTTTCAGTGTTTGGATATTTGTTTTATTGTTTACAAGGTATTACTTTTTTTAAACTTCATAGAATCATAGAAAAATTAGGGTTGAGAAGGAGGTCATCTAGCAGGACCAACCCCAACTAGATCATCCCAGCCAAAGCTTTGTCTAGCCGGGTCTTGAAAACCTCCAAGGATCCCTCCTAGTGAGAAGTGACCAATCCAAGTTATTAATTGAGGAATTTAACATTTGTGTATGTTTTAGGGGATTGGATGCATCTTTAAAGCCAGATACTTATCTTTCATCAACAGTGCTCCCATAAGTCAGTGTCTACAAAGGATTCTTCTCCTTTTGCAGACAATTACTTTGCTTCCATTTAAGTATTTATGTTTCTTCATCCTAACACACAACCTTACTAATAGTTCACTCCTCCCTGCATTTTTTCCTCAGAACACTGTATAATACAAAGCTCCATCTCTTCCATTCATCTATATTCTTTAGTTTTCAAAGTCATTCTAAATTTTGTTCTTAAGTGTTATCTCATAGAACTTGCAGTTCCCTTCAGTATTCACAAAAGGTTTTTTTCGAGCTTTTTCAATTGAAGACAGGATCTGATCCTTTTTCAGCAAATTCCAAGAATTTTCACCAAATTTTTAAGTATGCCTTTTTTCCTATTCCTCTCTAGAACACTGACTTATTAGGAAAGGTTTACTGAGATTTGCCTTCCCTGCAGAAAAGTGTCTCAGTTAGGAGTATTGAGAAATATTTACTATTGGGATTTTAATGTCTTTGAAAGATCCAAGTATATTGTCTTGGAATAATTGTCCAAACTTTATTATACCTATGTTCCAAGATAGTAAAGTTTCCTAATAAATAATTATGATTAAATTCAATATGATTATGTATAGGTGCTAACAGTGATGGGTATGAGCTCTGCAGTGTGTAATTGTTGAATCTAGGTTTCTTATTTCCCTCACCTGACACTTTAATTAGGTTCTCCTCTCTAGCATTCAAACCCCACATGTCTCTCCAGTTTGGGTAGTGTTCCAGATGTAACCAAATTGCACAGGATTTACTTACTCAGGAAGTCCATTCCTGTTACTCACTTTCACACAAGTCCTTCTAGCAAATAAGTAGCTCTAAAACTTTTTGTCCCAGACATCCTTTCTTTATTTCTCTAAGGCTTGTATTATTTATTAACAATTTTCTATTCTTTGTTTCTTTTTTATGCTTCAGCATCTCTTTGGAACTGTTTGTTTCAGAGCAGTCTTCCACAGTTTTTAATTCACTGAGGACTCTGATTCAAAGCTTAAAGGAGTGGCCCCATCTATTTTATTTCTGCTCTCTGAAACAGGTTGAAATCTTTCAGTTCTTGTTTAGAGTGGAGTATGAAGTCTTTGGAAAATCTGTACTTTGTGCCCACCCAGCTCAAGTATCTGGTTATTACTACGTACAATATTCTGTTAGCATTCTTTTAATACTAAGAGTTAGGCAGGTGCTCATTTCTAAATAAGTAACTGATTGACTGATGTATTCAAACAGATTTGTTCAGCTGCTTTCACTGTTGCCTGGAGCCAGATGTAGCAAGTGCTCAGGTGGTTGTGAAGATTTTGCTGGCTATGCATGGTGTAATGCAGGCTGTGTACTTTGTGTAAAGCACAAAAGTTACAGCACAACTGGAAATGCCTTTTAATTACTTGTGTAAGCACCCCTAGAGAATTATCTTAAAGATGCACTGGAAAGGGTGTGAATAAATTCTGAGATTTTAGGTTACAATGCTGTGACCATATAGCTTACTCCTATATTTTCCCAGTCCTTTTTGATGTTTCTGAAGATAGGTGTTTCCCTTTCTTACCTTTATTCTTACTTTTAATCAAACTTAAATGTATTTCTGGACTTCAGATCTTTTCTGAGAAATGATTTAAAAACAAAACAAAAACCAAAAAACCCAAACAGTGCATCAGGAAAGATAAAAAGCTTAACCTGAACTTAGTTCTCCTTAATAAAAATCAGAAAAATTATTTTAAATTTTAACTGTTGCTTTTATTAATAAGAATTCTAGGGAACGCTCAATTTCTTTGCTGCTTTTAAAGTCCATATAAAAACTGTTCTTGCAGAAATACTTGGGGTCATGGATAACTTACTAAAATCCATTTATCAAGTAACTTTAATAATTTTGTCATCTTTACTTAAATCATTCTGATAGCTTTGGTAACAATTGAGGCAGCAGTTACCTTTCTGCAGTTGTACTCAGTGTGCCTTGAGTTTTGGTAACATAGCTAAATTGGCCTGGAAAGTCCCCACTGATTTTTTTTTTTTTTTTTTGGTGTGATATTTGCAGCATGACTCCCATATTGAGGGCCCTATTTGGGTCCCTGTACCCTTTTCACTTGCATTCTGTCCATTAATGTTGTGTCATCTCAGCTATTTTCAAAACAGCAGGCTTGATGTCAGTTTTCTCCTAGCAGTCAATTTTCTCCTAGGAATAGCCTATTTCCAACTTTTTGTTCTGTTTGCTAAAATGTGCCTGGAATTAGCCCTGAAAAACTAGCAGAAATGAAGAGACAAGCAGTCAGAACTTGTTGCCACTTGTCCATCAACAGGTTATTTACTCATTTTTTCTTTATGCATCTGCCAACAGCCTAAAAGTGGTGGAGTTTTAAATGCATCATTAAGGACATAATATCGCCTACAGAATGTTTTGAACTGGTAGTGATGCACAGGAAAGAATATGGGATGACTCTTGGAGCCCTGCATAAGTTTGCTGCAGTGGAAATTAAGGTAACTTTCTGCTTACGATGAACTGGGAACCTTTGATACAGAAATGATTGAGAGGTAGGAAACATGAGAATTCAATGTGCTCTAAACAGTGTGGGCATGCCCGCATCCTCCCGACTCACTGAAGGCAGGGGCTGGCATGTGAGGCTGGGGTGCTGGGTGCCTCCCTCCAGGCCCCATGCCCTAGCTGCCTCCTTCCCACTGTTTTTCCCCCTTGGACAGTTGTAAATAGACATCTATAAATAGTTCCATGGGGATGTGGGTGCTTTATTGGTGGTGTACTTTGGGGAGGGTGGTGGCTGTTGGAGGGAAGGAAGGAGTCTGTTGGTGTGTTGGGGAAGGACGTAAAGTTTTTTTGGAGCTGGTTGAAAACTGTCCACATTGTGCATCTTCTTGGTGTTCCACTGTTGGCCTGGGGTGTGTGGGCAGCAGCCCAGGTACACTACTGTGGGGGTTGGAGTGGAAGAGGTTATCTGCAAGTGCCTCAGTTTCGGTGCCCTAGGCACTGCTGCTGGGTGTGCTGCTCACCCAGGTCTTTGAGGGAGCTGGTCCATCCTCACTGCTGCTGCCGTGGCTCCTGCTCCCCATGCCAGGCATCATCAGTGTGCCATACTTCCTCTGCTCAGGCCTTACAGAAGAGCTCCCCCTAGCCCTCTCGGATATTGTGCAGAACACAGGCTGCATTGATAACCTGGCGGTTGTTGGTCTTAGGAAACTTGATATGTGTGCACCAGTGTCCCAGAGGCACTGGTTGAAGCGTGCCTGGCATCAGGCAAGGTGGCCAGTCTAGGGACACATGAGTGATGGCAGCAGCGGGTATGTGGGTTCCTCAGTGAGGAGGGTTGGTTCAGTCATGTTGCCTAGCTGCATGTCTGGGACTGCTTGTGTGAAACAGGGTGGAGTTCTGGAAAATCTGGATATTGTGGGCATTGCAGATGGTCATGAAGGCTCTCCAGTTGTCCACCACAGCACTATGGAGTGGAAGCCCCATTGGCTGTACTAGGGATGTCTGCCTGGGGTGGGCAGGTGACAGGAATGTGTGTCCCATTGAGCGCCCTGATGCACTGGGGGAAGCAGAGTGCTTGGAAGCCTGCCAGTATCTCCAAGGGGCTGATGACCTAGAGCATGCTGTTGGCTAGCACGTCTGGTTGAGGGAGGGTTGTGTCAGCAGGTTGCAAACTGCTTGGGGCCAAAGAAGCATATGACCTGGGGACAAAGTGTGGGGCAGTCTTTTAAGGAGTGGAGCTGGCACCTGGGTGGCCAGAGCCTGGAGCTCCTCCTGGCTACTGCAGTAGGACAGAGCAAGGCAGAAGCATCCTTTAATGTAAACTGCTCTGACCCATCTCAAGGTGCTGCTGTCCTGGGCACACATCTAGATGCTGTGCCCAGGAGTAGTTTACTTTGGCTCAAACTGCCCCTGAGTTTGTTGCTTCTTATTAATTGCATGTGTAGATACAAATGGAAACAACTAGATGGAAAAGGTGTTTGCAAAATGTTGGCAAGCCTACAAAATCGTGTGTTACTGGCAGTAATTTTTTGAGAAGAGATTTCAAAGATTAATTTGTCTTTAGAGTAAAACATCCAATGGCTTCTTTCAGAGTTCTGGATGTTTTATGAGAAGGAACATCTATTAGCAAGATCTATGGACACAGCTGTATTAACTGAAGCCACAAACAGAAGTGGGGGAAAAGTACCAGCACTGGAGAGTAATTGACTTCATTTTCTTCACCTCCTGCTGGGGCCCCAGAGAAGCAGGTTGGGACATTTTGAAAGACCCCAGTGAGACAGTAGGGGCCTCTCTTTCTAACACTTATGGACATGACATTGGTAAGAGCATTGGTTTTTGAATAAGCACAGTACAAGATTTGCCTACGACCCAGGCTTGACACAGCACTTTTACAGCACACCAAAGGAGATGCTAAGAGAAAGCTATCAGTGCCTACAGAGTTGTGCTACTGAACCTGTTATGTGACTGTAGTGGAGCTGGCCATTCCCATAAGAAAAGGTGAGCAAGTTGTACCACTTCATAAAAATGTGGTAGAAAATGAACTGATATCATGCCCCCATCATATTAATATACAGGAACAGCAGCATACATGGTTACTTGAGGGGTTATACAATACAGTGTTTCTTGGGGTTGAGATTAAAAGCATATTAATTTTCCTGAAAGATTAAAGCACAGGGAAAATGAAAAAATTAAGCAGTCTTCCTGTCACTGAAAAGTAGAAGGATAGCTAACATATATCTTTTCATATTTTTGTTTTTGTATTGTCTTTCCTCATTCCACCTTTCCAAAACAAGGTGGAATGAAGAAAAGTTTGTTCCTTTGAACATACCAGTAAGTCATTTAACATAAATTTAAAAAAAAAAAAATCTTACGAAGAACAAGTTATAAAATACAAAAAAACTACATGAATGGGTTTTGCATGTACCTAACATCCCTTGTTGCAATGTTGTGGTGTGTCTCTACGAGAGAATATAACAATCTCAAGTTAGAAGCTGATGAAGTTTGGTTGTTTGGTTGTTTGGTTGTTTTTAAAAACAATGAAACAATCTAACAAGAGATAAGAGGATTAAAACAATGCGGACAAATCTTACAAGACTCACCTCTACTCTTTATTGTTGCTGCCTCCTGAGGAACTTAGTTCGTCTGCATCACTTTCCATCACAGCATAATTCTTTTTTACCATTCAGATTGTTAAAAATGCAGCACTTCTTAAAACTTTAAATTATGAAGTCTGCCAGGATGAGATTCCACACAGCCTTGATCCACTTGCATAGCTGCCCTATTAGTTTGGCATCAAAGTGGCGGTTATTCACCATGCATTCTGCAAGTAGCTGTTTCATGTTTGCTTTGAAAGGGTGCCTTATGCTGACATCTAGGGGATGAAACATGGATGCCGTGCTTCCTGTTATTGTGACCTGGCCTGCATAGGCACATCTACACAAGATGCTAAATGCACAGTAGATTAATTCTATTGTGCACTAGTGTGGTAAGCAAAAACTGTACTAATGCACAGTAGAATTAGTCTACTGGGCATTAGCATCACAAAAAAGCATCTGCACTGGCACATAATTTTAATTCATCATCATTACAGCGGATTAATGCATCATAAATTGTAATCCATCATAATTAAATTTAATGCATCGTATATTTTAATGCATCAGAATTAGCGCATTAATGAATATGTAGATACTCCCCACTTCTATCTTTCAGTCATGTCTTCACTTCCTTTGTATGGTGTCCCAAAAAACTATCCAGACGAGCATGTTTTCTTCTCTTGAAAGACCACCAGGTTGGCATTCCCATTCATACTTAACATAGTTCATCTACCCTATTCATTTGGTGTCCATCTACCCTATTTTCTTGTGCACTGACAATAATCCCTGTGGCAATTTCTCTTTAGTGAGGGTTTCCTTTTTAAAAACCACATAAGCTGGTAACTTCATTGTATCAAGAAGTAGCATTAACATAACAGTGCAGCATATAATAGTTGGGTACAAAAAGCACTGTTATACACTGTTCCTATGTAGACAGTTTTTGCTCCACTTATTTACTGTGGTTATCAGATAGTATCTCAAAATAGACTGATGTTTTCAAAATTGACTGGTGTTTGTTCTTCATTCTGTATTTGTGATACTAAGTATGAGTACTGCTTCCAAAGACTGATCACATATCACTGAAAAGCTGTCAACTTCTCCCCATATGCCTTAAGCAGATGTTGTGAAATTGTTGTGCATCTTTTTTAATTGAAAGTCCATTTTGTCTATAAAATGTGTGTATCCAAGACCTGCTCGCCTTGAATTCAAGACAATCAAGTTCTCTTGCAATTTTTAGCATGCTTATATCTGGCATATTTCTGTTGATGTTGCATATCTGAACTTTGGTTTCACGCATGCATATTTTTCAAGCTCCGGGTGTTCTGCTCTTGAGCCACAAAATGCTCACTTATATCTATTGCTTAAAAGTAGCTTCTACTACTACTTCCTCCAGTTGTTCATATAGGCTAAGTACAGACAGTGAAAAATCCTGAAGCTGAGCTGATTCAATCTTTGCAGTTTAGTCTAAACTGCATAGATTGAACCTATAGCCAAGTGAACAAACATTCATTTTTGATTCTGGGAATACAGCCATGTGCTTGCAGTGGTGCAGGCCAGAAAATGAGGGGGCACTAGAGCACATCAGTGTGGGGACGCAGTCAGGAAGGCCAACCGTACCTTATCATGCATCCACAGATGCATCTCGAGCAGATCCAAGGAGGTGATCCTTCCCCTCTATGCGGCACTGGTCAGGCCACAGCTGGAGTACTGCGTCCAGTTCTGGGTGCCGCACTTCAAGAGGGATGTGGACAACATGGAGAGGGTCCAGAGGCAGGCCACTCATATGATCAGGGGGCAGCAGGGCAGGCCTTATGACGAGAGGCTACGGGACCTGAACCTGTTCAGCCTCCAGAAGAGAAGACTGAGGGGGGATCTTGTGGCCTGTTACAAACTAGTCAGGGGGGATCAGCAGGCACTGGGGGAGTCCCTGTTCCCCCAAGCACTGCTGGGAGTGACCAGGAATAACGGTCACAAGCTGGCAGAGGGTAGGTTTAGGTTAGATATCAGGAGGCGCTACTTCACGGTCAGCACAGCTAGGATCTGGAACCAACTTCCAAGAGAAGTGGTGCTGGCCCCTACCCTGGGGGTCTTTAAGAGGAGGTTAGATGAACACCTTGCTGGGGTCATTTGACCCCAGTACTCTTTTCTGCCATGGCAGGGGGTCAGACTAGATGATCTACTCGGGTCCCTTCCGACCCTAGAAACTATGAAGTGTTGGAGCCTATAGGAGGCCAGACTGTATTAAGGCAAGGTGCCTCCTGAGAATATCTGATAACCCCTCCAAGGCATGAGCATGACTATGGGGGCAACTGGAAGTCCTAATTGTTGCCCCTAAAAGGCTTAGTTCCAAAGACTTAATTGGGGATTGCCTTAGAAGTGGAGATCCACCCCCTAGAGTTCAGGGCAGAGAAGCCTGGAGGATAGCACACCAAGTGGGAACACCTAGGAAAAGACCATGTCTCTGCCAACAGCCTCTTGAATAAAAACTCTTAAATATCAATTAGTGACAGGTGAGAGAGGAGGCAGAGTAAAGATCAGGGTTGTGAGCAGGCGGGCTGAACTGCTAGGGGACTTCTGATACTGGTTCAATTGCCTAGAGCCTGCTACAGATATCTTATCAAAAGTCTTTGCTAAAGTCCTCCTTGCTAAAGGCATAACACCTCCACTGCTGTCCCCACATCCACAGAGCCAGTCTTCTTGTCCTAGAAAGCAATCAGGTTGGTCAGGCATGACTTGCCCTTGGTGAATCCATGCTTACTGTCCCTAATCACTAGAGGTGTGTGAAGCGGGCCTTATCCAATTCAGATTCAGTCTGAATCACGGACAGTGATTTTGATTCATTGATTCGGACAACTGTCCCTGATTCGATTTGGCCGAATCCAAATCTAAAGATTCGATGCTGATTTCAGAATCAGCGATTCAGACATAGACACATCTTTAAGAGTTTCTTCTACATACCTTAAGGTACCAGCATAGCTTGTGAATGCTGCAATGCTGGGGCACATAGGTAGTCCCACAGGAGAGTGGAGGGGCCCTCCACATGCTCGGTAGCAAACCTGGAAGTGGACTGGAAGTACTTCTGGTCCACTTCTGGGTCTGCTGGGGAGTGCTCTGCTCCTTCCCCCCACAGCCCCTTGGCTCAGTGATTGGCTGCAGGGGGACTTCAAGTGCCCCACCCAGACCCAAGAGACACCAGTCACTGAGCCGGGGAGGTACAGAGGGTCCCCCATGTTCTCCCCGGCAGACCCGGAAGTGGATTGGAAGTGCTCCTGGTCCACTTTTGGGTCTGCTGCCAAGCACGCTGGGGAGCCCCCCATGCTCCTGTGGGACACTCCATACACCCCAGCACCACAGCGATCACAAGCTGCTTGCTACCTAGAGGTATGTAGAAAAACTTTTAAAGCTGTGTCTGTGTCCGAATCTCTGAATCGATTTGGCGGGTTCTAATTCAATTCAGAGAGATTAAAGGGTCCTCTGGTTTGATTTCAGATTTGGAGATACGGCCACCAAATCGGGCCAAATCTCTGCCGAATTGAATCGGGGACCAAAGCTTCGCACAGTCCTATTAATCACCATCTTCTCCAAGTGCTTAGAAATGAATTCCTTGAGGACCTGTTCCATGACCTTTCCAGGAATTGAGGTGAGGCTGACCAGTCTGTAGTTCCCCAGATCTTCCCTTTCTTTAAGACAGGTGCTATATTTGCCCTTTTTCCAATCATCCGGGACCTCTCCCAATCGCCACAAGTTTTCAAAGATAATGGCCAGCGGATATACAATCACATCAGCTAACTCCCTCAGCACCCTTGGTTGCATCTCATCTAACCCCACAAACTTGTACACATCCAGCTTTTCTAAATAGTCCCTACCCTGTTCTTTTGCCACTGTTGGCTGCTTACGTCCTTCCCAAACTGTGCTGCCAGGGTCAGTAGTCTGGGAGAGGAACTTCCCTGTGAAGAGTGAACTAAAAAAGGCATTGAATACTTCAGCCTTTTCTGCATTATCTGTCCCTGGGTTGCCTTCCCCATTCAGTAAGGGATCCACATATTCTCTGACCTTCCTTTTGTTGCTGACATGCTTGTAGAAGAAACCTTTCTTGTTACCTTTCATGTTCCTTCCTAGCTGCAACTCCAGTTGCACTTTGGCCTTCTTGATTTCATCCCTGTATGTCTGAGCAGTGTTTTTATACTCTTCCCTAGTCATTTGTCTGGGTTTCCACTTTGTGTAAGCTTCCTTTTTATGTTATATCTCACTGAAGAGTTTCCTGCTAAACCAAGCTGGTCTTCTGCCATACTTACTAGTCTTTCTGTGCATCAGGATGATGTGTTCCTGTGCCCTCAGTAAGGTTTCTTTAAAGTAGAAGCAGCTCTCCTGGACTCCTCTGGTGCTCAGATGGGCTTCCCAAGGGATCCTACCCATTTAGTTCCCTGAGTGAGCTGAAATCTGCTTTTCTACAGTCCAAGATCCTGACTCTGCTGTTCTCCTTCCTTCCTTTCCTCAGGAACCTGAACTCAGTGATCTGGGTCACCGTTCCTGATGCCATACGACCTTCCAGGAGCAGCATGGTATTTGCCATGAGAGATAATTGTAGCTGGAGGAGCTGTCCCCTCACTGATATATAGAAATTGGCTGCCTTGTGCTTAAAATAGATTGGGAAGTGATGCACAGCAAGCTGGAAAGAGTGGGAAAATCTAAAGAAAATGGGAACCAGGATCACTCATCTTTGGTAAAAGTGTTAATAGCAAGGCTAAAGTCACAACTGATGACATTCCTAAATTCCTCAAGGCTAGACTTATGTCTTATGCACTGTAAAAGCCTATAGAAAGGCAACTGGATGCCTTGTGAAAAACCAGTGTTCAATTTATCTATAGAATTCAATGAATGGGCTGCATCAGATGTATGCAAGAGAGATGGTGACATATGTCTGTGATTTAGATGCGGCTCAACATATAATTCCTAAACCAGAAAGTTAATTTGTAAATCTGACATGTGGGTTAAGATTTACCAAACTAAAAGGTGGCATTGGAGCTAGAGTCAACAAAGGGTCTCTCTGTGAACATACCTAAGGTGTTAATTTACCCTTATTGAAAGTTTTACATCATTGGTTTACCAGTTCACCTAGTATTCAAAAAAATAATGGGTCTTTTCTTATTGCTCTTCAAATATCAGATTATTTGCTTGAGGCACTGTATATCTTCACTGCAATCTTTTGGTATGGTCATATCCCCAAATCATCTGTGGAGCGTGGTGATTTGCTCTTGGGGGTACAAATTGAAACACCAGAAATCTTACAAAAAAGGATGGTACTGCAGTTACATGACCAGAACCAAGCTGGGTTGAAGGGGCATAGTAAAAATGAAAGAGGGCTGGAACATCTTTTTTGGACTGGCTTTGATCAAGCTAGAAATGGAAACTTGCCAGTGCATTTCCTGAAGGACTTATCAAAATATGCCAGAAAAGATACCACGTCACATGTAGAAGTGGGCTATGAAGTGCTAATAATGGTTGCTCACTGATTTTTTTTTTTTTTTTTTTTGAAGGGGGGAAAGTATAAAATGATTATGATTGTGGTTGTATTTATTCCTGGAGGCTAGAAGTAGTGTACAGAACAGCCACTTCTGATGTAAGAATGCAGTTGAAGTGATTTGTAACATATTTGCTACTTGCAGGTGCCTTGAAGAGCTGTGATTCAAATAATCATCCCCAATTTATTTCTGGGGAGTTGTAGACATTTACACAGAAACACTGAATAAAACTTACTAGGAAATCGGTCTATAATCCAGCTTCAAATAGACTGACAGAACATTTTGTGCAGTTACTGAATTGGGTATTAGACAAAAATGAATGATGAACTCTGTCATATTGTGTGTGACTAGGAAAGCTACAGTGCAGATCTGCACCACTGATTTACTACTAAGAACATCCCAGTGGGATTGCTTTTCAGGTATGAGGTTTGTTTTACCATTACCAGACTTACCAAAGGTGCTTGAAGTAAAAGAGCAGATAGTAAAAAATCCACAAGATAAAGACAGAACATCTAGGTTCTTCTATATTGTTTAGGCTTCTTGATGGATGAAGGAAATCTGCCTTGATTGATAGGTTTTTATTCTGTGAATGCTGGAAATTATTTTTCTGGATCCTAAGTAAATAGAGTGCTGGTTTGCTTGTTTTGAAAGGGTGCTACTGCTGTTTATTTTTAACCTTTTTGTATGTAAAAATATACCTGGCATCTCTTCAAAGTGCATGTTGTAGCTCAAACAGAAATTATAAACCTATTGTAGAGCTCACACTTTGGCCCTTGTAATACGAGAGGCCAAACTAAATGGTCATGATGGTCCCTTTTGACCTGAAAATCTAAAACTCTGTCCAGCAGTTATAGGAAAGGAAGACTGAGCTTCAAAACTATACAAGAAGTATAAAAGAAAATGGGAGATTTAAAAAGTTTGTGTGTTTAAATTTAGTATAAAAAAATCTACCTATTACTATTCCCATTATAGTAGCACCCACTGATGCCAACTGAGATCAGGGCTCCCCATTGATCAGGGCTCTACAAGAATCCAATAACACATCTTCCCTGATGTGAAGAGGCCATGATACAAATGGACAAGACAGAAAAAATGCTGGATGTGGTATTATTCTAATTCTAAATCCAGTCAAGTGAAGCACAGGCTTGCTTACTTTCACCCAGGAAAATTCAGTGTTACAAGTGGATATTTCTCCTGAGTCCAAGTCCAGTTTCTTGGCCATTCTTCCCATCTAGAAAGATTATTGGATCTGGAGTTTCTCTCTCATAACGAGGATGGAGCACACTGGAATTACCTCAAGTCACTGGTTAATAAATTGCTAAAGAATACAGCAAAGTGGAACAGTGTTACTGAGAGTGCTAGTTCAGTATGATGTGTCACAGCCCTTGCTGCCAGCTCTTTACAAAGCAACCACAGATTTATAAGAGGCATCTTGGTATTGGCAAAGGAGATGAGAGCAATTGCATGAAGATGTGCTTTACCCTAGATCTGTCAGCAACAGCTGTACAGGTTATGTAATTAAGCTAAATTGTCAGTCTCCGTTATCTTTTTTTTTTTTTTTCCTTCTCAAAAAGCTGGAGTTTAACTTGCTGTCAGGTTATGGCTAGTAATGAGACTGAACTGGAGGCTGGCATCTTTAACACATCCCTTCTGAGGAAGTATGACAGTAAAATGAGACACAATATGTCATATCAGCGGGGGGGGGGAGATATTATAAAAGCAAAATGCCATTTAGTTTGTTTTTATTACATTTGTATTCATAATTGATCATTATACAATTCTTTGATCATCTTTGGGAACGGGAGGCAAGAAGAAATGCAAGTATTATTTATTATTACTGCAGTTTTTACTCTTCCTTTAGGTCAAGGGTGGGCAATTATTTCAGATGGAGGGCCCTTACCAAGTTTTGGCAAGCCATTGAGGGCCGCATGACAGGCAGCCAGGGGCAGATATCAGTTTTCTAAAAGTTTTTTTAGGGGCCCCATGGGCCAGATAGAAAGGCCTGGTGGGCCACATCTCACCCACGGGCCGCGTTTTGCCCATCCCTGCTTTAGGTTATGGGCAAAATATACTAGAAACACTTTTACTAGAAACCATTATTTTTACAACTTTAACCACTTTGCTGAAATCTTTCATGTCAGTCACCTGACTAGTTTTGGAACACTTCAGCCAACATGGTTCAGCTAAGGATAAAGAATATACATTGTTTTGCCCAGGTTAAATTAAAAAAAAATGTAGGAGCCTTCTCTATATGAAAAGGTCAGCAGACAGGCTGATCAGCCCACCTGGCACTTGATTACCTCTACCTTACCCCAGTTACCTGCAGGAACCCATACTCATACATGTAAGCACCAGCCCTCTCAAATGTTTGGCAGCTACTTAACAGCACAGATGCCTCCCTTGGTAGCACTTCCATGCTTAGCCCTGCTCCAGCTCAGATAGCTGTCTACTCCTGAACCCTTGGCTACCTGAATCCATGCTTCTGGACTCCTTGTTCATGACTCCAGTTTGGACCCCTTGCTACGTTTTCCATGGTGCCTTCCATGAGTGGCTATAAAGTGAAACCTAAAAGTCACTACCAAAGAAATAAGACTTTCAATTTTCCAATTTTGAGACAGAACAAGCCAGAGCAACTATTCCTGTCTATGAGGGGAAAGCTTGACTGTTCTTCTGCTTGATGTTGAAAGCTGTACTTTGCTCAAGCAATCAGTATTGGAACACATCACCAGGAACACATCACCAAGCAATCAGTATCTGGAACACATCTTCAAGAAATGCATATAGAGCAGTTGTGGAAGATGAAGCTTTCAAACTACAGCCTTGCAGACTCTGTAGCCAGCAGGATCCATGGCCCTGCTACTTGCATCAAAAAATGACCTGCCATATTCTACTAAGGGACAAAGCACCTTCCAGAGTTGAGTAGAATGGAGCATTATCCATGTCAATGACATGATCATCATCAACATAGATTCCTATATGTTAGGGTTGGAAGGGACCACCGAGTCCAATCCCCTGCCCTGGGCAGGAAAGAGCGCTGGGGTCAGACAACCCCAGCTAGGGACTTGTCCAGTCTCCTCTTGAAGACCCCCAGGGTAGGGGAGAGCACCACCTCCCTTGGAAGCCCATTCCACATTCTGGCAACCTTAACTGTGAAGATCTTTCTAATGTCCAACCTAAATCTGGTCTCCATCAATTTGTGTCCATTGTTCCTAGTTACTACAGGGGTTGCCCTAGTAAATACAGCATCTCCTATTCCCTACTGTCCTCCCTTGATGAATTTATAGGCAACCACACGATCACCTCTCAGCCTTCTCTTGCCAAGGCTGAAGAGATCTAGGCCCCTCAGTTTCTCCTCATAGAGCCTTGCCTGCAGTCCTCTGACCATATGAGTGGCCTTCCTCTGAACCCCCGCCAGATTCTCCACATACCTCTTGAAGTGTGGCGCCCAAAACTGGGTGCAGTACTCCAACTGTGGCCTGACAAGTGCTGCACAGAGGGGGAGCATCACCTCTCTGGACCCCTTTGTCATGCATCTGCTAATGCATGATAAAGTGCGCTAGCCTTGTTGATCACTGTCACTTTGACAACTCATGTTCATCTTGGAGTCAGCTATGACTCCAAGATCCCTTTCCGCTGCTGTGCTGCTGAGAAGGTCATCCCCAGCCAGTAAGTGTGTTGGTGGTTCTTTTTGCCCAGGTGCACCACTTCGCACTCATTTTTGTTAAACTGAATCTTATTTCATTCTGCCCATTTTTCCAGCCTGTCCAGATTCACCTGGATCTGTTCTCTACCCTCTGGTGTGTTAACTTTGCCCCAAAATTTGGTAATATCTGTGAACTTGGACAGGGTGCTCTCCACACCCTCATCTAAGTCACTGATGAAGACATTAAATAGCATCAGTCCAAGGACTGAGACTTGCAGGACTCCACTGCCCACATCTTTCCAGTTTGATATCAATTCGTCCACCACCACTCTCTGGGTCCAACTCCTAAGCCAATTTGCCACCCACCTGACCATGTAATTATCTACGTCACAGCCTGTCAGTTTATTTAAGAGAACAGAATGAGATACCGTATCGAAGGCCTTTTTAGAGTCTAAGTAGATGACATCTACCTCAACTCCTGCGTCTAAGTATTTTGTGACCTGGTGTGGTGGCGAGATGGCCCCACAGGCTCCCGAAGGGGAGAGAGCAGTCCCCATGGGCCCCAAACCCCACAAACAGCACCCCCCTGTGGGGGAAAATTACCTCCCAGAGTGCAGCCAGAGCCAAAGCAAGAACCGTGACCACAGTTGCGGTCACGCGAGCCAGCGTTACACTGGCTGTTTAATCAGCTGTTCCCCAGGATGGGAACAGCTGAGCCAATTGTGGTGGCTGGAACGGCCACTGCAGGAAGATTTAAAAGCCCCACCAGAACCTGGGGGGTGGAGGAGGAGAAGGAGCACGCTGGCGTACAGCACGCTGAACACCCAGAGGCTCCTGCAGCAGAGAGGAGCAGCACAGCCAGTTCAATGCCAGCAGGCAGAGCAGGGGAGGCATTTGAGCCCCCTGTAGGAGGCTGGGGGAAAGGAGGCAACTCCACACTCCTCCCACACTCCTCCTCCTCAGGGGTCTATTTCTTTTGAGAGAAAAAAAAAAAACAAGGGAGAAGAGGCTCAAGATCAAAAATGCCCTATTCAGAGGCACTGAAGTAGGCGCTAGCCAACGCACATATACCTTGCCAGTCTCTAGGACAGGAAGGTTACTCATCAAAGTGGGAGGAGTCTGACAAGTGCCAACAGAACTCAACCAGATGTGGGGTCCCCCTCGAGGCAAGCCAAGGTCGATCAAGCACAAATGAACCACCATTGCTGGCACCCATCTGGTTGGTGAGTGGACAGGGTGTAGGGGAGGCGGAGCCCCGTGGAACATTGCACCCGAACCATGAGTACTGCCGTCCCCAGGGGGGCCCCCCTCAGGAAGAAGATCTCCACTGAACCCTCTTTATATAATAACACCAAATCATGGCAAGTGAGTTGAGGGGAGGGGCCCCACACCAGATGGATAGTGTGTCACTCAGGGAACCCCATTTAAGGCAGCTTCCATCACACCTGGTCATAAAAAGAAACAGGTTAGTCAGGAAGGATCTACCTGCAATGAATTCCTTTCAGGATTATTTCCCCTGCTGGGCTCCCAAAAATGTGATCCTTAATGATTTTTTCCAGAGTTTTCCCAAGGATAGAGGTGAGACTAACTGACTTGTAGTTTCCCGGTTCCTCCCTTCTTGAAAATAGGGATCATGTTGGCTCTTTTCCAGTCTTCTAGGACCTGACTGGAACACCATGAGTGCACGAACAGCCATGCCAGCGGCTCTGCTATGACACTGGCCAATTTCTTTAGCACCTTTTGGATGAAGTTTATCTGGGCCCACTGATTTGAATGCATCCAGTCCCTCCAAGTGCCCCTTCACGGTAATGGTAGGTGGGCTGGTGTCCCTCCTGTGTCTATCTATGATCCAATTGGGAGATTTGTCTTGGTCTGTGCCTAGGAATACAGATGCAAAGAACTCACTGAAGAGCTCAGCTTTGTCCCCCTCTCTGTCACCAATTGCCCTAGTTTGTCCTGCAGGGGTCCTATGCTACCCTGTGTCTTCCTTTTGCTCTCTATATACATGAAGAAGGATGTTTTGTTGTCTTTCATTTTTATCACCAGCCTAAATTCTAATCCCACTTTGGCCTTCCTAACTGATTCCTGCAAGTGTGAGCTAGGGAGGTATACTCCTCCTTGGTAGCTGTCCCCTGTTTCCACAACCTGTATACCTCTTTCTTTGCCCTTAGGCCAGGGGCGATGTATAGGGGGTGCATGTGCACCCCCTGAAAGCACTGGTGCACCCCCTACCAGGCCGTGCTCCCTGTTTAGTCAGCAGGCAGACGGGCAGGCGGAAGCACCAGTTCCCCCCTTCAAGTGCCGGTCAGGGAGCAGGGCCACGAGCAAAAGCTTCCAGGTTCCCCCCCACCCCTCCCATCCAGTCACTGACTGGTGTCAGGCGGGGCATGTGCCCCCCCCCCAACTCAAGAGGCACCAGACACCCATGTCTTAGGCTTTCCTGGACTTCCCTGTTCAGCCAAGAGGACTTCTTGGCTCCTTTGCCCCTTTTATGCACAATGGGATTGTCTCCTTTTGCGCCCATAGGATTGCTTCCTTGAGGAACGACCACCATTCCTCGACCCTCATTTCACCAATGCTCTTGAGCTTTAATGCCTCACCAAGTAGCCTAACTTCAGTGTGCTCAGGAGATTTTCTGAAGTTTAGCACTTCAGCCCTGCTGGTTAGTTTACCCACCCTTCAATGGATAGTGAATTCAATCAATTGATGGTCACTGTCCCCTAGGTTACCTTGCACCTGCAGATTCCCTACCAGGTCATCCCCTATAGCTAACACCAAGTCCAGCAAGCCATTTCTCCTAGTGGTATCATATACCTCCTGCATTAGGTGGAGGTCCTGTATGCAGGTTAAGAACCTACATGAGCAGTTAGGTTTGACTGACTGCTCCTCCCAGCAGATGTCAGGGTAGTTTTAGGTCACCCATGACAATCATATCTCTCAACTGTACGGCTCTGAGAGTTGTCTGGAGAATTTCAGGTCTAGCTTATCCTCCTGGTGTGGTGGTCTATAATAGACTACCAAGTCCCTTTCCCTCTGACCCCCTTGGATCCTGACCTACAGTACCTCAGTTTGGCCCTCCTTTGATCCCATCTTGATTATAGAAAATGTATATTATTCCTTAACATAGAGAGCAACTCCCACCCCCTTTTTCCTCACTCTGTCCTGTCTGTACAACCTATAACCCTCAATGCCTACTGCCCTATCATGAGTAGGGTCCCACCAGGTTTCAGTTAGTTCAACTACGTCAAAGTTGTTGCTTGCAAGCAGGAGTGCAAGGTCCTCCTGCTTGTTCCCCATGCTCCTAGCATTAGTGTAGAGACATTTAAGCCCCCCAGTGGGTGCCCTTGGTACCCCCTGTCCTGATGTCTATCAGGCCCCTTAAGTGTTTACCTTAGTGCTTACCTGGGCTGATCCAGTGCATTGCTCATGGCTCAGTGATCCTAGGTTCTCCTTATCCTCTGCTTCCCCGTCCCCCGACAAACTTAGTTTAAAGTCCTTTGGAGGAGATCAACCAACCTGTAAGAGAACAAACTGTTACCTTTAGAAGAGATGAAGACCATTTTGTCTCAGGGTGCCTCTCTCATGGACGTGCATATCGTGTTTGTAGAAGCCAAAATCCACATGGATGGCACCAACTCCAGAGCCGCAGGTTGACTTCCCTGATGCAAGTGTCCTGATGCTCACGGTGACCGCTGACCGGAAAGATGGATGAGAAGACCACCTGTGCCCCTGACTTCCTAAGCCTGGACCCCAGAGCCCTGTAGTCACTCATGACATGGTCTGGACTACTCTTGGCCGCATCATTCGTACCCCCATGGACAAGGACCATGGGATAGTAATCAGAGGGCCGGATGAGGTTGAGAATCCTCGCAGTGATGTCCCAGATCCTGGCTCTGGGTAGGCAGCAAACCTCCTGTGCTGCGGGATCCAATCAACAGATAGGTCCACCGTGCCTCTCAGGAGGAAGTTGCCCACCACAATGACCTGGCGTCTCTTCCTCCAGCTGCTCAGTTGTCACTCAGCCTGCCTGGTGTGTGTTGCAGACATGTCTTCCCCTGTGGCTTCCTCTGGTGCATCATCCTCCAGTGCTGCCAGGACTTCATGTCTGTTCCCCAGTTGTGTTGGGGAAGCAGTCACAGCCACAAACTGTCTAGCTCTGGGGGTGACCGTCCTCCATTCAGCTGTCTTGGGACTCTCCCATGATGTCTCTGCACTAGGTGTCTGGTACTGCAGAGCATGAAAGTATCCATCAATCTCATCCTCTGCAGCCCTGACCCTCACAGCCTGCTCACCTTTGCCTTGAGTTCCCTCACCTGCCCCTCCAGGACCTCAATCTGGGCATATGTGGGACAGGCAAGGGAACCCCTGGCCCCCACACTACCCCCAGGCCCCAGAGATCAGACCAGGGGCCAGGGCACTGCAGACCCATCTAAGGGGCCTGTCAGACTGGAGGCAGCCGCAGGGTAGGGTCCCTGGCTCCAGTCCATGTCACCACCCCCATAGTAGCCCCCCTCCTCATTCACTTACCTGAAGTCTCTGTCAGAAGGTCCCATGTACTCCTACATGGTGTGCACTCCTACCCATGAACTGGCCTGCTAACTGCTCCCCTGTTGGCAGTCCTTGTTTGCTGGCTCCCTGGCTACAGGCTCCCTGGTCACCTGGGGAGTCTCCTTTTATACCCTTCTGGGCCTGGGCTGACTCAGGCCCAAGCAACAATTCCACAGCAATCAACACTCGCTCAGCACTCACTCTCAGCTTCTCCAAGCACCACCCCCCCATCAAACAAACAGTCAGCTAAACCAAAGGTACAGTCAGCTGGATCACTTACCTTTCCTGGGCAGGATCTGGTGCTTGGCCTGGCTTCTCTCCTCCTTCTTCCTCCCTCCTCTTGCCTCCAACAACTGCTGCAAACTGCTCTCCTGTTAGCAGTCCCTGTTTGCTGGTTTCCTACTCACAGAGATATATAATGTATATAAGCCACCCCCTGCCATGTTGTCAGTCATATCCTGCCTATTTATGACCAGATGCCTTTATATGCAAGACAGTAGCAATGGAGACTATCTTTGTCTCTGGGCAAGCCTGAATGATATAATCCTCATATATGACCTGAAGGAGCCATGTTCCTTCCACTCTGGACATTGGAACATTCAGACAAATCTAGACCTTGCCTGGTGTAAGGTTGATGTAAGTAAAATACCGATAAGAAAAGCACTTGACAGGTTTCCATAGTCTCAGCACACACCCTCACTCATCAGTATTAAAAATATGATTTTGTAGCCCACACTATCCAGACCAGCTCCAAGACGGAACTTTTGGAAGGCAGATTGGCCAAAAAACCCAAAGGCTGACCAACATGAGAGCAAACCAATTAGAGTATCCATCAGAAACCAACACTGATCGAGGCTGCAATACATTTATGAGCTGCTTAATTGAAGTAGCTAAAGGCTCTGTGTACCTAGAGGCTCTGGAAGTCATTGTGTCATGCTGGGATAAGCAGTGCGAACACCTCTTTAACATCAAGCAATGCAATGACCCTTCAATCACAAAATGAACTACAGAACAGCTGGCTACCTTATTGAACAATATAAAAAAGCAGAGATGGCTTACTACCATAGAAGGATTGGATATGACCCACTTGAACAGACAAGCGTGGGGCACCATTAACTGTCTTACAAGTAAAGGAACCAAAAGACACCCTTGCCCTGTGTCAGCAAACTCCATTGCGAAAATACTGTAAAAAAAAAAGCAAGTACAGTAACCCAAGCAAGCAACACAGAAATAATTAGACACCTAACTCATGAACAACTTAAATCATCAAACGCCAGACTTAACTTACTCGTCAGAGATGGGAGCGATTTTCAATGCAGCTGTTAAAGTAATCAAGACTAGCAAAGCTGCTGGACCAGATCAGGTATTCAAAGAATTTATTACCAAGCTCAGAACTACAATGAAAAGATGTCTTCAGAAATTCATGTGTAAATGTCTAGAAAGTAACAGACTTCCAAAAATCTGGAGAAAAGCTGGTGTCATTGCTATCCTGAACCCCAATAAATCACCAGAGGATACATAGAGCTACCAACCCATCTCACTACTCTGTGTAACATACACGCTTATGGAGTACATTATTCTGACTAGAACAGAGATCATCACTGACCCCCGCTCCCAAAAGAAACTGGTTTTTTGGGAAAAAGCAGTGTACCACTGACCAAGCTAATTACTGGCAGAAAACAGGTGCAGTCTTTATCAACATTACAGCTGCCAATGACACTGTATGGCACCAAGACTTCAAATATAAACTTCACTTTGATACCTAACCACAGACTATGCACTTTCCTCATGGACATAATCTCCAGTAGATCATTCAAACCCACTACCAGCCAAGGAGAAAAAAAAACACAGTACAAACTCTGAAGACTGAAGTCCCCCAGGGCTCAGTGTTAGCACCAGTACTGTTCAATGTATACACCTCAGATATCCTGTGTACAACATCTAAGCAATACGTGTATGCTGACAATGTCACCATACTAGCCCAAGGAATAGCTATCACAGAACTGGAAAAGACACCGAGTACTGACTGATATGGAACTCATTGCTATCTCCATGTGGCACTTAAATTTGAGCATCAATAAATCAGTATCGTCACTCTTCCACCTGGAGAATTGTTGGAGCCAAGAATAAGCAACTACATCCTTCCCCATGAGCATACCTCAGCCTATGTAGGAGCTGTATTAGACTGTTCCCTTGCCTATAAACATCACATGCAGAAGGTCAGCAGTAAAGTCTCTTTACAGTTAGCTGCCATAAGTTGTGCCAACATTAAAGTGCCCAGAATCACTGCACTTGCAATGGTATATGCCCTAGCAGAATATTGTGCTCCTGTATGCTTCAGGAGTTGTCACACTAAAAAGCTTTATGCTGTACTTAACAGTGCTCAGAGACTCATAACACGCTGTACAACTTATACACATACAAATGTACTTCCTGTACTCTTGGGCATTAGATCAAGTGATACAAGAAGGCAAACCCTAACATCATTACTGGCAACAGAGGCAAGAGATAAAAATCACCTCTTCCATTAACGGATGACCCGAACGAATGGAGCCTTAAAAGCCATAAGCTGTGTGTACACAAAGCCCACAAGTTCCTGGAAGAGATTGGAAATGCTGAATCAACCCTATGGGCAGCAATGGATTGGGCTGACCACAGGGAAAGATCAGATCTGATTCTACAGCATCTTATACCAACACCAAACAAGTCCCCCATTTGGGCACCTCAACAGAGAAGCATGTGGATGCTTCAAAACAACATTATACAAAATGAACATCTTGGACAGCCCCCTGTGTGAATGCAATGTCCAATAAACATCACAGCACTTAAATGAAAGCTGTAACCTTTACAAGTGCCCTGACAAGGTAGATGGAATCCGCACACTGAATGGTAGTACTAGACAGTAGCTCATATATTTGTAGGTTGATATCTGATACCATATGAAAGAAGAACCCCTGATGTTGGTTTGGCTTCTATGTCCTAACCTTGACTCCCAGATATCAAACCCCCAGCTGTTCCTGTCCTGGTTTCTTACAGCTAGAGTAGCTCCACTTGAAAAAACTGCACCTACTTCAGGTAGTTGTCACCACCCACTCCTTTGCCAGATGACTTTCCCCAGAAGGTTTGATGGTTGCCCTGCAGAGCTTGCACATGCAGGGAGTTCTTTGGGGTTGGCTTCATCCAGTCCAGCCTACTGACTACAAAACCTCCAGTGGAGGTTGCAGACCCAGTCGGACCCGCCAAGTTGTAGAGTTCCAAGTCGGAAAGTTTTAGTTGTGTTCCAAGCATGAAAGTTCCAGACCGTTCCAGTGTTCGAAGCATTGAAGTGTTTAAGCATGAGCACAGGCTAGGCCCCACCTCTTTTTTCTGGCTATGAGCCAGCAATTGGCTGAGCTGGTCAGTGGCCATTGGGACAGCCTGGAGGAAGGAGCTTGGGAAAGAGCAGAGAGGCCTGAGTTGGCCTGATGGTGAATCTGAACAGTTGGCGAGGAAGATCCAGAAAGATAATGGAGAAAAAGCTGCGCTGATCTGTGGGACTGATCCATATGTAGAATTATGAAGGGCCACAAGCTGTGAACAGAACTGTTTGGATGTGCAGGCTAGGAGCCCTGCAAATGGAGAACTATTTGTTTTGGACCTATGAATTAAGGATCCTCTCTATGGAAAGCTGGCCTGGTGATGAGGGAAAGAGTGCTGAGGTAGGCATCTGCCTTCCAACTTTGACTGGGGACCTGTGCTTAATGTAACACCAAAATCATGATGGGCAAGACTCAGATTTCTGAAAAGTTGGGAGTGTAAATTGGCAGGCAGGCAATGTTGACCCCCAAAGCAGCAGCTTAGTTGAAGGGTCCTGCTGATAGTCATCACACCATGAGTGAGGCATCTCAGAAAACCACATTTAATGCTTATAGAGTACAAGGGCAGAAAAATGCTGGCACTGTATCTCGGGTATAAAAATAGCTTAGCTGACCAGATGGCCTAGAATTTAAGCCATCCCTTCCAAAATTAAATTCACCACTTGGCAAGCTTTGAAGAAAAATGCTAACGTGACTAAAGACCTTTCCAAAACCGAAAATTAAAAGGAAGGTTTGAGCCTCAGGTCCTTCAGGCCCTGAAGGAATGCACTGTATAACAAAATGTGTCCCTGTAATACTGATAGAGGTAGAGTCAGTCAATTAAGTGCATAATTAATCACCAAGTTATGCGATAGCATCCCTAGTGGCCATGTGCAGTTCCTGTAGTCCACTGCTGAACTTAGTCAGCAGGCAGTCATTGACAATTTGTGACATAATGTGTGTTTTGCCACAGCTACAGTCTGGGTTGTCACTAAGACCCCAACAGTGGAGGCTGGCTGTGCACAGACCTTGCCCTGTCTGGAATCTAGTCAACAAGGCCCACTGACAGTGTGGTAGGTTGAAGCCAGGTGGGAAGATTATTGGATCTGTTTGATGGTGATGTCAGTCTTCATTCCTCACGCCACAGGGTCTCTGCCATGAGGTCCTGGTGCAGCAGTTTGGACCACAGTGGGTGTCATGATGCATGCAGCAGGTGGATTTAAGAGATTGTCATACAGCAGCAGGCTTGGGTTGGCATAGATCTTTTTCCAGTAGCTTGCTAGTTGCAACTTCCCATTGGATATGAGGGTGAACCCTGTTCTTCAGGACTGGGGGCCATGGTACAGAGGGCAGTCAGAGTTCCTGAGATTATGCACATCCTCGAATGTAGATGCACATCAATGAGTTTGATTTGTGATGACCAATACCAGATTGGTGCATAGTACTCTACTGCTAAGTATGAAATGGCAAGAGCTGACATCCTTAGGGTTGTGGCTCTTCCACCCCACAATGACCTAGCCATCTTGTTAAGGAGGTTGTTGTGTGTCTTAACTTACATTGCTGTCTCTTTCAACTGTTCATGATAGCTCAGTCTAGCATCATGCCCAGGTAGATGGGTTGTGCTTTGTGCCTCAGCCTCTGGTCACTCTGGTAGATGTTTAGCTCCCAGGCAGCACTGGCATTGTGTAGGTGGAAAACATGGGAAATAGTCTCACTGATGCTTGGCTGGAGGTGCCATGTCTTGCAGTAGTCAGCCAGTTTTGGGCACCGTACTTCAAGAAGGATGTTGATAGACTTAAGAGGGTCCAGAGGAGGGCCACTCATATGGTTAGGGGTGTACAGGACAAGCCCTATGAGGAGAGACTGAGGGAACTGGACTTCTTCAGCCTCTACAAGAGAAGGCTGAGAAGGGATCTTGTGGCCACCTACAAATTCATTATGGGGAAGCAGCAAGGAATCAGAGATGTTCTGTTCACCAGGGTGCCTCTTGGGGTAACAAGGAACAACAGTCATAAACTGACAGAGAGTAGATTTAGGCTAGATATCAGGAAAAACTTCACAGTAAGGGTGGCCAAAATTCGGAATGGGCTTCCAAAGGAGGTGGTGTTCTCCCCTACCTTGGGGGGTCTTTAAGAGAAGGCTGGATAGGCACTTAGCTGGGGTCATCTGACCCCAGCACTCTTTCCCGCCTAGGCAGGGCGTCGGACCTGATGATCTGTTGAGGTCCCTTCCAACCATAGCATCTGTGAATCTATGAATAGAGCAAGTACAAGTGGGGAAAGAATTGTCACAGGACTTGCTGCATGTATCAAAGCTAACTTTAGCAACTGCAAAGTATGCATTTGTAAGCAGAGACCTGGTCAACTGTGTAAGTAGTACCAGAATAAATGCAGGCAAATGTGGTTCATTCAGTTCAGGCTGTGCCCTCAGATGGTCATGAGGGACCAGTCAAGACATTGCAGAAATCAGAAACATTGGAACTGAGAAAAGGTTGGAGTGGTTCTAGTTAACCTAACAAGAGCCAATGACACAGTCTGGCACATAGGCCTTCAGTATAAGCTACTTACCACACTACCAGACAGAAGTCTGGTTAACTTCATCGTAGAGATGATCTTGAATCTGTCCTTTACTTTGAGTACATTGTGCAAAAAGACAAGTTGTCACAAGAGACTCAGGAATGGAGTACCACAAGGCTCCGTCCTAGCTTCCACCCTGTTTAACATCTACACAGCAGACTACGTAAGCGCCACATCAACCAAATACACGTATGCAGATGACCTGCCATTTGCTGCTGCCAGTAGTAATATACCATCAATAGAAGTCAGACTGAACCATGACATGGAACTCATAGCTTCCTACCTAACACAGTTGTGATTGAGGTTGAATATACAGAAGACCATCTCAACACTTTTTCATCTGAACAATCATGCTGTGAATGCCAATATAACAGTTGTTGTGGAGGGGAAAAGAGACACCCTTCGAAAAGACACTGACCTAGCTAGGTATCACTCAAGACAGAAGCCTAACCTTCTGCCACCACCTGGACAAGCTGAGGCACAAGGTAACCTCAAGGGCAACTGTCATTAAGAAACTAGCCGGTACAACATGGGGAGCCAGCTTCTCTACCTGGAGAACAACTACACTAGCCATGATTTGTTCACCAGCCGAATACTGTTTCCCTGTGTGGGCAAATAGAGCCCACACCCAAACTGGACAGTGCCCTGAATTCTGCATTACAATAGAATGCAGAGCAGTGAATGAGACAGGGGACACAAGGCAGGAAGCAGAAAGCAAAGCAGAAGGTGAGGCCTAGTAAGGAGGTGAAGAGAACTGTAGAGAGAGGCAGTAGGACTAATTTGAGGCACAGCTACAAAAAGGTTGGCCCCTCCTGCCTTAAGCTACAGCTGAGGTGCTGGGAACAGGAGTTTAAGAAATTAGAAATGGAAAGGGAACTTTTCCTATAAAGTTCTGCAAAACTGTCCAATAACATTAAAAGAAAACAACAAAAGTTCCATATTCCCCATCATGTGCAGTCTTGGGAACAAGTGGAAAGCTCAAATACAAGTGTCTGATGCTGAGAAAAGAGAATGAGGTTGTCCCAGTTCTTTCTACTACTTTTTCATGGCAGTCAGGGACACCCCTGCAAGGATAGCAAACTATGCTTGCTTTGAAGTGATGGCAGGTAGAGAAATGAGGATCCCAGAACACTTGTTTTGGGAATTGAGCCATGTACAGAATACAGGTAAAGAAGATGATTGGAATGTAACTGACCAAGTGATGCTGCTGTCTGGCATTGTACCTGAACATAGCCTATGTGGTAAATGGCTGGTTGCTTGTACATAATAGGCAAATGGATTTAATCAGTGCAGAATTTTCAGTTACTAGGGCAAAAAATAATAATGTAAATCTATTTAAGCTGTTCAAGGGTAAATCTCTTCCCCCTGCAAAAACACAGACCATGCCAAGACACCATGTGACAAATACAAATTTTATGATCAGCTTGTGGGAACCAACAATTTTACAGCCACTAGAAACCAGCACACGTTGTGGAATGAAGTGTTTTCTTTTCTTACATATGGAAACTGACTGCAGAGTGCTCACTGCTGAAACCTAGGACTGCTATGTAATTTAACTGCCATCTCCATATCTGGGACTTGGCTTAACGATGAAAAATTCATGTATTTAGCTTTTGTGTTGAATATCTCTTATAAATGTCTTAAATATTTCTGAATTTGATCAGTGTAAAAATAACTGTATTGCAACTGTTTGCTTCTCTGTTAGCAAATAATGGCTTTTTAGCAAAAATGGTATCCTAGTCCAATGCTTGGTATTGGGGACCATGATTGTATTGTTCCTCACTATGTTTATAACATGCATGATATTTGCTAACCTGTTTAGGCAGACATAGGAAAAAAATAACTAACTACATTAAGTAGCACAAGATGAAAGAAAGATGTGTAGAGAGACATTATTTGCACTGCTTATGGAAACCTTATGTTTAGTTACCATAATTAGTTCCGTGGGAGACAGTGGAAAAGGAAAATGTCCTGAACTGACTGATAAGAAACGTGTGACTCTGCGGCAGTGTCCTCAGTGCATAAAAAAACTTCTGTGGATAGACAGTGTGCTAAATCACATCAACATTTCAGCCCAACTTGTAATTTGGGGTCAGTGACACAATATCCTAATGAGGCCTACGTTATTCCAAACAATCTTGCTCAGTGTCAGGCTCCACATATGTCTCCTTTGATGGTATCTTTCACAGTCCTGGAGCCTGATACTTGACAAATTAGCTACTGTCCACTCAATAGGTTACCTCCAAGATGATGTCTGTACAAACAGCACCTGGATCAACAACAGCCACTAGTGTTTCACTCGATTATGGACCAGGAGAGTATTGCTACATGTGTAGGTGAAATGTCTAAAAAGCAACCTGGGAATGTGGCCAGAGCTTAGCCCGAAGCAGAAATACAGATGAGCTAGCCACCATTGTCACAGGTCCTACCTGGCTTACCATGTGGTGCCTATCAGCAGCCAGAGTTACCCATATGGTGAAAGGACAGGATTGTATAATGATGATGAACGACAAAAAAGTTATTTGTAATTATCCTTATGCTAATCTTTCATAATGAGTTGGTGATTTAAAGATTGCCTGACCTCTCACAAGACATTAAAGTTATATGTTAGATATTAATGTGCATATTAATTCAGTAATTTAAAATCTAACAATGTTAGATCAAAAAGGTGAACATGTTGTTCAAATTAGCAATGATATGCATAAGACAGAAAATGCTTGGAATGATGTCATGCAATGATGATGTGGATTTCTAACACATGCATATAGGTTTCTTTTAAGGCTTAAATTCATTTGTGAAAGTACATTGGTTTTACATGTAGTAATGCTGTTTGGCTGTATGTGTACTTTGCTAGGTCATGTACATTTCATGTGAATGTATTTTTTTGCTACTTAGACAAATTTAGTACAGGTGTCAGTTATGTGAAGCAAGTAAAAGGACCTGGGTATTAATCAGTGCCTTAGTCCCGGTGTGTTTTGCATTTTAGCTACATGTTTATAACTACCAGAATGGGAAAAGCAGCTAAGAATTTTGGGCTATTACAAAGTGTACATGGAACAACAGCAAACTATCAGCTAAGGTGAAAAAACTAATTTATGAGACTTGTGTGCTGTCATCCCTACTTTATGGCTCAAAATGTGGAATACATATGCTAAGGCATATCTAGAAACTGAACAGCTTCCACATGAAATGTCTGTGTAAGATCCTGAAAATAAAGTGAGAAGATAGAATACCAAAAAAACCCCCAGATATTAGTGTGCGTAGGACTGACACTTAGAAACCACTATCAAGAAGAAAAAGTTGTGGTGGATCAGTCATGTCAGAAAAATTCAAGAAAACTGTATCCCCAAGACTATTTTGTATAGCAAGCTTTGAGATGGCTGTAGAAAGCAGGGTTGCCCTCTGTGGCGGTACCATGATGTATGCAAAAACAATATGAAGTCATTCAGCATCAGTTTAGAAAGCTCAGAGGAGCGCACAGAATCTCCTCTGATCTGAAGGGAACATCTCACACTAGGCGCAGCTCAGCATTAAGCAGCTTTGATACAGAGGATGGAAGCAAAGTGAGAAAGAAGAAAGCAGTATGCTATAAATTTGGACCCTAACTTTGGACTCTATCTTGCTTGTGTGAGGCTGGGCAAATCCATTTAAACCACTTAAACCATACTTTATAGGTGGTGACTTGTGGGTTCCTCCTTTTTTCTGGGTACAAATTGACATCCTGAAGTCTCACTTGTAGGACTGATGAGCACTCATTGCTGCAACTGAAATCAGTGGGAGCTGTGCAGCAACCACAATCAAATGCCATCTAAAGTACTCCAAGGAAAAATTAGTCAATTGGTGTCTCTAACTGGACACCTAAAGTTGGTGAATACTTTTGATCTTAATCTCACTGACCCCCAGCTCCCTGCCTGTAAAATGGAGATAATACTATTTCCGAACCTTCCAGGCATGTTGCAAAAATGAATTATTGATGTTTGCAAAGTGCTCAGATGCCACAGTGCCACAAAAAAGCACAAGAAAATTAATAATTCAGTCTTCAAAGCAGGGTTTGAATACTGTGCGGTAAATAAGGCACATTGGTGATGAAACCAGATATCAAACAGCTGCTCATTAAGGAAGTGCCAACCATCTTCTGCATTGAATGAAGCAGTGGTCCCATGGAAAAGATAGTATGTAACCATGTAATTAATGACTATCATAATGCCTCTGCACAAAGGAGCTCAATTAAGGCTGGACTGACGACTCTACTTCTGATATTTGTTGATTACTGAGTGCTTGACCTTGCAAGCTTAACAATGTTATTTCAACATAGCTTTTGTGAGTGTGCTTATTACAGGACAATCACCTATAGATATAATTGAAATTTCAGGTCTTTCATGGTTGAAGGGCCTTGAGGGCTGGGTGATCTGAAGATTTCTGCTCCTGGGAATAGAACTGACCTTTCCCTCATCCAAGGAAATATGTAAATTAGTCAAAGGTTCTCCTTCCTATATGATATCACCTGTTGAAGCTTTGTTTTGATTTAGCAGTGGTTTGGTAGCGTAAACTGTAATAATGACGCATTGCAATCTGTTTGGATAGGGATCCTAGAAACCCTGATAGTCTGTTTATTTTAATGCTGCCTTATCAAAAGGTATTGTGCATGATGTTTGATTTTCAACCTTCTCTTCCTCTTGTCCCCATGGTTACTATTTGATTAAACTTTGATCAGAGAAAAGACATATTACATTACTAGTCAAACTATGGCAGCTATTTAACCCAGCATGGGATGGACCTTGATGGTGAAACTGACCTTGACGAAATTGCAGTGAGCAATTTCAACTGATTGGGCCCTGTACTTCAGTGATAATTCTCACTGAGGTGAATGGAAGTTTTGCAGAACCGTCTTTGTAAAATTGGGCCATTTGTTTTCCTGAAAACTTCACTGCATGTCATACTTTGCTGTTTGTAACTGTTGATAAAAGCTTTCTGTGTTAAAAAGAAAAAGATAACACTGCAAAGACAAATAATGAATGTGGACTTTATGCTAAATACCAATTATGTTTTAAAACTATTTAGAAAGATCAGTACAATTTCCTTTCTGTTACTTGTTGAGTTTCTTCATGCATTTCGGCTTGGACAATGAAGATAGCCTAATAATGCTATAAGATGAAAGAACTAGGGTTATTTAGTCTGGAGAAGAGAAAACTGAAGGGGAATTTTATATGTCTTCAGATACGCACTGATAGAGCAGACGGAGATGGGCTTTTCTCTGTGGTTGTAGGGGACAGGACTAAGAGCAATGGCTTCAAACCACAGCAGAGGAGATTAGGAGGACCTTTCTGACTATGATGTTGATCAAGCTTTGCAACAAGCTAGGGCTGTGTGAAGCTTTGGGTGATGATTCGATTCAGAGGGGATTCGGCCCAATGCAGCGGCCGAATCTCCAAATGTGAATTGAATCGGGACCAATTTAAAGGTCTGAATCGATTCAAAGCTCTCTGAATCTTTGGAAATATTCAGAGAGCTTTGATGATTCGGGCAGTCCCTAGTGGCTGCAGCAGGGAGCTGCAGCCGACCCCCACCTTGTAAGTACTAGGGGAAGGATGGGGGGCTGGGG
>NW_017728886.1:92451434-92455294 GCF_001723895.1 Crocodylus porosus
CCGCCATGGCTGCCCCACCCGCCCCAGCTCCTGGTACTTTAAAAAAAAAGCCCCAGTGCTCACTGGGTGCTGCTGAGCAGGGGGGCAATCCCTGCTGCCCCATACTGCATGGGGGGCTCTACATGATCTACAGGAACAACCAAGAAAAGCCAAGGGACTCGCTGCTCCTGGTGTGGCCTTGGGGCTTCGAAGGCTCGTGCAGAGCCCCCCAAATGGTCCAGGGCAGTGGGGATCGCCCCCTGCTGGCAGAAGTGGTTGTTTTGGGTTTTTTTTTCCTTAAAGGGCCAGAGCTGGCCTGGGTGGGGCACCCGTGGGGAGCAAGGGGAGGGGGTAGGGGGCTCGTGCAGATCTCCCCACGCAGTGTGGGGCAGTGCGGGGAAACAGGGATTGTCCCCTGCCTGGCAGCACCCGCTGAGTCAGGGCTTTTTTTTTAATAAGTGCTGGGGGCTGGGGCAGCCATTGCCGGGCTACGAGAGGGCAAGAGATGGGCCTGACCTGGCTGATTCAGAGTTTTTGCAGCAGCTGAATCTCCAAATCAGATTCAGCTGACTTGAATCAGGGAGTTTCTCGAGCTGGGTCAGTGTCAGGTAGGCTGTGGAAAGCAAGGCATGTGGAAACTGAGGAGGCCTGGCCCAGCGGGACAGGCTTGTGGGCTTGGTGGTGAGTGGGGCCTGTGGGGAAAGGCAAGTGGGGTGTGGAAGGGCAGAGGCAGGAGGCCTAGCCACAGTGCTGGGTTGGGTTGGGGTGAGCCGGCCAGCTAGCGAAGGCGTGCGACCTGGTGGGCCCTGCACCTGGTTTTCGTGGGGCTGGTGTGTGTGGCTGGTGGTGGTTGGGTGAGAACAGCTCAAGGCTGGCAGGTGTGAGTGCCAAAGAGAGGCCAGGGCTCACGGGGAGGCAGGGTACAGAGTGGGGGGGCCGAGCAGGAGAGGCGGTGATGGTAGCCTGAGTACTGGGTCCTGGGTGGGTGGACCTGGTGCTTTTGGGCATGTGTAACATGAAGCTCCAAAAAGGGGCAAGCGTGTTGCCTTTGATAGCTCAGCTGGTAGAGCGGAGGACTGTAGGGTGTTGGGCAAGATATCCTCAGGTGGCTGGTTCAAGTCCGGCTCGAAGGAACGCCTCCCTTTTGGGGCTTGCATAGGAAAGCTGTGCGCCTGGGGGTGGCAGGGACAGCATGCATGGAAGGTGAGCGCAGGTGAGTTGTGCAAGGGGGCAGCAAACGGGCCTTCTGGCTGGCTGGGAGGCGCTACCCCTGCCAAAAGTTCTGTCTCTCTCTGTGTGAGCACATGTGGGATAGGCAGCAGGGGCGTGGCTGGCACACCGGTGGCCAGGCAAGTGGCAGCCAAAGGAAGGCCAGAGGGCTGCCGAAGCCCAGGATTGATTCAGGGACCTTTAGATCTTCAGTCTAACGCTCTCCCAACTGAGCTACTTCGGCTGGCTGGGTGAGTGGGTGGCTCTGGCTGGGGCCTTCATCCTGAGGCCCGGAGCTCAAGGTGGAAGGCTAGGCTGGAGGTGCCTGGGCCTCCTGCCTGGCTCCCAGACCTGTGGTTGCTTGGCCAGCGCCCGTGCTCGACAAAGGAGGCCCAAGAAGTGGCCTGGGCTGGGGAGCCTGCAGCTGCCAGGCTCCAGGCTGGCCTACTTGGCAGGGGCTGGGGTTGAGGGCCAGGACCTGTGGCCTCCTTTGTGAGGTCACTGGCCTTGTGTGGCCAGGGCTGGAGGCAATGCAGCCATGCCAGGCAAGCAAAACCAAGCCTGGATGGCTAAGCTGAGCCAAAGGCTACCCAGGTTGGCTGTGGGCGAGGCCCGTTTGGGGTGGGCAGCGAGTGTGATCCCGCGCTTGGTGCATGGGACTCTGCGGGCAGCGCGTCTCTCTTTTCAGACAGGTGTTTCTCGCGCCGGGCTAGTGTCAGGCTTTGCACAGGCCTACAACAAGCTACCTATAGATTGTGAAATTTCCACTGTTGGAAATTGTCAAGAGCACGTTGGTCTGAAACTTACTGGGATTGTTTAGTCAGAGATGATCCTACTTTGAGCAGGAAACTGGACTAAATGTCCTCATGTGGTCCCTCCAGCCCTTCTTTCCTATTATCCTAATCCATTTTGCTTCTTCCTGTAGATTATTGCTAGAAAAGAGAAAGGGAAAAAGAAACACCATCCAAACTGGCATCTGAGGAGACTTTTGTTCTTGGCCTAGTCAGTGAGCAGCAAGAAATTCCACGATAAATAAGTAATACACCAAAGCTCATCTGTATTTGTACAAACAAATTGGGTAGAGAGAGGAGGCCCAGAACATTGGGAGGCTGTAACTGAATCTTTTCTTGTAACTGCCCACAAAAAAAGAAGTACTAGCAAGGAAGATGGGACCTAACTTCCCTGAACCTGTAAGTACAGATGCATATCAAATGATAAGGGGGTGGGGGGTTTCTAATTTGGTCCATGACATTTTGAAGAGCTGGAAAAATTAAATATGTGTAAAACCAGGAAAATGGAAGACTTACAAATAAGCCAGGAAAAAGCATAAGCACTGGGTAAAAGTCCCTTACCCAGTATAAAAAATGACAGGGGGGAGGGGGGAGGCACAAATATGAGGGACTAAAGATGTGCAGTTTGTTGTTTAGATCTAGATAGTGAAACAATAATAGTGGGAATTTGGCAAAGGAATGGGTAGTAGAAGCTGTGACATGTATTGCAGCTGTGAACACAGACTCAGATGTCTAACAGGTGTTGGATTAGACATGCTAATAATGCCTGAGGATGCAAGATCCAAAACTGAACCACCCAACTGTTCTCAAATGGAGATGGTGAATGGGTAACACAGACCCATCCAAAACTGGGGAATATTGCATTTGAAATTTGGACCTCTGTAATTTGAGCAAGAAGCCTAGAGAGCCAGGATTATAGTGTTTTATAGTAGATAATAATAGATATAGTAGATTATATTAAGATTTGGATTTAACCAATGCTTGAAAAATGTATGATATATAAGATATATAGGAGTCATATATGCCTTGAATCTGTAGTTATGACAAATTATGATAGCTGTCTCTCTCTGCTTTCAAAATCAATAAACTATAACCTTATTCAGATATTCATGGCAAAGAAACCTCCTGTAATGACCTGTTCTGAAATGAATTTTTTCCAAAACTAGAGACAACACAGAGACCAGCATACATCTCAAAGCATAAAATGCACCTACACTAACGAGCTTTGGCAAAACAAAGGTTAAAATCCACATTCCCCAAGAGTAAAAAGCAGATGCTTTATTATAACGCTTTCAGGGTATCACTGAGCCCTTAGGCTAGGGACAGACATTACACAGAAACTGGTTTAAGTGATCAGAAACTGGTTTAAACCTGTAACAGAACAGATGTTCTGTACACATAAACCAGTTTGAGAACGGTTGAATGTGGTTTGAGATAAACCTGGTTGAATGTCGTGTCAGACTTAACTGATTTGGCTCAAACCAGTTTATGAAACTTCTGTCCCAGACCCCTTGTTGGTTTAAATTAAATCAGACTCCCCCTGCTTCCCAGCAAGCTCTCTAGGGTGGGCAGGGCTCTCTACTCCACAGCAGGGCTGGTCCCTCCCCTCTGCTCCCTGACTGTAGCTCCAGTAGTCCCTGCAGGCATCTGCCCGGCTTCTGCTCCCCCCCTCTCCTCCCCAGTCACTGCTAAGCAGGCATTCCTCACTCCTTCACAGACCGCTCTCGGCATTAGCTAGCAGACCACATGCGATCTCCACCCTAGAGTACTAAAGGAATTGGCTGACGTCATTGCAGGACCCCTGGCACAGCTTTACGAGCACTCGTGGTGCTCTGGTGTGGTGCCAGAGGACTGGAAGAGGGCCAA
The DNA here is from genome assembly GCF_001723895.1 of Crocodylus porosus. NCBI lineage: Eukaryota > Metazoa > Chordata > Crocodylia > Crocodylidae > Crocodylus > Crocodylus porosus. The sequence goes on from NW_017728886.1 coordinate 92,455,280, forward strand.
TGTGGTTCCCATCTT
>NW_017728886.1:92457559-92491981 GCF_001723895.1 Crocodylus porosus
ACCAACTTCCAAGAGAAGTGCTGCTGGCTCCTACCCTGGGGGTCTTTAAGAGGAGGTTAGATGAACACCTTGCTGGGGTCATTTGACCCCCAGTACTCTTTCCTGCCATGGCAGGGGGTCAGACTAGATGATCTACTCAGGTCTCTTCCGACCCTAGAAACTATGAAACTAACTGTGAAACTATGCTGGCTACCTCGGGGACGAAGGCAGAATCAACAGATAGCTGATAATGTCCCTCTGTTTTCTTAATGTAGTGATAAACACTGAATTAGAGGTGATAATTCCCTGCTGGGCTGTTCAGGAGGGGTAGGGGGAGAAGGCAGAGCAAAAGGGCCCCTTTCTTTGGCTCTGTCTTCAAGATCCAGTCTCCACCCTGAGAAGCTGCTAGGAAAAGACTTTCACATCACTCTGGAGCAATACTGTGTTGCTTTCCCATTCTGAGAGCCAATAGTTCAAAACTTTGTCAAGTGCTTACAGATTCCAGACTCCTTTGTATGAATAATAAATAACTTCTCAGAGAAAGCACTCTTGCTGTTTTGAGGATGCCACCCCATTGTGAGGCTTGCTGACAGAAATCAAAAGCTTTATTAGGAGGCTACAGTGACAACTCCAGCACTGGCAGGCAGGACTACTATTTCTACTCCCTCCCACTTTTCCTTTACATTTCCCTGCGCTGATTAGAGATAATGACATAATTTAAAACACTAATACTTTAAGATGCAACACTTTCTATTGCACTGGTCATTACAGCATCAGTGGTATTGCAGTCTAAGATTAGTACTGGAGGAAACAAGCCATCTCACCATTTAGTGGAAGCTGCTTCTCTGAAATAGAAATCAGAGCAATGGAACATGTTTCAAAATGAAGTAGCTTAGTCTTGAACCACCATCAGTGATGCTGAAGTTTCCACTGACAGGAAATGGAGTCAGTGAAGGGCTGCCTGTCGCCCCAGACATACACAGATAAACAGAATTTTGCAAGCTTCTGCTCCAATTACAGAAGTTTTAACTGTGGTTTTACTAATATTGTGAAACCATTGGTTACGTTCTATGAGAGAAAGGAGAACAAAAGTTATTGGAGTGTGTAAAAAAGCCTCTTAGGACTTACTTTTTTTTTTTTAGCCTTCCCATTTTTCAAAATCCCTTTCATATTAAATGCAGGTTAGGATGGGGTGGGCACAATGTGACCCATGGGCTGAATGCAGCTTACCAAGACATTTGATCCGGCCTGCAGCAGGTCCCTTGTCCTGCCCAGCCCAGGTGTGGAGAGCAGCCTGGGCCATGGCACATGCGGTTGGTCCTGCTGGCCCTGGGAGCATAGTGGGGTTAGGGCAGGCTCCTTTTTCCAGCATCCCCACATCGTGGGGTAGTGACAGCATGAGGCCAGGGGCAGAGCCACAAACTGCTCCTTGCATATCCATGCGCACAGAACTGGTAGCTATCTCAGGGGCATGCAGGGAATAGATCATGGCTCTGCCCCAGGCCCCAGCCCTGCACTGTCACCACTCTGCAATCCCAATCTGAGCTCTGGCCCTGTCCCCACCCACCCATCCTACTCCTAGATGCTGCCTACCTGTAGCCCCATCCCAGCTGCATGCACAGGGGCCACTTAGGGAGTTTTGGTGAGATGTTGCAGAGTCAGGTGGAGGGTGCTGACCTGGCCCATGACAGCTCACCAAAACTCCCTAAGTGGCTTTCCAGCCCAAATAATTGCCCATCCCTGGATTAGGAGGAAATTATGTTTAAAGACAGCAGGAAGTGTTGACAAAGCAACATAAAGACCATATTTGAGAAGGTACGTGGTGACCTGGATTTCAGGTTGACTGACCCTACATGTTGAGAACGTATCTGTGGAAGCTGAACCCAAAAGAGTTGTGGCAATAATGAATTCTCTGTTAGAGCAAAATGGGTGAAGCCCATCCTACCAATCAGGCTCCATAGAAACAATGGGCACAGTTCAGGAATCCACTGAAAGGGTTCCCTCCCAATTGGATGAAAGATGATTAGGTATGGAGAGAAGACTAAGATGGAAATAAAATTGCTGTGGGCTGGTGACATTTTCCTAAGAGAAATATAATAATTAAGCTTGCATTGTCAGTTTTTTAATGATTTCCTTCTCTTTGGGATATAACCTAATTAGTTTGAAGACAGCATTTGATAAGTTGTGAAGAAGAGTATTTGACATAGTACTTCCTACCTCTCTTGGTAAAGCTGAACCCTGGGGCAGCTGAGAATACAGGAGTCACAGCACCAGAAGATTAAACAAGCAAGAGGGAATCTGACTGTAACCCACCGAAGAAGGCACTTCTGAGGGGTGAACCTGAACTCTGGTCCCTTCTGTCATGGCTTTTTCTCCTTTTTAACCAATGATTGTCTAACATAAAATGGAAAGAGTCACAGGTTTGCAGAAGTTTAGGGCTGGAAGGGACCTCATGAGATCATCGGGTCCAGTCCCCCTGCTCTGGGCAGGAAAGACTACTGGTGTCAAATAACCTCAGTAAGGTGTGCATCCAGTCTTCTTTTGAAGACCTCCAGGGTAGGTGCCTGCACCACCCACACTGAGAGTCCATCCCAGAGTCTAGTCACATGAACCGTGAAGAAATTTTTCTTTATATCCAGTCTGAAACCTTCTTCTAGGCATAGGCGACGTGTAGGGGGGAAACAGGGGGCACGTGCCAGCCCTGAGACTGGCCGCTGCCAAAGTCTCTGCTGCCTTCTGCAGGTGGTTGCTGCTAACACCCATCCCCCCCCCAACACACACGCACTTGCTTGTCCTCCTTCTTGGCTCCATGCCACTTACATTCATGACTGCCTAGTGGCTCACCTGCAGCAAAAGGGGAACCAGGTACCATCCCCAGCTTAGTCCATAGCCTGGTGGTTAGGGCTTTCTGCTGGGAAGTAGGAAATACAGCAGAGAATCTGCTCAGATGGAGGAATGCCTAGAATTCATATCTTCTGTTTCCCTATGGAAATGCTGCAACCACTAGACCTGTAGTGGTCATCTTTTGGGTGTTGTATGGTGGTTGGTGTCATTCATGTCATTTTGTGTAAAAGGCAGACACTGTCCACACTGGTTGTGTTTGAAAAACATGCCCTGGGCACCATGCTGTGCACTGAGCTCTATGCTGCTGTCAGTATCTCTGGTATTAGGTGTGCTCTGAGGGTGCCCAAGGGATCGAGACCTTAAGCAGACTTTAGGTGATACCCAGCTCCCATAGAGCTTATGTGGAAGGTGGGGGCTTAGGTGCTTGGTGTAGATCACTCCTAAGTGTACACAGACGCCTTAGTCTAGGTGTCTGGAGAACGTAGGGACGCCTAATGAATACTAGCACCTAAGTGGTATTGTAGGCTTGTCCTGGAGCACTCTTTGTGATGGTAAGTGACTAGATTTTTTTTCCAAGTTCCATTTAGGAATCTACAAAAGTGATTTTGATTTAAATCTCAGTGGCCTGTACCTGAATTGCTTGTAAGGATCATTTTACATTTTCTGTGTATTCTACCTGAATTCTCAGGTGTTGATTTCTAGTGTATTTCCTTTTTCTGTTTGCAGTACACTGAGTTATAGTGCTAGAAATTCTGTCTGTCTGCCCTGCCAAAGGCATGGATTTGGAAATTTGTGGTAGTATTTTTATTATGTATTATTATTTTTCCTTTGGTCATCTCTGGTAGTGCATGTTATTAAAATAAACAGGCCAGCTCCTAGCAGATACTTGACCATATGAGTCAGCTGCTGTTTTGGGAAGGGAACAAATCAGGGCTGGAACGGAAGAGGTGAGTTTAGGGTCTGTGAACACTGTTCTTCGATGAGTTTTGTTCTGGGCTCATCTGGGTCAGGTTTGGTTGGATCTCAAAGAGATCTTGACTCTTGATAGGGTCTGCATCATCAAAGACCTCCACCTCGGCAAGCTTATTGTCAGGGTGCACATTCGGGTGGATTCTGGGTGTTGTATGTGGCTGGTGTCATTCATGGAGCGTAATGAGATCTCTGCCTCATATAGTATCCAAAGCAACATAGTAGTGCCAGCTGCAGATTTTCTTTTGGGCTCCTTTGTTTGCTAGCACTGTCACAGTTCTTTCCCCCTAAGCTAGCATTGTGCTTGACCTGTTGTACCCTGGCTTCTGCATGCAGCATCTCCTTTGCGGTGCCTGAAAAAAGAAAAAGATCCCTATTGTTGCAGCAGTTCTCTACCCGGCCCTGCACTGCTTCTTGCCCCTAGAGGCTAAAAAAAATCCAGAATTTATTTCCCATACCATGAAATTTATTTATAGCTTTCACGTGGAGCCATATCTATATGGCCACGTGTGAACTTACAAAGGACGGTTAGCAGAAAAAGAGGTATTTTCAAAATACTCTGGAGATTTTGAAGTAGGGCTTAGTGGGGCTGGTGAGGAGAGGGAGGGATTTTAATTACTCTTGATCTGTGGGCAGCAGAGTTCAAAATTGAGAATGGTCATGGTTACAAGACTAGGGGCATTATGATATTGTTGGTGGATGACCGCTTACATAAGTAGAGGTGATTCAGCATTCACATGGATGTTTGCAGTGGAACTGTGCTGACTGTACTATTTGGGGAGCTGATTTAACTTGGCTGGGACTCAAATTCTTGTTGACGCATGCAACCTTCTAGAGGCATAAGGCAAGTCATACTGGTAAAATGTAATGTAAACCCAAACTGCAGTCATCTACTGGTATGGCATGTGATAGTTGCACAGCAGATTGTATTAGGAACAGGAAATTAAAAAACCCAGAATCTTATCTAGTTAAAACTGTAGTGGGAAATTGTGTGTGTGTTGAGCAAACGTGGTGACATTGATAGGGCCAAACAAAAAATAAATTATTTCAACAGCATTTACCATTTACAAGGCACCTGCTTTGGATTTACACAATGAGCAGTACAGACCATGTACAGACCACCTCAATAATTTCAGTGAATTGTTATTCATTCAGCTGGTGTTAAGGGATCTGTCATGGTTTATCTGGTAAATAATAACACATTTTTAAAGACTATCAAACCTGCTGTTTTTGTTATTGGCCCCAAAAGGTGCAAAAAAATCTGTTGCAATCAAATGAGTAAATAATCTTGTTGTAAAGCTCTCTAAACATCTCTACAATTTATTGAAGATTTTTTTTCTGGTTTGTTTTACAAATCAGAGTCCATTAGTGTTGTTGCAACTTCTTGCTGTTGTGACAGCCATTGTATTTTCCCCTCTTGATTTCTGGGGTACATTCAGAGTTTATTTTTCAGGCCAATGACAGCTTAGTTCCCTTTTCTATCTCATTACAATAAGAGAAAATGGAGTTTGCTGGAGGGCATTACTTAATAAACACTTTTGCCTGTAATTCCCAAAGAATTGATGCATTTTCCAGATGTATTTAATGAACTCTTATTCCTCACATTGATATATATAGCCAGAGGGGGGAATAAAACTCTCAGACTGCTGAGGATAAGAGATTCACAAAAGTGAAACACCAGGAAATTAATACTTCTTTAAATCAGGAGGGAAAGGCCCAATTAGGCAACTCAATATTTTTTCTAAAACAGACCTTCAAAACCAGATTCCTCTGTTGCATCATTACTGATGTAACAGTATAGACTTCATTGGAATTAATCCTGATTTCAGCTGCGGGGAGGAGAATCAGGCCCCTGGGATCTAATTATTCGGCACTGTAATTGATGATTTGGGGCTTCCCACTCTCTGGCTACTCTGATGCTAGGTGGGTTTAGAGAATGAATTCACAGCACAGCCAGGAAGGCAAGCTGAGATAATGTGAAAATAAGCTGCTCTGGGAATTTTTTTTCCAGGGGCCTTGTCTTATAAGTCCTCAGGGGAATTACGTTACATTTCCATTTGTCCCTCATGTACCTGGGGTTGCAGTCTCTAGTTGTTTTCTCTGGAATGCTAGGAGAGCTCTCACAGGCTATACGGCTCATACACAGCAGACTGTTTTTCATTCCATCAAATTATCAACTTTTAATCTGTTATCCTAGACCATTCTTCCACTTTCCCCCCATATTTTCTGTCAGGGTGGGTGATTTGAAAGTATCTTTTGATCAACTGACTGCTATTCAGCATAAAACAATAGCTGACAAAACTGACAGCAGAGGAGTTGAAGGAAAGGAGTTAATGAACATTATGGCAGAGCATCTTTTCTCTCGTTGTTGTTCCAGTATCTGTAGAACATAAACTCTAGACCATAGGAGTTTGGGGCATTTTATTTTTATTTTTATATATATACACCACATTTACCCAAATCTAAGATGACTTTGAATTTAAGAGGACCACTCCCACCAATAATTAAATATTATATATGGGAAGTTACACATTTGTTACAATTTTTCATGTATAGAATCTAATTATTGGGAGGCTGGACCATTGTTCCCCTGTCATTTGCCTCCTCAGTGCTAGTCCTACCCTGCTACTTATCACCTGCACCCCCTGCTGCCTACCCCAACCATATATCCCCTGCTCCCTTGCTGTTTACCCTCCATGCCTAAGTCTGCCCCCCTTCTCAATGTCTATCCCCCCCACCCCCTGCTCTCTCCACTGCCTGCATTTCTTGGGTCCCTCTGGCCGTGGGACAGTCAGCAGCAGAGGTAGCCTTGGCTCCTAGTCAGCCTAGCCAGACAGAAGGAGCAGCAGCTCGGGACAGGAGCTGGAGTTGGAGCTGGAGCTGAAGTAAGTGGTGGGGGTGCAGGGAAGAGGGGACAGGCAGCAAGTCTCCCCCACCACGTAGTCTCCCCCATTTACCCCTACTGCAGAGTCTCCCCTGAGCTCCCAACACTGCAAGTCCCTTATAGTTTCATAGTTTCATAGTTAGTAGAGTCGGAAGGGACCTGAGCAGATCATTAAGTCCAACTCCCTGCCACGGCAGGAAAGAGTACTGGGGTCAAACGACCCCAGCAAGGTGATTGTCTAGCCTCCTCTTAAAGCCCCCCAGGGTAGGAGCCAGCACCACTTCGCTTGGAAGTTGGTTCCAGATCCTAGCCACCCTGACAGTGGAGTAGCACCTCCTGATGTCTAATCTGAATCTACCCTCTCTGCCAGCTTATGACTGTTATTTCTAGTCACTAGTGGTAGTGCTCGGGAGAACAGGGACTCCCCCAGTGCCTGCTGGTCCCCCCTTACTTAGTTTGTAAATGGCCATTAGATCCCCCCTCAGCCTTCTCTTATGGAGGCTGAACAGGTTCAGGTCCCATAGCCTCTCCTTGTAGGGCCTGCCCTGCTGCCCCCTGACCATGCGGGTGGCCCTCCATTGGACCCTCTCCAGGTTGTCCACATCCCTCTTGGAGTGTGATGCCCAGAACTGGATGCAATACTCCTACTGTGGCCTGACCAGTGTCGCATAGGTGGGGAGGATCAACTCCTTGGACCTGCTTGAGATGCATCTGTGGATGCAGGACAAGGTACGGTTAGCCTTCCTGACCACGTCCCCACACTTCAGCCCATGTTCATTTTGGCATCAGTAATGACTCCAAGATCTTTTTCTGCCTCTGCACTGATGAGAAGGGAGTTCCCCAGCTTGTAGGTATGGTGCTGGTTCTTCCTCCCCAGGTGCAGCACCTTGCACTTGTCAGTGTTGAATGCCATCCTGTTCTAATTCTCCCACCCCTGTAACCTGTCTAGGTCCGATTGCAGCCTATTCCTCCCTTCTAGCGTGCCCACTTCCCCCCACATCTTAGTGTCGTCTGTGAATTTGAACAGGGTGCTTTTTACCCCCTTGTCCAGGTCACTGATAAAGATGTTGAACAGTGCGGGCCCAAGGGCAAACAACATAAGCCACCCGAGCCTGGGGCAGTGGTGGCTCAGCTCTGGCTTTGGCCCTGAGCCAGGACTGAAGCTGTTGCTGAGCCACCACCTGCCCCAGGCTAGTACTTAACTGTAAGACAAGGTTATCCCCACCATGGCAACTGTGGGGGGGACCTCATCTTAGATTCAAGTAAATACAGTATAATGAAGTCTTCTATGTGACTCTCATCTATTGAAATATACTGCATATTAGAGAGATGGTGCCCACCTTTTCTTATGCTGCTCTTGCTCCCTCCTCCTTCTCACGAACACCAAATCCTCCTGATAAAGGACTGGGACCCATTATACCTAGGGAACCCATCCTTAGATTAGTGTAAATAAGGAGCAGACACACAGCATCCCTGTAGGCAGTGTAATTTTCTAGAGTCCAGTACATTGGTATCCCTGGAAAAATTAGAGGCAAATCTACATTGATGTAAGTCACATCAGTATATGTGCCATGTGAATACTTCCATCCTGGGATGCAGTTTGCCCCGTGCAAACAGGCAAGTACTGGCTTCCTTGGTTCTCAGTGGCAAGGGGTTATAGTAGTGCCTACTGCAGCAGGTGGTTGGGGAGAGTTGAACATCTGACCACTTGGGATGCCCATATATGTTTTTGGTTTTGTTTTTTTTAAGGAAAATGTTTCATGTCCTAAGTCAAATCAACTAAATCAATTTGAAATCCATGTGAGTCATTCAAGAACCATATGTGGCCCTGCTACCGGCAACCATCCTCCACCCCCGCCTGGGGCTTCAGATACTTCCAAGTTCTTTGGCAGGCATCCAACATGCAGGCCCAAGCCGGGAGGCTTGGGGTCTGGATGTTTCCAAGTTTCACTTCCCCTCAGCCATATGGCTGCAGGAGCAAGCTAAGGAGGAATCTTCCATTTCCATAAAGTCAGCATATAGCCAAGATCTTCCCACTGGAAGTGAAAGTGGAAGGCTAACTATGCATTACCTCGGTCAGTGTACTACCCCCTGCCACAGTCATGGTTTTTTCCCAGCCAGTAGGAAAATCACCTTGGTGGTCATGGTATTTCCCCATGTACTTACATCAGCATACAAATCTGAAATGAATTATACTGGTAACTGTGTATGTATCATGTATCTGAACCTAAAGTTCCTGCTCATTTTTAATCTCTCTTAAAGCCATCTGCCCATTCATCAGCTACACTCATTCAGCAGCTCTTGATCTCTCCTACCTATGAGCTCCCACTCTTTACTGAGGCCATCTTCTCTTCTGCCAGACATCCAAATCATTGTCTCCAGCTCTACCCCCTTCATTAACATTATAACTTATTTTGAGATCAGTCTTTTCCACTGATAGATCCTCCCTTCTCTTACTGAGGTTTGCCCACTTCTAATAAAGTTTGGACCCTCTCTTTCCTGCTTCATATTATTAGACCCATGTGGCCTAATTCCTCACTGCCTAGATGTTCTAGCAATTCAAAAGTCCGTGCAAAATGTTACCCTTCTGAATAGGCTTTATTTTTCTCAGTCGGCGTACAGATGCAAATGACAACAGAAGGAGCGAGGCAATAGAAAATGCGTCCCCTCACTGTACTGTGACTGAGGCTGTCCTCCCCCAGTCCTTCTACCCTATGTAAACACTTGAATTTCTAATATTTTTCATAAACAAAGCAACTGTATTTACAAAAGAGCCCATCTTTGCAAAAAGAAACACATGAAATGATCCTTGAGATTCTTGACTTTTATAGATGCAAAGTATTTGTGTGTTTACTACTGACAAGAAGAAATTTCATTTTCAGTTGAAAAAAACCCTGATGAACACAATAACATGGTATGATTGATATGACTGTTTTCATTGTGCTGTGTACTGTGCTTAATCAGTCTTCCTCATCATTCTGTATACTGAATAATGGTGAGACTATATTTAGTCCTGTAGAAGAACTCTTTATTATAGATGAAGAGTGAACGCCCAATGGTGCTAACGGGCTGGAAAGCACAGCGTATAAATTGCACTTTGAAGACCTTAATATGGCCAATCTTAAGTATTTCTTTTCTACGGGAAGGTTCAAGGTTTGCAAGTTCACACATAGTCTTTGACTGTTAATTTCATTGCCAGTTTAGCAGGCATGTTCTGTTTCCTGCACCTCTTTTGCCAACACATATTCCAGCATGACAGCATATGTTAATTGTGACTCCACTGTAAGACAACTCAGCCTGTTTCCAGAAAGACTGACATCAGAATACTATGTAGTTAGAGATCATTTAGTTTCAATTAAGTAATTTTACTTAATTTCAGCAATTACAACAAAGTGTGGGTGTTCTATTTTTTTATTGTGCCTTTCAGTTTTATTAAAGATGCTGGCATTCTATAAAAGAATTGTATCTGGACACACTATATTATTAACATTTATGCAGCGGTAATTTATCTTTGTGTATTGGTGCACTAGATCTCCCTAGTATCTTTTAAATAATAAAATTTAAAAGTACTGCACCTAAATATGAATATTTCAGTTGCATAGTGGTCTAAGCTCTATGGATAACTTGCCAAACATTCAGGAAATACATTGTAAGTATAGCTGCATGGAGCTAAACCCTCAATGTGCTGGCTGGGCTACATCACCAGAGTTAGGGTGCAATGCTCCTATGCAGGTTAGAAGAACAAGTCACATTGAATATCATGCTGATTATAATTAGTCATTAGTCAGAATAATAAAACTAAATAGTCGTTAGTCCTCATTATTCAGAGAAGTTGATGGTAATTTAGGCCATGATTTTGTCAATGGGACAACTTCTCTGTATGTAAAATGACTCATTCACAAGTGTTTACAGAATCCAGACCTTATGAAAGCAGGGAGGGAGGGAAACATTCAAATACTCCGCAGCATTTTAGCCTAATGTGCTGTCAATCAATCTATTCCAGCAACTTTCTTGTATGTGTTTCAAAACTTAGTTATTATTTAAAATCATGTAGAGATTAATAAAGTGTCTTGGGTGAGATAAAGGCTCTCCAGAAGTACAATGTTTTAATTGTGGTAGTAATAAAATATTTTCCCTGCATTCTTTCAAAAATAAGGACTGCAAAACTGTTTCTCTTCATTTGGATTAACATTGACAACTTTGGAAGATATGTGTGTGTGTGTGTGTGTGGGGGGGGGTGTATGTATATATGTATACATTTATTTAAAATTGACATGACACAAAGAAGGTTTACACTTGCCTCTGTGAAAGACAATCTCAAAATGTTTTTGTCATGAAGCTATACTTTAGGTATGATACTGGAGGAGAACAGCAATTTTAGAAGTATTCAGCAGAAAAACTCCTAAAGGACCATATGACAAATTTCCATTGTTAAATATTAAGAAGCAGTTTTACATATATGCCTATATTTAATGTGTACGAGGAAGTGAAAGAGAATATAAAACAGGGGTAGTTTCATAGGTTTTTACAGGCTTCACACAGCCTTGGTGGAACCATATAACTGCACTAGAACCGACTATCTCAGCATTATGATCAGAATACTCAACAAAATAAAATTTTCTGATGAGTATAATACATGTATGTATTTAAACATTTGTCTGTATGCACAGATACTGGACACCACGGATAGTACTTGAGAATGTTGAACCATTCATATGATGTGCATGGAAGACAGGACAGAGTGGCAACTAGAGACTAACTGGTTTTGAGAGGCATAAGAGGTCTTGCTGGAACTCATGCTTTCTTAAACAATAAAATGCCATCTGCTGGGCTAAGTTCATTTGTTGTGTAGCTCCATTAAAGTTAATGGATTTACACCAGGGATGAATTTGGTCCTTTGAGTCCAAGGAAAGGTGGCAGAACACTGACTTCACTTAAGGGGAACCTAGACATGGGTGAAATGAAATCTAAAACCTTTTTTTATTACTGGGGCAGGGATTATTTTTCCTTAGAGGTAGGCAACCCCCGGCATAGGTGCCAGTGTGTGGCACTTGATGACATTTTGCTTGGCATGCGTGACTCTGGGTGGATGGTGGGGTTGGGGCTGTATGGCCACAACAAGGATCAGGCCCTTTGTGGCTACCCTGCTATCCGCTCCTGGCAGGCCAACATCTTACAAGTTGGAAGTTGTGGGTGCTTTTGGCAGTCTGCCCAAAAACGTTGCCAATCCCTAGCACTTGATTGAAAATATATGACTATCTACACTGTTCCATCAATGGTAATATAGTATATACGGGATGACAAATACTACTAGACTCTGCTAACTCTTTCCTTTTAATCCCAGAATTTTCTTTCCTGCTGCAGTCAGCTCTCACGTTGGCAAAGTATTGTCAGTCTGTTTTCCCAACTTGAAGACCTCTGTCTTTTCCATAGCAGGAGGTTCCTGTGATGGCCAACTGTACTGGGGTGGTACCCATTGGGTGCAGCTACATGAGACACTAACTGAGCAGTAGTCTTATAATACTGTGCAGTAGCGCATCACAGCACCGACAGTGCTAATACATTACTGTGCAGTATTATCAGGCCACTGCACAGTGGCATTCCTGAAAAGGTGTGTGCTGGTGCTACTGCACAGTGAGGCCAGTTATTACACGTTCATTTAGTACTTGATTATACGAATAATAAATTGAATGTGTGGTCACCACTGCGCATTAACGAACATGTAGACATGCCCACTGAGGTGCAACATCACCAACACTCATAATAATAAATAAAAATATGGCATTGGTGATTATTAACAACATTGATGGTTATTAATAATATTGATTCTGTCCATTAATAACATTACCAATTATTAATATTATTATTAATAATGATTACTAATATAATATTGATGATTATGAATAGTATTGATGGTTATCAATAACAATATTGACAGCGACTGTTGATATGGACTATTAATAATATAGGTGATTATTAATAATATTGATTACTAATATTAGTACTGATGATTACCAATAACAGTATTGGTCATTAATATTGTTGCTGATTATTAATAATATAGAAGAGTATTAATAATATAGATCAGCAGTTCCCAATCTGTGGTATAGACAACCTGTCAGTGCTACGTGTTAACTGATTTATTATAATTACCTGATATGACAAAAATCTGCTGGTGGTACTTCAGGTTGTGTCACTTTAAATGGGTGGCGCGTAGTCTGTTGGGAACTGCTGATATAGATGATTACTAACATTGATGATTATGAACAGTATTGGTGATTATCAATAACAGTATTGATTATTAATGTTGGTGCTGATATATATTATATTATGTATATCTTATATTGACAATATTAGTAATTGATAAGATTAATGTATATTATTATCTATAATATATCAGCTATATTATATATGTTAGTACTATATAATATTATAGCATTATATATATCTGATATATATTATATATATTAGTATTATAGCTATTATATATAATACTAATATATGATATTAATCATATCAATTACTAATATTGTCAATTATTAATGCCAATAATGGCGATTCATAACAATGTTGATGATTAAGCATGTTGACCACGACTATCCATGTTGATCACGATGATGAGGAATATGAATACCGATGGCCATTACGAATACTGATAGGTGTTCATAACCGTGGCGATCATTACTGACGGCTAGGAACGCGGATCGTTCATCCCATGGATGGCGGCTCTGGCTCCTGATGCTGGTGGTCATCGTTATTCGTGTCCGTTATTCCTATGGATTGCCATGTCATGAGGGCCCGGGCTGTCCGCAGTGGCACTGGCGTTCGGCGGGAGCAGTGTGGCACTGCCCCTGTCGCTGGCTGCGGTCAGTCCCAGGACCGGGGAGTGGCGGTGGCCCCGTACGCCGCAGGCCGGGCCGAGGCGGCCAGCAGCAGTCGCGTGCCCTGTCCCAGCGCTGAGGCGGCCCCTGACGCGACGCGGCGTCACAAGCGGGGCCAGGCCCCGCGTCCCCCGGCGCCACAGGCACCTGGGCCGGGCAGCGGGCGGGTGCGGCCGGGGCCGGGGCCAGTCTCCTCCTCCTCCCGCCCCTCGCCCCGCCCCGGGGCCGGCCTAGCGCCCGCCTTGCAGCGCCTCGGCGCGCCTGAGCCGCGGCGGCGGCGGCGAGAGGAGAGGAGAGGCGAGGTGGCGAGACATGCAGCCGCGGTGCCGGCGCTGGGCGCTGCTCCTCCTGTCCTGGCTGCTGCAGGTAGGAGCGCCCAGCCCGGCCCCACTCCCCTGCGCAAATCCTGCCCCCTTCTCCGGAGAGGGGCGACAAATCTTGCTGTGGGCAAGGGGGGAGTGAGAGGAGAAACCCCCCTGGAGAAGCAGCCTGCGAGCGGGGAGTTGGGGCTGAAATTGAACGGGGGATGCTGTTGAGGAGCTGAGTTTGTGGGCTCTCAGCCAGGCGTGCAGGCTGCTGTGCAGCCAGGAGCCCATGGAGGATGCTGGTGGTCACTGGTGGGTGGCCGAACACTGTCCCCACTAGCTGGTGGAGAGGAACAAAGAGCTGAAAGGATCATATGAGCAGCAGGATCCTCGAAAATGAGGGTTGCCTGGGACCTCAGGAGAGCATCTCGTCCAAGCCCCCTGCTCCAAGCAGGCTGTCCTCAGCTAGATCATCCCAGCCGGGGCTTTGTCTATTGGGCGTTCAAAACCTCTGAGGATTGAGATCCCATGGCCTGGGGGTGGGGGGCGCTGGGTCGGGATGGCCTATTGATGTTTACAAATGGGTCCTGGTACGAAAAAAAGGTTGAGAGCCAGGTTGAGAGCCGCTGCTCTAGGCCACTCCCTTGTCTTGAGGTTGGTTAGCTCCTTGGCGAGGCAGGCATTCAGCACTGCTCAGCTTTGCCCTCATGGGAGTACTCAGATTCCAGATACAGTTGGCCTCAAAGATGTTTCTCTCTCTTTCTCTCTTGTTTTTATTTGGACTGGTGCCCTTTTGCTGATGAAATGTATTGTATAGCAAGGGGCAGTTGGCAATATTGTCTCGGAACGACCCAGAAAAGTTAAGACTGCTAGTATTTCAACTTCCGACAAGGCCTTGATCACCATTGAAAATAGGAGGGCCAGAGTGTATTGGGTGTGGGGGGAGGGTGGATTTTGATCATTCTGAAAAATTCCTTTACGTCATGTCATGACTTCAACAGAGCTGGGAAACTGACTTATTTTTTTAGGATTGAGATCCACGTGCCTTTGACAGAGGTGTGGAGGGAAATAATAAAAAAAAAAAAAAAAAAAAGGACAGCTGTTGTCCTTCTTATTTCTTGTCCTAATTTTGGGTTTGAATTCAGTGCATTTAAAAGTGTGGGATTAATAATGCTGACATAAACCAGACATGGTGCAGGCAGGTGGCCATGTTTAAGTTTCCCTTTCACAGCTTTGCCAATGCTTTTCAGCCACTCTTTTATCAATTGGACACTTGGCAGTACAGTTTATGTCATTGATTTAGAAACGCTCACGTGGTTTTCTTAAACGTGTCTTTTTGAATGCCTGCCCCTTGACTGCTGAAAGCTTTGGAAAGGCAGAGAACCATATTGTTTCCACACTGGATTGGTCTAGGGAAAAATACAGTTACTTATTTTTTAAAAAGGAAAATAAAATTATTTAACTGGAAATCTAACACCATCCACAAAATTGGGTAATGTTTCAAGTAACAGATGTGTTTAGAAACTTGTCCTTTGTCAATTTGTACCACCCACTTACATAAAATGACCCTAGTATGTTGCCCATTCTGCTGTCTATAATTCCATGAAAAAAGTCAACACCACTAATAGTATAAATGGATGTAACACCTCAAAAGTTGATTCAATTATGCCTTGATAGACCAGCTGTAAATCTGGCCCAGTACTTTCCATGATTGCTACTTCATGCTGTTGAAACTGGCCATTAAATAAAGGCAGAATAGCAATTAAAGGAAATGGGCAGTGAGATAACCTCAGAAGAAATCTTGTTATGAGAAAATGTGGATGATATTGTCTGTGTAAAATCTATTTGATTAAGCATCTTTGGGCTGTGGTACACATTCTCCAGGCACACCAAATCTTTTTCCTAGTAGAAATAAATTGCATAAATCCTCTTTGGATGTGCCCTATACTCATTTTATTTAAGGTTGCATACTGATTTATTTTTTAAAAATCTAGTGTGTTTGCTTTACCATCTGGATTTGTTGTCTTGTAAAGCACTTGAGATGTGTTTATAGATTAGGCAGGGGAGGGGTGTGTGTGTGTGTGTTTACAGAGTATGAGAAATTATTTTTAGAAGCGAAGTATACAAAAAATGCCCAACCTTAAGAAATAGGGAATGTATCTGATAATGGATGTTTATTTTGTTTGTGTGTGTGTGTGTATAGCATTCTGACTGTGGTGCTTTTGTGAGGGCAAATTTTGGAATTGATTGCAAGGTGTGCTGTTGTAACCCCATTTCACACTCTCATCAATATGGACAACAAGATTATTGTACCCTCTTTTCATTTAATATTTAAAATAGTATGAGTTTTGTCATAGATTTTTCATTTAGCTTTTTTCAAGATGCTTTGGCCATTACCCAAATAGGAAAAAAATATAGTAAAAATATTACTTAGAATTGTTTGCCTTCAAAGTACTTTACAAGCAATAACTGATTTTTTTTTTTTTTTAAATTTATTTTATTTATGTACTTAAAAAGCACAAAATTCACCAGGAAACATTCATATGTAAGTATGGTGTTATAAAACAATAAATTTAGGCAAGCCAAAATAATACAACACATTTCCAGGTCAGTGTATATCAAATTCTGCCTTGATATGAGACTGCTTAAATGTCTTTAAGGACTAACATTAACTCTGAAAGTCATTCAATTATGTGGTGGTTATAAACTAAGAATAGTGACCTGCCTGAGATTACAGAGAGCATCAGTATTGGCAAACGCATGGAATTCTTGAGTCATTTTACTATATCCTGGACTTTGACTCTTTCTTTAGAGGGGGTTGATGTATATTTAATCATAGAGACATCACTGAGAGAAGCAATGGGGAATCAGTTCTGAGGTTTTCCTTTTAGATAGTGGCTTTCTGCTATAACCAGAAAGATGCTAATCATTCTTCGCTCACCATGACAAGAGAAAACCTAAACCAACCAACAAACACTTTGACCTAAGTAGACCTCCTGAAGTGCCAGAAACTCCATAATCTTTCCTAGTGACTTTATTATTGTCATGCGTTTAATGTGGAAGGCACTTTAATATTACAGTGATGGACGGAAGTAGAAAACCTAGAGGTGGATGACGGGAGAGGTAATTTTGGCTCCCTCAGGAAGGAAGTGAAAAATGTATATGGAACAATGTTCTTTCTTTTTTCAAATTAACCCAGTTAATGGGAGCAGAATTTCTTGTTTCTCTGGACCCCCCCACCCCTCCTTTTTTTTCCCCACAGGGTGCAGATATTTGGCAAATCAGTACTGGTATGCTGTAACATAAAGGCCATCAGAGCCTTTGTGTAACCATTTTTGTGCCTGGTAAAATCTTTGGCTCCTAGACCAGGGCTTCAGTTTGTTTTGCCTTTATGCTGATGCCTGATAGTCACCGCTATGGAAGGATGGGAAGTGGGAAGATTTCTCTGTCAGTTTGGTGTTGGCAGGTGTTGACTTATGTTCTCTTTATTTGTTTCTTTACAGTAGTGTACAAGTGATGTGGTAGCCTTGAGAGTCCCCTAATTATGAGAGAGACAAAGATTTCTTAGGGTGATATCTTTTATTGGGCCAGCTGTGTAATTGGAAATAACTTTATCCCAACTATGCAGTTGGCCCAGTAGAAAATACTGCCCTAAGAAATCCTTGCCTCTCACCTTTGTTCTTTTAGGCATGTAGAGACCTTTCAGCCCTGGATGTCTACATATTTTAAGTATGATTTTGGTAATGAATCTCCATCTGTAAGACAAATTTCCCATGCTAAAATTAGGCCTTCTGCCAGGCAGGTACCCCAGCATTTGTTTGTGTGTTATCTACTTGCTATCCACTTTACAGGTTTTGAAATTCTCTATAGGTAAGACTGAATGGCCTTGGGGTGTACTTTTGCTGGAGGCTGGTGCTATGGTTACAGTGCTACGAAGAGAAGGTGATCTACCTCCAGTGAGAGTTTTGCGCGAGTGAGAGTACAATTCTCAATTTGACTGATAGTTTGCCGTGTAGCCTCAGCTGTCTAATGCATTAAGTAATTTAAAGTGCCTCATCTTTTGGGTGGTCAACATGAGTTCCCAGGGCCAAATTGTTAAAGGTTTTTAGGCATTTGTTTTAGGTAAGATACCTTTTTAACAAAATGCTTCCCCTGCTTTCCTTCCCCAAGCCTTCTTATCACAGGTGCTCAGTACTTACAGTCCCACTGTGGTTTGCTGAAGATGTGGGTTAAAATCTGAAGTAAGTGTTTTATTCTTGCAATCCAAAACCAGAGAGAGCCAAAATTAGCAAGCATTTGGCAGGCCTGCATGCAAGGGTTGCCCTTTGTAAACAACATTTTTGTGCAGTTAGATATGTTGATAAGTGTGTCACAAAGCTAAACGAATTAATAAATTTCTAACGTTTAGAGATGGTCAGAAACGTTTTTGAATTTTATTTAAAGTGAAAACATTTTGCTGATGAAATTGCATATCTGTTCCTCTTGTCCTTAGAAATAACTTTTATTAATATTTATTGTATTTATAAAATGTTCTATGGTAACAGCTTTCATCTGGCAATCAGTCCTGCAAGGTAGTTTTGGGTTTTTTTGTTTTTAAAGACCAGTTTGCCAGGTATTTCCCATTTGTGTAATTGCTGTAGTTGTGGGATGTTTGTTGTTTTTTTTGATGGACTTGACTGGGACTCCAGCATGCAAGGCTAAAACTACTAGCTCAGGTTTTCTCTTTATCTGAGTAAGTATATTAACATAGGCATGTCATGTAGTCTAAAAAAAAAAATCCTTTTGCTGTATTTAGATCCAGATAGAGTTCAAAACCTGGCTTAGTTTTTATTTTTCTCCAGACTGAAGTTTTCTTATTTTGAGGTTTATTAAATATGTTGGTTTTTCTTTCTGCCTGTGCATATTGTGCAGGTTGGCTGCTGCTTGTCACGAAGTCAGTAAGAGGCTGCTGGTATTGATGTGCTCTACTAATACCACTTAAATAAGAAGCTTTAGCTATGGTTGGCAGTGTATGAAAAAGAAATCATCTCATACCGAACCCGCTAAAAAGGACTGCTGGGAGCTTGTTTTCAGTCCATTTGTCCTGCATGACATGGTTAACATCTTGCCTTCTGAGGGGGGCTGTGACTGCAGATGTGTCCACTGCCCCCTTTTTCAACCCATCTGTTAGTTTCTAGATGCTCAGGGGCTCAGCAATCTGAAATGATTGTCTGTGGTTCATTTCTCTCATCTGTTGGAAAGTAACTATTGCACCATAGGGTGAAGGAAAGGAACAATTTAGCATGATTTATTGTTACATGATCCAGCCGGGGCTGCTGGGAACTGAATCTCCCCATGTATCCACAGCAGTAAGATCAGCTGAGAGCTGCACAGAAGGAGGACTGAGGTTATGCAGTAGGCTTCTTCTGTTATTGTTGGTGAGAATAATGCTATGTCACTGTAGTCAAAATAACAGCATGCAAATACTTTTTTGTTTCTCAGTTAAGTGAGGCTGGGGAATGAGACACCGAATAGACACAACTGCTATGATTTTTTTTTTCTTTAGGTTGTTCTCTCTGTTATGTCACTCACTGAGTTAGTTGTGTTTATAACAATGCTAAAATTATTTAGCACTTTTGATAGTGGTTTTTACTGAAAAGGAAGTTGTGCATATTCTGACTTCCTTCTGCTCTCACTATGTCCCACTTAGCTGTTGCAGGTGCCTGTATGCCTTTGCTTTACGCACAAATTTTGCACTTGCAGTTAAATTCTTATCAATTTTTAAACTGACTTGGTTAAAGTCAATTTAAAGGTTTTGTGGACAAATTCATTTTGATTTTTCAATGGGCTTATTTTCATTTATTTTAAATCTATTAGGCACCAGTTTAAGGCAACAAAAATCTGGGTTTCCACCCAGGAATTTGCTCTGGTTTATCTAAACCAGTTCAAATTTATGTGCAGACAGGTCTTTTGTTTGCGTGCACCCATCGATTTAGTACTTGGATGTTCAATTTAGTACTTTGTATCTTAGTTTTCTTGCATCTCAGGGCCTTGTTACAGGGTAATTTTGAGCAGCTCCTGGATCTCTTAACACCTGGATTGTCCACACATTAACACCTGCAACTAGTTTTAAGCACTTGTTAGGCAGCTCAAAATTACACCCCTCCAGGGCAAGATTATTTCTGATTTGTGTTACCCAGCTTGTGTTACACTAAAGTGTAGCCACTCTACACTACACTTTAATGTAAACATCCTGCCCACCTCCCACCCCCACTGGCCAGGATCTGGCTCATTGTCCCCCCTTTCCCCAGCACCCCGGATCCCTGTTTACTGCTCCCCATCCCCTCCCCTTTCCCTTCTGCTTGCTTGTGGCTGCCTGCACTCTGTCCTGGTGGAGCAGGCAGGGGAGGGTTAACCTGCTTGTCCGGCTGAGCCACAGCTGCTGCTTTTTTGGCCGGGCTTAGCTAGGGCTTAGCTAGGAGAAGACCAGCGGCTAGGCTGGCAGGTTCACTGGGACAGAGCATGGGAAGCTGCAAGTAAGTTTGGGGGGGATGCAGAGGATAGGGGAAAATCCAGAATGGGCTCACAGAGCTCACAGTGTAAGGTGCAACAAGGGCCTTAGTTGAAGTGGCAGAGGTGCTGAATATTCAATACAAACACTCTTACTTCCAACTTGCTCAGTTGAATATGCTGGATTTGAAAGGTACTCTTAAGTCCATCTCAACCCTGCAGTTGGTCCAGTAGAAGGTATTCCCCAGAGAAGTCCTTGTTTCTTTCTCCCAACTTGCTTTGGCGAGACAGCTTTAGAGTTAAATATGGTAGGTGATTACAAAAATAGTTTACATAGAGGAAGACACTTTTAGTCAAAAAGACCTACATTTTAATAGTGGGAAACCCCTGTATTTTGACATGGAAAAATGAGGGAAGCATCATTCAAACTTTCCTATATCATAACAAAGAGAGATGCAGCACCAATTCAGTATTTGTTTTCCAGTGGAAGTCCCCTTAAATAGAATTAACTTTTCCAGAGCCTGTGGTGTTTTCCCACAGCACTTGACACAAGGTGTCTCAGTGCTGTAAAGCAGCAGTTCTCACCCCAGGTCTCACCTCTCCCTGTTAGATTTCCTTTTCTGTAAAAATGGGAGGAAGGGTTGTGGCTATACCTTACTTAAATGGCAGGAATACAATGGTGGTTACCTTATGGGAATGGTCACAGTGCTTGAGACCAGCTAGTGCAGAGTGGGCAATTATTTTGGCTGGAGGGCCACTTAGGGAATTGCGGTGAGCTGTTGCAGGCTGTTTTTCCCCCCCCCCACCCCCAGCTCACCAAAACTGGCTAAGTGGCTCTGCCCTGCAGTTGGTTGGGGGGCTGGGATGGGGTTGCGAGTGGGTAGGGAGCAGTATCTGGGAGTGGGACAGGCAGGCAGGGTTGCTATCTGCTTTCTGCATGCCCCTGCAACAAGTGTCGGTTCTCTAGGTAGGGGCATGCAGGCAGCGGATCATGGCTCTGCCCTGGGCTCCGCCCTGTGCTGTCAACTGCCACGCAATCCTGATCCTGGCTCTGGCCCCAGTCCCGTCTGTCCCACATCCAAACACTCTTCCATCTGTTCCTTCCTGCCCACTGACAACCCCATCCCATTTGTACAGCTGTGAGCCCTGCCTGTGTAGGTCCCAGCCAGTCTCCATGGCCTGTAGACCCTGCCAGTCCACTCCATCTGGCACCCCTGGTAGTGGGTGGAGGGTGGATGGGCCAGGTTGCCTGGCCAGCAGGGCTAGGTCTGGCGGTCTCAGGAGCAACCCTGGCAGCAGCAGGAGGAAGTGAGTCTGGGTGTTGCACTGCCCCAGCTCCACTGCATGCCTGGAGGCAGTAGGACTGGCCATGTGCGGCATGGCCTGCGCTGCCCCCTGGGCCGGGCAGGGCTGAGGGGCCTGCCATGGGCTAGATAAAATCTCTTGATGGACTGGATTTGGCTCACTGGCCAGACTTTGCCCACCCCTGAGCTAGTTGCTAATTTTGGTCCTAATATAATTCTTTTCATAGTCCCAGGGGCCTCTTTTGGAGTCTAAATAGAAACATTGGCCACGTCCAGATGAGCACAGACTTTTGGTTCCTTGGGGAAGACTAGCAGCAGCACACTTTGTGCCACTGCTAGTTGTTCCTGGGGAAAGCCTGTGCCATGTACCCTCTGGAACACAGCAGTTTACCCCAGGATAGGGAAGGCTGGGGCCAGCAACTGTGCTGATCTTACCAACCTTACGTGGGGTCCTGGGTGCCAGGGAAGCTGCAGTTGCATTGCTTCTGCAGCTGGGAGCCTGGCTGATTTTGGGTGGTGTGTGGTGCCTCCACATGTGCCATGCTGCCTTTTTTCTGTGCAGATTTTTTTGGAAGGGGAACTCCTCTCCCCCTGTGCTACAAGGTAGCAGCACGGGAAATGCCTGAATATGTGGTGGGTGCTGTCTGTGATATCACATGGCTGCGTTTGTTTGTATGCAGCCTTTAAGTTTGAAGAAGAAAAATTTGCACCAGCTCCATAATTTCTGAAGCAACTTTGTAAAGCTACAGAAAAAGCCTAAACCTCATAACAGCATTTTGCAGAGACCAGGACTAACAGCCAATAAGGCTGCAGGGTGTTGTAAGTCACAGGTGCTGTCTTTCTACAAATACTGTCTAAATAGCAGTCTTGTGCTTAAACTGAGCGGGGTCAGTAAACTGTTTGTTTGGCTTTTGACATGTTTCTCTGTATCACTCTTGCAGATCACATGGATGATCAGTGATGCCAACCCTTGTCCGAAGTAGATTTCAAAACCTGAGTAAGAATTATCTCAGCATTATGGCAGGAGAAACTGAGGCACAAAGCACTCAAATGATTTGCCTACTCTCATGCTAAGCTGGTGGTAGTCAGTGATAATACCCAAATATCCTAGCTCCTACTCCAGCAACTGGACTGCCTGCATTTCGGACTCGGAAGCTGATGTTAGGGAGGAGTTGATTAGGGCCTTGCATCAAAGGCTTAACCACAGTGGAAGCAGACGTGTTTCATTAGTGCTGGAAAGCAGCAACTAAAGCATGCATTCTCTGATGCAAATTAAAACCCTGCCCTCTGCTCCAGTCTAGCTTTCTGTAAGCAGCTCTTTCCTTCACCTAAAAAATAACTGCAGTTATGAATCTTGGCAGAAAGTAGGCTTGCTTGATTTGACAGCTTAAGTGTCCTCAGGAGTGGTCCCTGTTGATATGTTTCTGATGCGTGTGTGTATATATGTATATGTTTCTAACCTATTTCCATGAAGAAAAAAGCACCTCTGACTCTTTGGGAGGAAATTCACAAAGTGCTGAGCAGTGATTTGCTTGCATTACTGCTTTGAATGTTAATGGACAGTGCACAGCTAAATTGCTTGCCCACCACTTTGAAAATGAATCCCTCACTCTCAGACCTTGCAAAAGAAATCAGGTAGATGCACGGGTCCCAATCCTGCACTCCTTCTTTGCCAAAGTCTTCCATGGAAGTAAAATGATTTTTCTTGTTTTCAGTTAGTACCGAGGCAGGCAATTATTTCAGGTAGAAGGCTACTTACTGAGTTTTGGCAAGCTATTGAGGGCCACATGACAGGCAGCCAGGGGCAGATAAATATTAATTTTGTAAATTTTTTTAGGGGCCCCACGGGCCGGATAGAATGGCCTGGCGGGCTGCATTTTGCCCACCCCTGAATTAGTATGCTTTATGCCTGTGTGGGTGTATGAGTTCCAACCTATCTAAGCATTAGAATGGTGGCTAGAGTCTATCTGCACAATGAAAGGCCTTCTCCTACAAAACCCCTGTGGACATGACTGTAGTAGAGGGGAAAAAAATGAACGAAGTGGGGAGGGAATCCAATGATAGCAGAAGGTGCCAGTACAATGGATCTGGAGACTGAACGCTATCTACAGGACAGGTATGGTATTGGTATTAGCACCACAAGCTTCTCCATCCTGCCCTGCCAACATGTATTAGCTCTGACCTGGCAGCAGCCACTCCTGAGCTGGAAATTGTTTTATTAGGGCCTTGTTTCATGTTATGCTTGAGATGTATTAACTGTACTTAAAGTGTGAGCATTTGCATGTTCAAGCAGCAAAATATGTGCTAGGTGCACTTGTATTGTAGCAAAGTTAGGACAGGAAGTGTATCTTCAGATTATGTTAAGTAGCACGTATAATTGATTTGCTTCACATAGATAATATCAGCAATTTGTGGTTCCAAGGCTGGGATCCACAATCTTCTGATTGTCGTTCCCAGCCTTGGGCGTGCATGGGAGACTCAAGCTGGCTGCCGTGTGATCCTGGAGCTGAGACTCGCAGTCTACTGATCACCTGGTCCCTGGGGCTGAAACCAACAATCAGCTGATTGTCAGTCCCAGTCCCAGGACTCCACCAGGGTCTCCAACCAGCTCCAGTCCTGGGGCACCGGCATAATCTACCTTCTCCTGGGCTTGGCTCCATGTGCCAGTGCACACAGATCCAACTGAGAGAGAAGCATGCAGGCTGTGAGATGGTAGTAAGCATTATCATGCAACCGCTCAGAACATATTCTACCACGCTGTGTTAAAAGTTAATGTTTATTATGATCTAAATAAAACACGTGTTAAGTGACCTGCATGACGAGACCCTTATATATAGCTCACTGTCTTCTCAGGGTCTTATGACATTGCAGTACAAAGAACTGACTCCAATTCATGTAAATTTACCCAGGCTTCTGCTTTGAACTAGCTAGCTTGGGTGCCAATAGCAACATAGCTGTTGTAGCACAGGAGATAGCTGCTTAGTACTCACGCAGGGTCCCCGGTAGGCTTGTGGAGAGTGCACTGATGCTTGAGCTACTTTAGTCGGTCTGCACCCAGGCATGTCCAGCCAGGGTGTGAGTTTAAAGCTAGTTCACATACGTCTTTGAGAGCTACAGTCGCATCTTGTAGCATAGATATGTCTCTAGGCTGTCTCTTCAGCTTGCCGACAAGGTTGCCAATTGGTGCCAGTTCTGTTTAGATTGTTTTGCAAACTCCCCATTGACTGCTAAACTCCTTTCTGTATGGGAAAGGAATGTCATATTGGCCAGCTTTACTCTGCAGACTGCTGTCAGCATAGCTGTGTCATTCAGAGATGTCAAGGAGTGGGATGTCTTACCAATGCCATTGTGCATGTAGAAGCCTCATAAACCTGCACTTTACTAGTATGGCTTGTTTCTCTTGTACCATGCCAGCAAAGTACCTATAGTGTGGTACAGCTGCATTCACACATCTTATTTGCTTTGCTGTTCTAGTATGCCTCTGAAAGACATTCCGAGTGTAGGATATCAGTACAGCTAACCAGGTACAGTGCTCTTAGGCTTGACATGGGGTTTGCTGCCATCAGTACTGATAAAGTCCGTTAGTGGTTTCCACCAGTGAGAATATTTCTGTTACCAGTATAGTTTCTTTGAATGATGTAAACCAGAAGGGCAATAAGGCTCTCTTGGCATAATCTGCACCTACCCTAGCAGGTTGACTGGTGTAGCAGTGTTGGTTCAGGGTGGATATCCCCTATCTGTTGATGTGGTTGTGCTAGTGAAAATGAAGTGTGGACCTTGCTCGGATCTATTTTTTTTTTTTTTTAAAGAGGTTCTCTTGGGCATTGTCTACATACAAATTTGCCTAGTGTTTGAGGTTTCAGATGTTTGTACAGATGCAGACCCATGCAGAAAAGGGAAGAAATTGGTTTATGGTAAATGCCTTTACATGAGGGATTGGACTGGTACACTTATTTCTGTAACAAATTGCATACCCTAACCAACCAGTTATGCTAAACAAATGCGCGTGCTCTTTGGGGAGGCCTAAGTTTTTACTCGGAAGCCTCTTTCTGCAAATGTAAAGGTCGGTGCAGATGCCTATTCCCTTGTGGCTGGTGGCAATAAGAAAGTGTTATTTTCACTGATGCACAGGATGATTCAATCAAGCATTTTATTGCATGTGTGTTCCTTTTGGGAAGCCAGTTTGTTTGTCAGATAATCAGCCCCATACTAGGCTCATTGCTAGCCTTCCTTGTGTCTAAGTTCCCACCTAGCAGTTGTACTGTACCCTGCTCAGAGCCTGTGGATCAAAATACAAGCATCAGGCTTAATTCTTCGTTTAAGTGCACCCACATAACTTGATTTTGATCAGGTTTCCTGGATCTGATAGGTGTCAGAATTTGTTTCTGACCTTAATTTGTTGTTTTCAGTTAGATGTCTCACTCTTTCAATTGGGAACTTGGAGCTAAAAACAGAGTGAAGTCTGCCGTTGACTTTGGGCAAGACGCATTGACTGTCTGTCTCCTCGTCTGTAAAATGGAGATAAAGATATTGTTAAGGGTTGGATTAAATATCCTGGAAACTGGGCTACTCTTTGTTTAAAATATCTTGGTTGAAACCATTCATCTCCTTTACATAATTAGTAGGGCTGTGCAAAGCTTCAGTTTGCAATTCTATTTGGAGAAGATTCGGCCTGATTTGGAGAGCAAATCTCTGAATCCGAATCAAATTGCTAGAAGCTTAAAACTTTCTGAATCGATTCGGAAAAGCTTTGGAGGGCAGTCTTTATGGGGAAATCAAAACTTAGAAGAGGGGTGGGGGCAGGGGGAAGGAGGAGGAGCGGGGGAGGGGAAGGACTGACATCTCTAGCTGGCCAGTGAGTGTGATTTGTCTCTGACTGCCCTTCCAATCACAGTGTCTGGGGGAGGGACACAGAAACAGCATAAAAGCCTCTGTCTGCAGGCTTGCTGTGCCTTTTGTGAACTGGTTCTGGGTGAGCAGCATCAGAAAGGTACTGGACTGCCTGGCTTGCTTCCTAGTCAGTCAGTTGCCTGCTCCTTTTTGTTCTTAGAAAGGATTGGGTAGGATATAGCTTAGCTTAGCTTAGAATCTCTTTACTTATCCAATTCATTTCTTTCAATTTATATTTGTTCTCTTTTTTTTTTTTGGCAATACTTTTAAAAAAGAAAGCTTAGTGTTTTCCCTGGCAGCGTGATCCGTCACTGCGCAGGGCACATAGAAGAAGAAAAATCACATATTCATAGAAGAGATTGTATAGTTATTACATTAGTTATTAAAACTATAACTAATAATATTAATAGTTTACATACAGGCTAGAGACAACACAGAAGAACAAAAAAACTAGTCAGCCAGCCATGCATTCAGATTCAGACTAGATCAAAGAAGAATACAACACACCATATATATAGGGGTATATATAGGTATTAATAATATAGGTATATATAGGTATTAATAATCAATCAGACGACAGTCAACAAATCATACAGCACTCACAAACAAAAGAACTTGTCACTGACAGCCTGCCACACATTCAGATTCAGAACAAGACCAGATCGAAGAAGAACACAACATACACACACACCTTTTCCAGCATAGGAAGCATTAATATGATGTGTGCTGGAAAAGCAGGGGCCAGGTCTTCTGGCAGGGGAGGGAGAGGGGCTAGAAGGAGTAGGAGGAGACCTAGAGCTGTAAGTGTTGTCCCCTTCTCCCCAAACATAGACGCATCCTCTTCCCAAACAGCCATGAGGCTTCTGCTGACAGTGGGAGCAAGGAGGTAGATGCAGTACCTGAAGTCCCTGCACCTGCACCACTTCCCTGAAATCCAGAAATAGACACCAGCAGCAGAATCACTATCTCCTCAACCCCAGTGTCATCTCCCAAAGTGAGCCTCCCACTGCCAGAGCAGGAGCTGGAACCAGGGGACCTGAGCGTCCTGGCTCAAGCAATTCTGGGGACCAAGGGAGAATGGGAATTTGTGCTCCACACCCCTCAAAGTTCTCCTAGACCCACGTGTCCTTCTCCGAGCAGCATCTCAGAGGAAGTTGAGGTTTTGGAGGCTCAGGCAAGTGGCTCAGCTGAAGCAGCTGCTCCTGCTGTTATGCCTCAGCCTGCTGAGGAGTGGGATAAGGCAGCATCCCCACCCCCAACGCAGAAGCAGGTAAGTAGCATAGTGTGGGAGCATTCTGAGCTGGCAGATGATCCCAGGTTTGCTATCTGCCAGCACTGCTGAAGGCAGATCAGCCGGGGCAAGGACATGAAACACTTTGCCACCACGGTGATGCTGTTGCATCTCAGAAGGCAGCACCTCTTTGCTCTTCTTCCAGCTCAGCCTGGCACCAGTGTGTGTGTGCCCAAAGGGAAGTCCCCCGCTTGCTCCAAAGGCCCCTTCCCCCCCAAAGCAGAGGCAGGCCACCCTGGAGTAGTGGCAGAAAGCTGCAGACAGAGCGGGGTGCATTCCCAAGGTGAGCGAGATCATCCAGAGCATTGGGGAGATGCTTGCTGTCGATGGCCACTCCTTCTCCCTAGTTGACCAGCCAGGATTCAGGCGGCTCTTGGCACTTGTGGCCCCATCTTACCAAGTGCCTGCATGCACCACCTTTAGCAGGATGGTGGTACCCTCCCTGTGCGAGGCATGCAGGGAGTACTTGAGGGAGGAGCTGTGCAAGGCAGGGCCACAGGTAGCCTTGCACTTCACCTCGGACATCTGGAGTGGCCGGGGTGGTGAGTATGCCTCTCTCTCCCTTGCAGGGCACTGGTGCAATCAGTCAGGCTGTCAGTGGGCTGTCTTCCAAGTCAAGGTGCTGGGTAAGTCACACACAGCAAGGGAGATCATGGTGGCCATGAACCTCATTGTGCAGGGGTGGGTTGTTGGGCAGGCTGAGCTTGCCCATGGGTTCATGGTTACTGACAACAGGGCCAATATGGTCAAGGCTGTGCATGATGTCAACTTTGTTGGCATCTGCTGTGTGGCGTGCAAGCTGCACCTCATAGTCAGGGATGCCTTGGAGGGGGGCAGGGCTGTCAGTGATAGCGCTGCCACCGCTACCACTACAAGGCAGCTGATTTCAAAGTGCAGAAAGGTGACAGGCTATTTCCACCACAGCATCAAGGGGGGCAAAATGCTGTGGGAGAAACAGAGCTTAACATCCTGCAGCACAAAATATCATGCAGGATGTGGAGACTGGGTGGAACTCCACATACCTGATGCTCAAAAAGCTGGTGGAGCAACAGAAGGCCATCCATGAGATGGCCTTGCTTGGGGAGATCGGCATCAGCAGGCCCCTGAACAGAGCTGAGTGGGGTGCCATCTCCCAGATCTTGGTGGTCCTCAAGGCCACAAAGTATATAACATGTATGTTGAAATAGCTAACAGTAAAGAAGAAGAAGAGTTAAAAGTCAAAAGATTAATGGCTATAAATATTTAATATGTTGGGCCTTCCAGTTCCAAAAGAGGGGAATGTTGAAATAGATTTATCCAGGCCTCTAACTTGGCTAAAGAAAAGAGAGCGAAGAGTATAAAAAGGTATGTTAACTTGTAGAAGGGAGGAGTTCTGTTTAGAATCCTCCCTACGATCATTTGTATAAGCACCAATAAACTCAGAGTGGGTCTGTGAATTCTAATACCAAACACAACGCAAAGTTTGATTTCTTCCACGCCACTGAGACCCTTAGTGCTGGCAGTGCCCTCCTTAGCCAGTGCAGGTAAAAGTGCAGCGGTGCCTGGGGAGTCAGATGTCCAACAGGTTGCAGCATGCGAGAATTCCACTGTCTAATCTATAATGAATCTATGAATTTCTGTACCTAGGCAGCTGACGAAGTGAAGTTCATAGGCCCAGCTGTGAAAAGTGATTTGTAATTTGTTCTGTTTCAGGATCAGGCCTGAGAGACTGGAGGCAGAGTGTTTTTTTTTGGTGAAGAATGTGCCCCCACAAATTGGGTTTTGTTGTCTTTGGTAGATTCTGGTGTGCAGTTTGTGGGGGTACTGGAGATAGTTGGCAGGTTTTGTGTTTTGAGCTGGTATAAGTTGGCTTCAGTACTGGTGATGAGGTTCAGTGCTTGTTTGAATGTACGAACCACTTTTCAGAGCTGGGCCCTTCAACTGCATTTCATCAGCCTCCTAGGTAGTAGGTACAGAAACTCATTGACTCAATATACACTCCGCACTCTTACCTGCACTGTTACATCCTCCTTTCCCTCCCTCCGCCCCACCCCAGCCTGTGCCTCACCCCCTGATGCCTCCATTTTCATTTTCACTGATTGGTTTTCTTGCCTGGATTGCATGCCCGGCCGGCCTCTGGCTGCTTTACTATTCCTTCCATCCAGGACCAGGAGACACACCAACTGCAGGTACTTCCCCAGCTCTGACCAACCCAAAAGCTTCCTAAGATATATTTCTCTAACCTGTTTTTTTTCATAATAAACATGTAAACATAAAAACACAAGGTAAGCCATTACACACACAAGTAACATATATCCAACACAACATAACTTTACTCCTTGCCAATTCTTACATCTTTACAATTCCTTTATAAATAGAAAGGCTCTGTAACAGTTCGGTTTGGCTGCCTTAGATGCTTCTTGTGCTATTGGTGCTGAGCCATCTACGTTATTTCGACCTACTGCCATTTACAGTGGTGGACCGGTTCGAGGCTGTAGGGGAGGAGGAGACCTCACTGGGGCACGCTGTCATGTTGTGCAGAGGCCCAAGCGCCAGGGAAGGACGCACCTGAACACACACAGTGTCACCCACCCATGTCACGAGTTTTGCTTGCCTGCAGCCAGAGGTGCAAGGCCCCAGAACCCAGACCCCCCCTGCACCTATCTCCTTGACAGCTGGCAGGCCTTGTGGTTGCAGCAGGGCCTGGCAGGCCTGCAGTAGGTTTTTTTCAGACCCTGTGCCCTAAGACAGACACAGCTGGCAGGCTTCATGGCCACAGCAGGGCCTAGCAGCCAGGCCTGCAGGAGTTTTCCACCCTGCTGTACTCCAAGACAGACACAGTTACACAAGCACCCATTTCATGAGTTTTGCCTGTCAGCAGCTAGAGGTGCAGGGCCCCAGAACCCAGACTCCCCCTGTACCTATCTCCTTGACAGCTGGCAGGCTTCATGGCCACAGCAGGGCCTAGCAGGCTTGCAGTTTTCACCCCTCCTGGGCTTTAACACCCACACAATGTCACCTATGTCACATGTTTTGCTTGTCAGCAGTTTGAGGTGCAGTTTCCCAGAAACCCCTGCACCCATTACCTTGAAACTTGGCAGGCTTCATGCCCTCAGCAGAGGCTACCACCCTTGCAAGTTTCATCTGAATCAGCCAAAAAACAACAAAGTTATAGATATTTTATGGATTCCCCATTATACTCTATGGCTGAATCTCCAAATCTCTCTGAATCTGCTCCGAATCTTCCGAAGCTGATTCAGCCAAATCAAATCACTGGCATCTGAATCAGTTGAATCCGAATCAAATAGTTCCCTATTCACATAGGCCTAGTAATTAGCTAGCTGAAACGATAGCTGCTTCCACCCTAAATATGCATACTTTCCAAAACAGTTGCAGAAAAAGCACAAATGGGGAGCAGGGTTTCCCTGGCTATTGTTCTGAAGGGTGTGTCACTAGGAGAAGCAGCAGAAAGTCCAGAGGAGCTGAGAGGAAAGAGGGCCAGGGAGCTTTAGACATGTTCAGAAGCAGTGTTTAATGTGTCCTTGAGAAAAGCCCAAGTGAGAGCACTTCTCAGCTGAGCGCTGACTGAAAGCAGCATGGCATCATGAGCAAAAAGCCTGGGTCTTGTTGTTTTATGATTCCTGTGCCAAGGAAAAGAGGACATTGTTCTTAAGTAAACAGGATTGCATGAGCATACATGACTACAGTTTCATTCCTGAAAGGCACCATATGCAGGCAAAGCACTTGGGTCAAAAAGGGGCAGTAATATTTACCTTTGTAAAATGAAAAGTACTAAGTATTATATTTGACCACAATGCTACAGTGTGTCAACATCCCATTCTCTCAATTGACTCCAGTGCTTCGACTCGGTTCTTACACTATGTTTCATGTATGAGTCCCTAATTGCTGGGACACTGTTAATGAATTTAACCTGTGTGCAGAGGAGCAACCTTTGGAAACACCCAGGCTGCTGGCAGACATTAATGAAAAGGCACAGTGGAATATGATCCCTGATCAACAGGTGTCCCTTGCCATGCGATGTGCATGGTAGGGTGCACAATTTTGGGATTGGAGATCAGATACTTGCCAGTGCAGGGGGAGTCTGGGATCATGATCCTGGGCTGCCGCTGCACAACAAGTTGAAAGCTGGGTGCCCAAAAACTGGCTAATTGTCAGCTGGCTCCAGGACCACACTGCCATCCTCCCTGTCACCACCCCCTTGCAGTTTCTGGAGCCAACTGATAATCAGCTGGTAGTGACCGCACTGCTGCTAATCAGAGATCCTAATGTGGTGCTAACCTTGCCACACCTTCTGTTTAAGGTGTGATTAAAATCGGCCACAAAAATATTACATGTTTTATGTTTAGGGTCTTTGTAGTTAGTTTCCCTTTTTGGGGAGCCATTAATTCCCTTTGTTGCAGAGTTACAGGTTAAGATGCTACTGACAAACTAATTTGCATCCTAAATGTAATGTCTGCCAGGAGCCTTAGGGAGTAGGCCAACTCTATTGATAAAAGTAGATTTTGAAATAGGCACAGAAGACAGGAATAAGCACAAAATCTCCTAACAGCTGACCTTTTTATGCCAATATATTGACCCTCATAAAGAACTTGTAACATTTGAATAAAGTTGTCAGTGGCCTTTGGGAACCCATTTTCTCTAAAGTTTTGTCTGGTGATTCCTAAACACCGAATTCACTAGGGTGACTGAAGTATAAATCCAAGGGCATTTGGATTAAGTTTATTTTTAATTCTGCAGTAATCTTGACATCCTATTTATATTAGTGCCCTCATCCCAGGTTTTATCCAAAGCCCATTAAAAAAAATCAATAGAGAGATTCCCATTGACTCTAATGAGCTTTGCAGGCTATTTGAGCAGTATAAAAATATAAAAACAAACCAAACCTGTTGACATCAGTAGAACTTTGTGTTCAGCATCTACTAAGATAGGACCTGACACCAGGTGAATTGTACTCTATATGTATGTATCTGTATTGTACAGAATCATACGTGGCTTATCAGTTGCCCTGAGATCCTTACCAGGGTGCTTTTGTTCCTCCCCAAACTGGATAAACCAAATTCACCATATAGATTTCCCTATTTGTAAGGCCTGCTCAGTTTATTGAGTTAGTTCTTCCTTTGTGCTTTCTAATACACACCCCAGATTGCCTGCAAACCTAGAGCTTCTCAAGGGAGAGAGGGTTATTTTAAAATCATGTGGGCTCCCTGATTCTGGTTAATGTTGCGGAAGGAGAGTTGTATTGTAGCGATTACATAAAAGAAGTTATGTAACAGTGTGATTCTGTAATTGCTTCTCTGGTAAATGCTAAGAATAGTTTGTGAACATGCTTTTATTTCTTCGATGTACCCAGTGCTTAAGCTCTGCCAACTTTGGATGTTGCATGTATGAAAGCCCAGGAGAAAAATATATAGTGTGGTCAGGGCCTATGAACTCCAGTCCTCTGTAAACAGGGGTGCAGGTTGTAACTGTGTTGGTCTCGGGACATAGGCAGATGAGGTTCTTTGGGTGACTATGATATTT
This sequence comes from Crocodylus porosus, assembly GCF_001723895.1. NCBI lineage: Eukaryota > Metazoa > Chordata > Crocodylia > Crocodylidae > Crocodylus > Crocodylus porosus. Next base: position 92,490,916 of record NW_017728886.1, read on the forward strand.
TTTTATTAGATCAACTTAAATAGTTGGAATTTTTTTTTTTTTTTTATAGCAAGCTCTTTCAGGTTTAAAAACCCTTCGTCAGTCTGAGGAAGTCTCTGCAGTTGGTGTGTGCTCTTCCTGGATGGATATTGTATTCACCCAAAGAACCTTGTCTGCCTAAGTCCTCTGTAAATAGTCTTATAAGACACAGGTGTTGGCCAGCTATTTTGTCTTAGCCTGGGATAGCCCTATTTGCTCATTTCATGTACATAACAATTTTAGGATAATTTTGACTATGAGCTTGATTTCCTGCCAGTTTTCTTAGTTAACCTTTAGAATGCTGTTAACTACATGCAATTGCAGTAGCTTATATCACTGTAACAGAGGGGTTGGCAACCCCAGAGCATGGCATGCAAGGTCATTTTACTCAGCACATCACATCTGGCTGGGCTCTGGGCAGCTGCTTACTGGCCACAGAGCTCAGGCTGTTTGCAGTAGGCGGCAGGGAAGGTGCAAGGCTTGCTGTGAGCTGCCCAGGCTCTGCGGCGGGCAGCTGCGGATCAGAACCCAGCTGGATGTAACTGACAGCTGTCAGCTTGGAAGTGGCTGCATCCAGGTCCAGAGTCCTGGCCTGGCTCATTGTCATGTGTTCCTCAGAGACCACTGTGGAGAAGGGGCTGGGGCTGTGCTCCACTGCTGGGGGTTGCACACCTGCAAATCTTGACATCCTTGCAGAAGGCAGGAACTGGGTGGAATGGGGGAGCAAGGGGGAACATCCCTATCCCTGTCCCCATACTGCCAGGCCTAGCTGCAGAGGGCAGGGCGAGCTTCATGAGTGCAGTGTCCCTAAGTAGGAGGGCTCCAGCTGAGTGGCTTTGGCCCCCACCACCTCTGTCCGCATCTCCTGGCGATGGGGCTGGGGGAAGGTGATCATGGGCAGTGGCTGCCCCAGGTGGTCTGGGGGGGGTTCTTCTTCCCATGCCCAAGCACCAGCAGGCCTATCTGTGCTGCCAGTCCCAGCCCCACCCCTGCTGTTGCTCATGCTGCACTGAGCCAGGAGCCGGGCTGCTGCTGTGAGATAGCACAG
>NW_017728886.1:92492081-92511332 GCF_001723895.1 Crocodylus porosus
GCAGACTGGACTGATCTGTGCTGCTAGCCCCAGCCCCTGCTGTTGCTCATGCTGCACTGAGCCAGGAGCCGGGCTGCTGCTGTGAGATAGCACAGACCTTGGCCATACCTCTTGTCCCCATTGTGACCTGGGGGTGTCCTAACTGGGTCTGGTGCTGTCCCTGCATGTGCAGCCAGAGCCTGGTCTGCACTGGGGAAGGGGCCAACCCCTTACCCTCTCCCCTGTGCCGTGTCCCCTTCCCTGTTGTGTTCCCAGGAGGTGTACCTGCAGCCGCCACCAACAAGGAACAGGGTCAAGGCTGTGAACCCTAGTGCAGCTGCTTTCAGGTTCTCAGCTGCCCATGCAAGCAGCTTGGGCTCCCTGGTGTGGGGCAGGGGCCTGCCCAGAGCTCAGGTTGCTCGCAGCAAGCAGCAATGAACCTGTAAGCGGCTGCACTGGAGTCAGAGACCCAGCTTCTTGTTGCTGGCAATGGCTGGCTGCATGCATGCCTTGGGTCAGATGGCAGGGAAGGGGCCAGGGCTGCACTGCCACAATAAGGATCAGGCCTCCCACAATTCCCCTGCCATCCACTCCTCATATGCCACTATCTTCAGAGTCTGAGGTGCTGAGGTTTTTGGCGCTTGGCCCAAAAATGTTGCCGACCTCTGTTGAAGCAGTTGAAGGAACACAAAATTCACTTTACAGCACAGGGAGTTGGGGCTTTTTTTTTTTTTTTTTTAATTTTCTTATGTATCCAGTCTATTTCCCATAGTTGTTCTCAACATTAACCATTTAACATTCAATTTTGAAGACCCTGATGAGGAACAGGGAGGATATCTGGCCAAGCAGGGAAATCTGGAACTGTTAAGAGACTAGATAATGCTGCAGCCCATGCCACCTCCTACCTGCTTCCCTCTGCTCTCAGGCTTACCCATCTCAGTCTTAAAAGTACCAGAAGGGTTGACTCATGAGATCAACAGATGAGGCCAAGTGTGGGGGAGACCATGTGTTGCTGGCAGAGGTTTCATTGTAGAGAAACTGGGAGTCTTCTGCTTCTGGGTGAAAGACCATGAACTTTTCAACCTGCTGACATGAAAGATGGCATGGAGAAAGCAAGGGATGTGCAAGGGACTTTGATAAAAGTAGGAAAGCAAGGGAAAAGCTCCAGCTGGGTCCAGAAGCAGGAGTGAGAAGCAGACTTTCTTTAGTTCCTGTGACTCATACTGACGTTCTGAGTGCTCAGATCCTCCTTGCAGCTCTTGATTTCATTATTGGAAAATGCTTCCCCCCCACCCTGCCTTGAGCCTTGGTGCTTCTTGGTTTGTTGTTTCTTCCTCTCTGTTCCTGTCTAAAACCCTGCTGCTAAAGTTGTCATCCTCTCAATCATTCCAACCACATCACCTGAGTACCTTGAATCTGTTGCTCGGTTCCTCGTCACATGCTGCCTCAAACTATTTATCCTTGCCTTTTGAGCTACAGCAGGGGTTGGCAGTGTTTTTGGCCGGAGTGCCAAAATCACCCCAACCTCCACCTATGACTTGACTTGGCATGCTGGAGATGGGGGAGCTGCAAGGGGCTGGATTCACATTGCTGGCGATGGCTGCACAGGTGCCTCTGGGTGGACGGTGAGGGGGGGCTGAGGTTGTGCTGCACTAGACCCTTCCCCACCATGTGTTGCAAGCTGCCGCACCGTGGAGCTGATGCTTCAGCCCCAGAGCCCAGGGCAGCTGTTTGCAGTCTCCTGGCTGCCTTCCACAGCTGGCCCAGGCTCTGAGCAGTTGTAGCAGGCAGCTGAAAGGCTGCAAACAGCTGTGAGGCTCTGCACCCCCAGTACCAGCTCCATGGCAGTGGCAGAGCTGCACACATGCTTCTGGGCAGAGAATGGGGGAGGAGCCAGGGTTGTACTGCCCCAAGTCCCTTCCCGGCCATGTGCCCAGAGGTGTGTGCACAGCTGCTGGAGCATGGAACCGGTGCTGGGGCTGTGGAGCCCCATGCAGCTGTTTGCAGCCTCCTGGCTGCAGCTAGCCTGGGCTCTGGGTAGCTGCTGGCAGAAGCTGCTTAGAGTCTGGGTTGACTGTGGTGTGCCAAGGAAAATGGCCTTGTGTGCCATGCTCTGGTATGTGTTCAGGGTGTTGCCAATCCCCAAGCTACAGGATAGTTCTGTCAGCCTATAGCTCTGATCTCATTTCCCTCTATTCCTTTGCTTGTGCCTCATGTTCCTCACAGTTCTCTTCCCTTTGTATCTGCTGCCTTCTCTTTCTGTGCTCTTGCCTCTATTTTCTATAGAATTGCCACTCACGATAGCCTCTAAATCATTATTAGACGCCTCTTTTACTCCTCCTCCCCCCACCCCCCACGCATTCCACTGCTGTCAGATTCTTCACTTTAGACCTCCAGCTGCTTGTCTTCTGAATGTTTCTACTTTGTTTCTTTTCATGCCCCCCCACACCTCCAGCTTCACCATTGGTGCAGGCCTTAACACATCTACCTCTACCACAAATGCCTCTTTGCCTCCTTTTTTCCACAGCCCCTATCCCAGTGGTTCTCAGCCTTTTTAGACTCAAGGCATCCCTTGGAATGTCAGCTCTTAGTTTTTCACCTGATTTTGGACCACACAAAAATAATAAAACAATTCTTCTGTTGCAAACAGGTTGGGCTACAAGTGGTCTGAATGTTTTTAACACCATGGATTTGTATTTGAAATTCCTGGGGTTATCTTATGAACTGTGTTTGCACCCTTAACAGTGCTAACATTGTGTGACACTTTGCAGCATCCCTGGAAGGATCTAAGGGCAACCCAGGTTACCATGGTGACCTGGTTGAGAATCACTGCCCTGTTTGTAAGAGTGCTCTGCAGCTGATCCATAAGATGGTGCCTTCATAAGATTCAGGCTGTTAACTACAGGCTGCCCCACTTGCCAGTGGTATAGTCGTTGATATACAATGTAATCCTGGACAATATCAAATGTAATGTGTGCAATTTATAGTAGGTTATAATAGAACAGCACAGTCCTCTTCAATCTGAGATGTACATATGGAACCTTTTATAATGTAAATGATAAATTATTATAGGAAGCTGTGAAGTCCTCTGGAAGGCCCTGGTTCCATTGAAGCCATTGGCAATATTCCCGTCAGCTCAGTGGGAGCATAACTAGATCTATATTCTGAAATTTAACTCCCATCCTAATGTGTGGCTCTCTTTCAAGAAAATGGGCCCCTGTAAAGATATTAAGCTTCTTAAGGGAATTGAGTTCAGTTGAGTAGATCTCCACATGTTAACTGGCGAATACAGTATTGGAGCAAGTCCTGCAACGCAAGAAAATTACAAGCTTTTAGAAAAATCCCACCATCTGGAAGTGCCCGATGGAGCCAAGTGAATAACTTGTAAAAAGTTTCCTTTTGAAATTTTCCCACATGCAGTTCTAAAAATAACACTTCAGAGTCATGGAAACAGGGGTCCTTTGTAATAGTGCTTTCTTTCAAGGAGTAACATTTGCATACAATGTGAAACAAGGTTATGAAGACAGTGTTAATATTTGGTGTCATAATATTAATGCTTGGAAGCTAGTACTTAGTAATGAGAATGGCAGTTGTAATTATAGTGTTAGCACTTACAGTTAATTAGCGACCAGAATGCGCCAGAGACGAGCATGGGCCTACCAGATTTCATTTTAAGGATATAGCCACATAGGCCTTGGGGCAGCTCTGGGACCTAGATGTGTAAAATTGAAAAGGAATGGCTTTTCTAAAGACTTTGATCTTTCTGTATATGTTCCTAGTAAGCAGTTCTCTAGTTGCAAATGCAGACAATGTGTTGAACCGATTTCAGGGTCAGATAAGCCTTACCAGCCTTTTCTTAAACAGTCTTAGGTTCAGATGTCATGGCAGCTACTTTACCACAGAATTTATTTGCCAAACTAGATTAAATTTGCTTGTAGACCTTGGGTATTTCTTGGTTTATTCAAACCCAGGGAGTTAAATACAAGCAACCTGATTTGCATTATGCTTTAGATCTCTTTGAGTGACTACCATGAATTTTGTTTTCCCATAGAATACTAAAATTATTTGTTCATAACAACATTTCTATAGTATGTCTCATACATGCCTGTCCTACCACTTTTAAAACTCATTAAGGCTCATTGCAAACTAGTTGCATGAACAAACCACTGTATAGGAAGGTAAACTGAAATGCAAAGCAGGGAGATGACTTGCACTGAAAATCAGTGGCAGAACTAGAAATAGGATGCTTAGGACTTCTCACTGACTATTGGTATGTCTCAGTCCTGTAAACTTTAATCTAGCATAGTTCAATGGGACTGCTCATTCTTCAGGTTGGACACACGTTTTCTTGGATGAGTCAAGAGTTCTCAGCACCTTGCAGACTTGGGCGCTTAGAGAGAGTGATTCTGCTGGGATTCTGGAAGTGGGTATTCTGTTAAAGAAAATCCTAAACTAGAATTCACAAAGACAAGGTACATCCAATCAGGAACTGAGTTTGCTCATTTAGTTTCTCAGAAGAGGGCACCTTTCTTTTCATAATGGTGAAATTTGGCACTGCCAGACATGAGTGACTGATGCCTCCAGAGTCTGGGGGTCCCCCAGTGGCTGACTGGCACGGGGGTCCCCCAGTGGCGGATCGCAGCACTGGCACTTCTCTTGTGGAGGGCACACCAGCCGGTGCTTCACTTAGCACCCCGACTCTGGCTGGTGAGGGCCAATTTCAGGGGGGCACATGCCTATGCTGCCAGACAATTGCAAAATGCGTCTAGTCAGCACTGAATCTGACATTAGTACATACAGCTTGGTTTGTACACAAGGCTGCTTTTCCTCCCCTGTCCTCTAGTTCATGCCTTCAGATGCTTATCATTTAATATCACTGTGGAACCCCCTGACATTGAGGGCTCTCTTGTTGATCTCATCTAGTCTTTAGTTATTAGGGAGGGCAAGCTGAGGTTGGAAAGAATTAGAATGGACCAAAGCCTTTACCTTGAACTTGGATCCTCAGAGTTTTGAAGAAATTTAGTTTACTTCTTGCTGTTGCATGTTTGCCTTGCATTCAGTGCTGAGAACAGATGCTGAAATACTCACAGCTGGGGTGTCTTTTTTTTTTTTTTAAATTCTTTATTTGACAAAAAGTTGCAGTTCCAATGTGGTAGAAAATAGTGTGAAGTTGGGTCAGTTTCTCAGAACAGGTGAGGTTAAAATGGGATTGATACAACACTTAAAAAACATTTATCTTTACCATATCCCAAAGCGTAGCATTCTAGCCCTTCACTTCCTTGACTTCTGTTACAAGGACTTGGTAGCAGTTACAGGTACCCAAACCAAAATGTTTGGGAATGTCAAAGCAAATCGCTTCAGAACTAAAAATCAAGTCTGAGCACAGACCTAACATGAACGACTTCTCTTGTGAGAGTCTTAGCCCACTCTGCCAGAGGTGCTGATAAGATTGGGAGTTGAATATCTGAACTTTTAGGTGCTCAGTCAAATTGGGCCATCTGGAATTCACTCATCATGGACTGCATAGTGAAATCATAGACTCACGAGAACGTATTGTAAGATAAGTTCTAGCTTATCAAAAATATGTTTTTAGACAAGGTCACATAGTGTCTTAAACCCTTTAAAATAGATTTATTGGACATTTTTGTTCAGTTCTTTGGTGAGAGACAATTTCTATTAGGGAGGTGATTTCCACTGGGCTTTTAAGGCTGATTTTTACTGTGTTTTGTTTTCAGTATAAGCGGTGGGGGAATATATTTTCGGGGTGTGGTGGGGGGGTGGCTGAGTCCCGCCTGACCATCGCCCTTCCCTCCCACGGGGCTGTTGTGGGGCTGGTGCGTGCTGGTGCTGTATGCAGCATCAGAGGAGAGCTACATACTGAGTGGTGCTGAGTGCTGCGGGACAGCAGCGCTGTTGTGCTGCTGCTGTTACCAGCCACCGCAAAATGTTTGGGGGTGCCAAGCCCTGTTAGCCCCAGCCTTTCACTGCCTGTGGTTCTCAGTATGCTTCTCGATTCCCCTCAGTACTAAGAGATTGACGGGTTTGCTGAGACTCACACTGACTATTTTTGGCTGCTGCTCCTCACTTAATCAAAATCTTACAAATTCTTGGAAACCTTATATTGAAATTGGAAGAAGCAGTGTTACAGGAATTAGATGCTGTGAATAAATGAGCAATAAATTTTAAGTTTCTAAATGTCGCTGTCTTATATTCATTATAATGAATGCCTCTCTTCCTCCCCCTCCCCCCCCCACACACTTCCACTGGCAAAGGGAATGTATCTTTTTATTTTCAGTATGTAAATATGTATTAAATATATTCAGATTAATACATAATTATTTGTTTCTGGTCTAATCCATTTTTTCCATTTCAAGACCCCTACATGGTGACGGAGTTGGTACAGCAGAATTGATTCAGCACTGACAGCTCTTTTTTTTTTTTTTGTACAGCCCAGGCTTAAAAGAACGTGTGCGTTTGTGTAGTGGAACCGTGCACTGTTTCAAAACCGTGCACTGATTGTATAGGAATATGCACATTAATAACATCAAACAAACCCTTGAAGTTCCTACAGCTATTGCCTAGAAACAGAGCTTCCTTCTTTACACGTTGCATTTAGGCTGTGAGCAAAACTCAGGTTTTCATTATTTTATGTGTGTGATTGATTTTATGCACATATGAAATGCTGGATTGAACAACATCTCTGATGACTCCTCTGTTTACAGCGAAGCAAGTACAGCACAGGCAGCGTCAATGCAAGTTTCCCACGTGCACATACCCTACAAATATGCCTCAAACACGACCTAGAAAGAACACATCTGTAGGTGGATATGTAGACCAGTCTCCACACCCACTCATTGCACTGTCTCAGCTGAGGCTGTCAACAAGGTTGCTAACTGATACCAGATGCAAAGATGATTTTTGTATGATGCAGAGAAGATCCCAGTGTGTTGTTGTTGCAATTTTTTTCCTGTTTAGATCCCAACTTGTGGGTGACAGAAAACCTGCTAAAAAATGATAATAAGGTAACTCAGTTATTTTAAGAGAGTACTTTTTTTCATCCAGGTCTTTCTATGGTACTTGCTGCACATTCTTGTTAGGCAAGTGAGCATGGCCCAGGGTTTAAGGTATTGGCTTGGGAGTACAGAGAGCAGGGGTCTGTCTTTGGCTGTGTAAGTAGCTTGGAGTGTGACCTTAAGCCCCCATTGCCTCATCAGTGAAAATGGAAAGAACAAAACATACCTCTTCCGTTTTCAGAGCTGTGGATAAGAAGTCTACATCAGAGCTAGGGAACAGTGTTATTTATTAACTAATTTAAATGAAATTTTCTTATAGGTGGGATTATGTATAATGTATTGTTTCAACTTCTTCGTTAGCACAAACCAAGAAGAGGTGATTTTTGCCCCAGTCTTTCACTTATCGCTTCTCGGCCTCTTGAAGGCTCAGATCAAGTTTAGCTCCTTGATATAAGACCAAAGGTGACAGTTTTTCATTAGTCTCCTCCTTGTGGTCTTGATCAAACTGACTGATCTGTGGTGGCTTGTCTTCTGTAGGTTCTTCCCTCTGCCTCCCCGCCCCCCTCATTGTCTATTTCAGAAATAGTTCTGTAGGTAAATGAAATGTAAGGGCCTTTTATCTGCATGTTGATTCCCAGAGGCTTTAATCGGTTAACAAGATTTTGTACCATTTGAGGGCTCTTCATAAGCCCTTCTATATTGCTAGGAATCTCCCAGTTTCCTTCTGCTTTAAACCTCTTTTCTCTCTCATGGCCTCAGATCACAACTTGCATCCTCTGTGCCAAAGAAGAGATTCTGTCAGTGATAGGACTTAATGAACCGGTACATAACCGTTGAGCAATCGTGTAATTCCTGCCTCCTCCCCTTCCCCCCCCCATCTGATTTGGGGCTGAGTATACCCCTGCTTTTGTACTCCTGACTCTAGACCATTGATACTTCAATTTGCAACATTGCCAGGGACTCTGCCTGCCATAGTTTTGCTTCTAGATTTTTGGATCCAAATGAATTCAGAAGCTTGGAGCAAAATTCAGCCAAAGTGACACAGTATAAAGTATCTTACATAGGGAGAGATATTTTTGGGCTCATACTGATGTCTGGTTTTTAATGCACCATATCGGCTGATACCAATCTGATTGCTGATATGCAGCCTGGAAGCTTGGAGACCAGCATCGGGCTGCTAAGTCTGTTGTAGGGGAAGGTGTGGGGGTGAGAGGAGGGAAAGGGTGTAGGGGGGGGCAGATCAAGGCCCCTGCAGTGAGAGAGGGAGTGGGGCTGGAGCTAGAGCCGGTCATCTGGCTCAGGGCACAGGACAGAGCTGTGAACAGCTTGTCCAGGGGTTGCGGGGAGAGAGGGGCAGGTCCCATTACTATGCATGTTGCAGGAGGTAATGGGGGGGTGTGCCCTAGGATGTGTGCATGGGGTGAAGGCAGGTTGCTGCTGTGGGCTGGGGCTGCACCAGGCTTTTTCTGGTGGTGTGGTTGGGCCGGACTGTGCTCAGGGTGGGTGGTGATAGCACTGGGATGGGGGCTATACTGGAGGGCTGTAGCCACCCCTCGTAACCTCCTAGTGCTGCTGCCCATCTCGAGCGCAGGCCAGCCCAACTCCCCTCTCGAGCACAACCCCGACCCAAGCTTTTAGCAGCCCGCTCTTGCCCCATGCACGGATATGGGGGTACACAGCCCCCATGCCCTCCTGGGGTGCATGTAGCGGTGGGAGCTGCCCCCCCCATGCCACTCGTGGCTCTGCCCTGTGCCCCATTGTTTAACCTTCCATGCCTAGTTCCCAAGCGCTGTGTGTCTAAGCTCTTCTTGAACTTTGCTATGGCTTGTTGGGCTGCATGGCCAGGCTATCAGGAGTGACCTTGGGTCAGTTCCCTCAGGGGTCTTGCTTGCCACATCTTTGGTAAATAGGTTTTGATCAGGAGAATGATATCTGATTCCCACCTCCCGAGGTACCTCCCCTCAGTCATCCTCATGATATGTCTTCTCGGGGCTCTGCCTCCCCTACATCCCACTGAACACTAACCGTTTTGTTGTTCATTGGGGTTGATGTACTGATCCTCCCTGGTGCTTGGTCCCTTGGGGGCTGTGGTAGTTGGTCACTGGTGATATCTATGCCTAGCGTCTCCTGCGGCCCCCTTTTCCTCCTGACTTATGCTGCGTCTGTTTCTGCCTGGGCTTCGGCCCCCCTTGCTGCATTGTTTCCTCCCTGCGTCTGGTACCTGTTGTCCACTGTCCCTGTCAGAGCACCATCCCTATCACTGCTGCTGTCCTCCTTCCACACCGGGTCCACAAACGATCCCTGGGATACTTGCTGGCCTGACGTCTCTGCCACGTTCCCCTTCCACGGGAGCCACCATATTCCTACGTTGGGAGCCTCTAGGCACCCAGGCTCCTCTGAGCTGGCCGAGGATGTTGCGCTGCTGCGGCTGCTCCCGCTCCCACTCCTACTTCTGCTCCTTCCAGTTTCTTTCCTGCCGGGTCTTTTATCCTGGAGCTGGGCACTCTCCTGGCCAGTTGCCCCGGCATGCTTTTATAAAGCGTGCCCAGGCAGACGCGGGAGCCGGTTCCGGCTCCACCATGGGTTTTTGTTTGATCTTTACCTATGGCAGCTCTGGCCACATGGTTTTGCTCCTGCTGTGCTCCACTGCCAGTTTGGCATCCTGCCGCCTCTCTGCCAACCTGGGTAAATTTTCTCCACACCCATCCTGCACCAGCCCCTGGTTCAGCCTCCCTCCCTCACTGCAGGGGCCTTGATCTGCACCCCCATGCCCCTTCCCTTCCCCCACAACAAACTTATCAGCCAGATGCTGCTCTCCATTCTGCTAGGCTGTGCTCTTGGGCACCTGCATGCTGTGCTGCGGCTGCATGCATGTATGGGGCACTTATCGGACACATTATCGGCCATATTGGCCAAAATAAAAGGTGATTGCCGATGCTGTCAGTTTTCCTTATATCAGTGCCAATCTGATATGGGACCAATGTATTGGTGCACCTGTAGTTTTACATTTGTTCTATGCAAATTTGTCACAAAAGTTTCTGAATCAAAACAGCTGACCAGAGGTTCTGGTGTCTAATGGCACTTAGGTGACTTTATTTTGGGGTCTGATTATGGAAGTTCCATGAGAAACAGTGGGCATGTCTACAGGAGACATTTACTGCACAGTTGACTAAGTAGCTGCGCAGTATACATCTCACATTTACTCGTGCACTTTGTTATGCTCAAGTAAACTAATTTACTCTGTGGCAGGATAGTACTTGTAAATACAATTACTATTTTGCTGCAAAGTAAAAAAACTCAGCAGTGCATGTGTAGACCCTGGAAGGGCTGACTGGTGCACAGGAGTGCTTCAATGTGGCTGCTTCCAGTCAGCTAGCCCTGCGCTGATGCATCCTTGTGCCCCAGCCAACCCCTCTGCAGCATGTTGAGCCGGGGGGGTGTAGCCCCAGGCTGGCATGCTGACCATCCCACAGGGACTCCTGCCAGCCAGGGCTGCTCTGCCCCAGCTCAACATGCTGGAATCCTGGATGCATGTGCAGATGTGTGCCTGGCTTTAATCAGCTCTTGAGTTTATTCAGGTGCACTAACAGACATGTGTAGATGTGCTCAGTGTTACTTACCTACCAGACTGACCCAAATGGAAGTTATTGATTCATTGGCACTTGAAAGTCTTGAAATAAAGATTGTGCATCTTCCTAAAGTTATCCTACTGAATCCACAAGTTACGAGGCTCAAGAGCATTCACTTACATACTAGGTAATTCCTCCATTCAGTTGCTAGATGATAGAGCAAAGTGTTCTGCAGGATGTCAGACCATAGATAATCTTTAGAGGTTGCTTCTGGACCTATATTCTCTGAATATGAGTATTCTACTCTTTTACCAGTGCTGTATGTTCTATTAAGCACAGTAACACATTCCACGTATCTTTGAAATTTAAGGCCTGGCATCAGTTTAAAAAAAAAAAAAAAAAAAAAAAAAATCCTATTCCACAATAGCATACCTTTATTAGTGTATGATAATTATTTAATTAATGCCTTATCCCTGGCACTGAGATGTATGGTAGGGGTAAAACCTCAATTAAACAATGTTTATACAGCGATGAATATTTCATCGACTCAGTGGAGAACAAGAAAGAAATAAAATGCTTTACTGTAAAATTGGTTTTTAATTATTTAAAGAGAAACTGTCAAGGTTAGTGTTTTCAAAATATGGCTTGTCTCCTATTTTTTTTCCAACTGGGGGTGGGGGAAGGAAAGCCATGTAATTTTTAATTTTATTTTTAGAATAATTACTAATTTACTACTTTCCTTGAACTGAACCAAACCAAACCAAACCAAACTGAGACTTCAGCTTTACGTTGTTTATGAATTCAGTGCTTAGTAATCATGCAACAGCAAGTGAGCGGCTGTGTAACCCTAGTCGCCAACTTTTGGAAACTATAAATAGGGATGTTTCAGAAAAAAAATAAGGGCTCCTTTTTAAGTCCTTTGGGTTAGGAGAGCTTCAGTGGAGATGGACTGGAAAAATAGGTCATTGTTTTGCTAAAAAGTAGGAACTGGCCCTCCTTCCCAGGGAGAGGTTGAACATTGTTTACAGGATTGAAGCCTAAAAGAAATTTTAAATGAAAACTGATATTACGGCTTCTTGGGAATATCAGAATAATAAACAGGGGTAAGAAGGTTAATTGCTTTGGGTCAGAATCTGATAGCCCTGCTGATTCTATAGTAGACTCATATTTCACATGTGATCTAATTGACTTACTTCTGTGAGCTACTCATGGAATAAAGTGCTAGTCAGTGTGAACCAGGGCTGAAAAGTACAAAAGCTACCTTTGCAAATACACTACGAGTTGTGCTGATTTATACCTCATGCAGCCTCACTGACTCTTACAAAGTTGCACAGGATTTAAATTAATATAGAAATCTACCTCTTACCTTTTTAAGACAGGTTTTTTGCAGGGTCCTTGAGCGGGGTTGAGAGAGGAGATAAATATAGGGTGGCATTTTGTTTTGATGGTGTGTAGGCTTTTGTTTTTTAATTTACTTTTTTCCTATAAATTGTGAAATGAGGCAAGGTCAAAGAAATGAGTCTTGTACTTGGAGGAGAAGGTGATGAGTTTTTTTTTTTTTTTGTGATGGTCTTATGCTTTGATGGGGAGTTTATTCCCTAGTTTTGCATCAATCTCTGAGAAAATACTGTCTGTCCTTAAAGAGACTTCCCATTGATGTCAACCCAAGGTCTTCATCTAGGAGTTCAAGGCAACATTTTTAAATAGCATAGGTTTAGACTGTGGAGCCCTTGAAGATATCTTGACACTTGGTCAAAATTATTTGGGAAGCTAGTGTATAGAGTGGAGGGCAGGTTCGATGCTGTCAAAGCCTGCTCTGCTGCTGAGAAGAGGAACTCTAACGTTCTTGACCAGGCAGATTTCGTTAAGCAATGAAATCTATGCCAGGTGTATTACGTGGTTGCTGTCTGATTAGGAAACGATGGAAGGTATGAACGATGGAAGTCAATCATTGTCTGGCAGGATGGGGGATGAGAGATCTCCATAGTCAAATGAGAAATAAATAACAGTTTCTTTCAATGAAGATCTTACGTAGGTGAGCAATGCAAGAGTGCACCTGAGCAACAGACCACATTCAGTGTATGTGGGTGTGTGCATCAACCAAGGAAGACTGTGTTATGGCTGCCAGTTCTTCAGAATGCTTGCTTTGCCTGCCAGCATAATCTCTGTCAGGTTAGGGGTTCTCTGTCAGCCAGTACTATGCCGATCTGTTCATTTTACTTGTCAGAGGTATTGATGCAGTCGTAAACTGTGTGTCATCTGCACATTGCTGGCACTTGTGTTGAGTCCCTGTCATCCTAACCAGTTTTTCTAGTTTGTTACATAGAAGTTGAAAAAGATAAAAGAGAATGGATCCCAGCAAGCATAAAATGTGCTTTAGTTTAGCACAAGTTATTGGGCTGTGTCCTTGAATAAATGGATTACATTCTATGGCCTCTGTTACACACAGCAAGCCAGACTGGATGATCATGTTGGTCTCCTGTAGTCCTGCATAGCATTGAATAGCCTAAAAAGAGTTCTAACTGCTGAGGCTAAACAGCCCACCACAAGCATATGTGGGCAACCATATGTGAGTCCACAGAACTGCGTGTAATTTTGCTGCATTAATTAACAGTGAGAATTTAGCAGAACTGTATGTCCACAGTGTAATTTATGTCCATGGAAGTGACCTGTTCTATGAGATCCCTGCTCTTCGAGCTTTTTTTTCTTTCTCTTAAATGCCCTTCCTCCCTTTTTAAATTTAATATACATACTTGGGCCCAGGGAATTTTTGTTTTATACGGACATTTGATGATGAGTTTAGGACCATGCTCATTTATGTAAGAGAGACCATGTAAGAATTTCTGTTGTGTAAATGACCAAGGAAAAACCTGCACATGGTGTGGTTTATAGATGATAATAGGATTGGTGCCTTGGTTCAAAACTGATGTAAATGGGGGAATTTGGGATGGAGTCTTGAGCACAGGAACTGGAGCTCTGATTGGAGCAATACATTCTTTTGCAGCCTAGAGCACCACACAATCTCTTTTAGACTGGTTAGGACTCCAGCGTATGGTGAGGACTGTTCAGGTAATGTTCATACAGTGCTTTGAACTTTGAAAGTGCTTGGTAAATATTGGTATAGAAGATCCATTTCAGTGTACAGGTGACCATGAGTTTTGCAAGATTAAAAAAAAGACACTGAAAGCCAAATGCCAAAATAAGCTTTTGTTTGATGACACATGGCCAAGAAAATCAAGTGGTGAACTTACCACAGTAGACAGCTTTGAGCGCATTGGATGGTCACAAGCTAAGTTTAAATCACAAATGAAAATATTTGTAGACTTCCTAGCTGATGTGCTCCTGATTGCTGCCAACAATTTGCTTCAGGGGAGATTTGCAGAAGCAAAAGAACCTTAACAGAGATGTTTAGTTTGGATGTGGTATAAGGGAAGGAACTGGGTTGAGGTTCCTTTTGATGGTGGTGATATTTTTGTCGTTGCCTTTCTCTTCACTCAGCTGGAAGGGGAAGTTGGGAATGATGGAAGGTATTACGCAGGCCCTGTCCCATCTCCTTGATCTTAGTTCTTCTCTTCTAAATCTCCTCTGAATATTGAATAATTCCTCAACAAGTCTTCATAGTGGGTCCAGGTTGCTAAAGGATTAGCTGCAGCTTTCCTGTCCCTTGCACTTAAGAGGAACTATCCATAAACATCTGCAAAGGATGTCATAATCCTTCTTCAAACCTATTCTCAAACTCTGTTGTACTGTAAAGCCTACAGAAAACTTAAGAGTGGTTAGACTGATGTCCTGGAGCCATTGTTTTTTAAACTGGCTAATATTTTTCTCGTAATTACTTGGCAAATCATCCTTAATTTATATTTTCAAAAAAAAACCTGGCTTTTCACTTCTTGCTTCTTTCTGTATGGACTGTATGCTGCACACAGCTTCTTTTTCCAGCAAAAACTCAGGAGAACTGATTTTACACCGTCTAAGCTTCCTGCTGTTCATTTGCTCTCAGATGTTCATCATTCTATGTGAATTTCTCCTCCAACCCCGAGACAGATGCACGGTACTTGTGCAGTTATACATGGTTGCTCAGTGAACACATAATGAAATATCCTAAATGATTATAAAAGCTATTGAACTGGCTTCGTTTTGTTTTTAATAGACCAATAAAGCAACCAGTGTGCAAGCTTATGGCTCTAGTACTCCTGCCTAAGCCATTAGCCAAACAAAATTACCATCTCTAGACAAAGAGAAACAGCAGCGACAGAAATAAGCATTGGCTCAAACATCAAGAACCAATGAATCCCAAGACCTATGCTATCTGTTTTCTGGTTGCCTTGAGCTCTTTTTAAAAAAAAATTCTAGACACATCAGCATTTTTTATAACTTGTTTATTATTATTTAGTTACTCTAAGAAGATCCTTGCAACATCTCTAGCAATGTTGGGAACTTTTCAGGAGCCTGAAGGATGAGTTCACTTAATTTGTGTGCATATTTACTGAAGTTTTCTTTTTTGTAAATTGATGCCACATCTAAATAAAATAATTATAAAGCCATCTACCCACATTAATCAAATATGAACTCATGTCAACAACTGATGTATATATGTGTAATGTAAATCCTTTGCTGTATTTGGTTATATAATCACTCTGCCTTTTGTTTTTTGCTAACTCCACCTTTTAAATTATTGGTGCCTGTGGAGACAGACAACCATTATGTGTTCTGTTCAGGTCAGACTCTCAGGAGTCTCATCCCATATGCCGTCTCATAAAAGGGAAAATTCACTCTGGAGTAAAGCATGAGGCCTATGCACCCGTTAAACCACTTAGGCCCTCCAAATAAGGCTTACAAGCATTACCAAAGAAAGCCTCCTGCAAAAAGAATGGGTGAATTTCTCTTGGAAACTTGTTTTTACTTTTTTCTTGTTCTAGTAATCTAAAATGAAAGTGATTCTGATTGAATACATCTGGCCTGACCGGCTTTTAAATTTTAAGCATGGGAGAGCCTGAATGAATTTGTGGGCATTGAGTGCTTCAAATATCAATGACCTGAAGCTCTTTTGAGCCAAAAGGTAAAGTGCGTGCCAACTGCTTTGGTCCTTTTTTTGAAAATACTCTTTCCTGAAGTTGCTGCAGGTATGGTTTTGATACCAGTCAATCTCCACTGCCATATTGGGGTGTGAAGAAGCACTAAGTAACAGGATCCAAACCATAAAGGGATTAAATTTAGTGGTGGGGAAGGGGAGGAGGAGGTGAGCAGGAGGGAATTAAAGCACATGACCATTAAATCAGTTTATGCTTCTGTGTAGAGAGGTGAACAGACTCTTACCTGTATCTCACCATCAGGAAGAAAGCAGTAGTCAGTCAGCCCTTGTTCCTCACTTCCTAGCTGCAGATCATTTTGGGCTGAATTTGCCCCAGTGGTTACCTGTTCAATAAGCCTCAAACACAAGTCTGAAGCTAATTTATGGCTCTGTGTGGTGGGGAAGGGCTCCCCTTTCTTTCCATTTTGGAAGTAGAAATATGAAGAAAGCACCAGCTTTTAAATTTTGCATGTGAAATTAAAGAAAGTCATGATTTCTCTCCTGTCCTCCAGAAGAGTAGAGAAAAAAAACATTCTGCCATTAGGAGAATCATGAGACATTCTTATGGTATGAGCATTCTCCAAAATGACTCACCAAGTGTAGCAGTTTGAAAAAGGAATAGTGATTGGAACAAGATGGGTGCTAACAGAACACTGTACACAACTTCTGGTTGAAGAATGGGGGATACAGGTCAGAACAGAGCTTGAAAAAAGAACAGGATAGCACAGTCAGACTACCATTTTAGTATAGATCAGGTGGGCAATTATTTTGGGCAGAGGGCCACTTACTGAGTTTCAGCAAGCCATTGAGGGCCGTATGACAGACAGCCCAGGGCAGATTAATATTAATTTTCTAAATTTTTTAGGGGCCCCGCTGGCCAGATATAATGGCCTGGTGGGTCCTCTTCTTTCATCCCTGAGGATCTCTACAGATATGGAGAGTAATACAGTATTTCCATTCTTTCCTGTCCAGGGCGTGTTCCTCTCCTAAGCCCAGCTTGGTTATTTCTTTCTGTCTGATGTCCAGCCATCTAGTCAGTGGTTAGTCCGTAGGCTGGACTTAGCTTGGTTGGGTTTGCCTGTTCTTAGTGTTCTGCCCTCTGACTATTTTCTGAAGCATCACTGCCACTGTCACCAACCTTCTTAATTTTTTCATCTCTGTATTTTACCTGACAGCTTTTGAAATACACTCATCTCTGCTATCACCAGTTTTAAAGCATCTTATTTTCATTTAATGCAGCTGCTTCCAATCAATAGAATAATGTTGCTCGATAAATGTGTACATATATAAACTATAAAATAGGATGAGGGCTTTCAAGTTGGGGTCCAGGGAGATCTCAGACGTGGGCTTGAAATTCAGTTCCATATGCTTAACATTACTTTAAAAAGTCAAAGCAAGTATTAAAGTTAAAGTATCATCAGTCCATAGAGCACCGTTTGTTCAGCTTCTGTACCTTGGAACCTTCTGTGTTAGATGGCTTTTTTTATTAGCAGTGCACTGGGTCAAGTGCAGATCTTTCAGGACTAGTTATTAGGTCTGCACAAAACACGATCGTTTCGTTTCAATATCTGTCTTGCCATTTCAAAGAGACGTTGTTTTGTTTTGTTATTTTGTTTCACTTCGAAGCACTGTCCCATTTCATTTTATCAAAGCTGTTTTGCTGGTTCAACGAGATTTGACATTTCACCCATAGGCTATAATGGGGAATCATGAAAATGCCTACAACTTTGGCATTTCTTGCCTGATTTTGGATGAAAATTGCCAGGATGGTAGCCCTTGCCAGGTTTCAAGAAGACGGGTGCAGAGGTTTCTGGGAAATGCACCTTATACTGTTCAAACCAAAAGTCCTGACACTTGCCAGCAGCGGCAACCTCCTCTCATCCAGTGTGCAGATCCAGGGGCTCACCCCCCCAGGTGGAGTCCAGCACAGCCCAGCAGCCCTCCTGGGGGTGCAAGCCCTTGGATCTGCACCTTGGATGAGAGGAGGCTCAGGCTGCTTCTCTCATCTGGGACTGGCTCTGGGTGCCCAGAACCAGACAAGATTGCTGCAGCCACAGCCTGAGCCTCCTCATCTGGCGCAAATCTAGGGGCTCGCACCTCCAGGAAGAGTCCGGCACAGCCCGACAGTCCTCCCAGGAGTGCAAGCCCCCGAATCTGTGCTCCAGGTCACATCCCGGAGCTGCCGAAAAGCACATGGCCCCATGCTGTGCTGAGCTGAGCTGCAGCAGTGCACTGTGGCAGAAGCTGCGCAGATACCTGGCAGCTGGGGCTGAGCTGTGCTGCACCCTGCCATACAGCAGGTCTGTACCATAAGGCCAGGAACATGGCTGCTGTTGCTGGTAAGCTGCAGAGGGGGCTAGAGCCAGGTGGGAGGAAGGCTGCAGCTGGTCGGAGGGTGCATGGGGGGAACTGCAGCTGGGCAGGGAGCACAGGTGTGGGGGGAGGGGAAGGCTGAAGCCAGGTGTGCACCAAGCAGGGGGGCTGTAGCAGAGTAGGGAGGTTAGCAGGGGGCGCTGGTCCCTAGTGGGAGTGGCAGCCTGAGCCTTCTCTCTGAGCCTTCCGGGAGTGTGGGTGGGCCCCTGATCTGCATACTGGATGACAGGAGGATACTTCTGTCGGCTGGGACTGATGCTGGGTGCATCCTGTGCCAGGAAGACAGTATGCTGTCATCCTGCATGCTGATCCAGGGACCTGCACCCCAGGAGGGCTGCGGGCTGAGCCAGACTCCTCCCAGGGGAAAAGACTCCTGGATCTGTATGCTGGATGAGAGGAGGTTGCTGCTGCTGGCTGGGACCAGCACTGAAGCCAAGTAAGCCCGGCTTTGAAACTTGAAATGTTTTGAAACTTTTGAAATGTTTTGAGTGCCCTTGTTTCATTTCAAAGCTGTTTCTAAGGCTTTTGTTTCATTTCAATTTCGTTGTTCAAGCTCGAAATGCATCAAAACAGCTTCAAAACGAAACACCTGGCAAAATTTCACGCAGCCCTACTAGTTATGTCGCTTATTTCTACTCATGCACATTCTAGATATGCTTTGGCTTCTTTCTTAAGCTCTAAATGAAGCCTACTTAATGGCTGCACAACTACAAGTAATTTTTGCCCCAGAGCCAAGAAAATACATTTGGTTTGTGAGTCTACATGAGACCTTGGGACTCTTAAATATACAGACTGCTTGTTTTCCTTGTGTTTCTCCTGGAACCTTGTCTGTGCATATGGTAAAGGAGGTTTCCCATGGATTTAGAGCTTCCATGCCTCACTTTAGTCAATTCAGTAGTTCACACTAGGGGTGAGTGAAATGGGCCTTATTTGATTTGGATTCGGCCTGAATTGAGGACAGTGATTTAATTCGTTGATTCAGATGACTGTCCCTGATTCAATTTGGCCAAATCCAAATCTGAAGGTTTGATGCTGTGGCCTGACCAGTGTCGCATCGGCGGGGGGAGGATCACCTCCTTGGACCTGCATGAGATGCGTCTGTGGATGCATGACAAGTTTATGGTTGGCCTTCCTGACCACATCCTCACACTGCCAGCCCATGTTCATTTTGGCATCAATGATGACTCCAAGATCCTTTTCTGCCTCTGCACTGATGAGAAGGGAGTTCCCCAGCCTGTAGGTATGG
>NW_017728886.1:92512322-92542017 GCF_001723895.1 Crocodylus porosus
GGGTGTGATGACCAGGTTTCCTAACGTGTCTTGCAGGGGCCCCACATTACCCGGTACCTGCTTTTTGCCCACTTTGCATTTAAAAAAGGACATCTTATTGTCCAGTTTGATTCGGAGAGATTAAAGGGTCTGCTCATTCAATTTGGATTTGGATATTCAGCCACCAAATAGGGCCGAATCTCCACTGAATCGAATCAGTGACCAAAGCTACGCAAGCCCTAGTTCATACCATAGTCTGTTGCAGTTGCTTTATGGCATACTGGGTATGTCTATATGTGCAATTAATGTGCGTGAATTTTCTGCGCAAGTCCATCCTGATCTCTTTGTGGCTGGCAGACAGCATATCACCAAATTGGGGCAGCTGTCTTTTCCTCCTATGGTCCCCTGTTGCCTAAGCTGACTGGGAGCAATTTGCACCTGGTCAGTGTCTACATGTGAGCTTTAGCACATTAATTTAAATGTACTGATTTCTAGCACCTGTATTTACAGGTGCTAGAAAATGGTGCATTAGACTAATCTACTGTGAGGTAATTGCTGCACATGTATAGATGCTGACACTTTACTCCACATTAGATTAGTCTAATGTGCAGTAAAGCATCTTGTGTAGATGCAGCTACTGGCAAGTAATTAACTACAAAGGTGAGCAAGAGCTAAAAGAAATGAAGTGTGATTGTTTGTTTATTACTTTGTTTAATTTTCAGGAACAAGGGACTGGAAGGGGCTATTGAATTCAGTCCCTTATGTTCACTCAAGGAATGTCCCCTGTGTTTAGTCGAGGAATTTATCATCAGGTATTATCATGGTAGGAAAAAAGCATTGACACTTGGCTGCCCTATTGAGAAAAGTGAGAGGGATTTAGGGCTTGAGCTGAAATCCATTGGAATTAGTAGAAGACTTTGACTCCAGGGGCTTTGGATCAATCCCTTTCTGTTCTGAGTTGGTATGTACTGCAGTTGTTTGATAGTGTTTCTCATTTCTGTCTTTGCTGGATTATTTTCCTTTTTCTTAATGTTGCCAATTATTTCCAATTGCATTAGGAAAGGTGGTGTTCTGCACAAGGAAGTTAGCATAAAAAATGTGTGTTTCGCTTACTCAAGACCCTGCCCATTCTATGATAGATAGTGTTGGTTAAAATTGTTTCACATACGGTGGCAGCCCTGATGGGAAAGCTTTACCAATCCATCACAGTTACAAATGAAGTTATGGCTTTGTTCAGAAGTCATGCTACAAGCTGCCTGAGAGAGAATACAGTTGTGTTTCAGCCAGGTCTGTTGTTTGAGAAAATAGATGGGCAGCAAATAGATCTTTTCTATACTGGACAGGAGAGCTATGCTCTTTGCTGTGCTCTTTGCTATGCTCTCTATACTGGACAGGAAAGCTATGTTTGTTTGTTTTTTAAGTGTTGTTTTCACAGGTCAAACTGTAGTTCGAACAAAGTCAATGGTATGTTGTCAAACACAGCATCAAGCCTTTCATATGATTTTTCCTGCTGAATCACTGTTGCCTATATATAGTTTAATGCAAGGGTGGGCAAAATATGGCCCACGGGCTGGATCCAGTCTGTGAGGCCATTCTATCCAGCCTGCGGGGCCCCTAAAAAAATTTAGAAAATTAATATTTATCTGGCCTTGGTTCCTGTAAAAAAACAAAAAAACAAAACAAACAAAAAAAACCCCCAAAGGCAGTAGGACCCAGGGGAAGCCTGGCAGGCTCCCACAACAGCAGGGCCTGCCCAGCCCACCCGTGTCCCCCCAGCCAGAAGCCCTAGCCGGGGCTTCTGGCTTGGGACCACATGGCTGCCCTGCGCTGGAACTGCAGGGAAGGTGGGGGAGGACCCCGGGGCAGGGAAGGAGCCTGGGGAAAAATGGCCCAAAGAAAAGCTGAGCGTGGGGACAGGGGAAAAGCAGCCCCTTGCCTGCCCTGTGGCTGGTGCCCCACACTGCAGCCCCTCGTAGCCTGCCTGGGGCTGCTTGTGCCTGCTCTGAACAGCCTTGCGGCTGCAAGCAGCTGCAGCAGGGAGTGTGGCCACAGGGTGGGAGAAGGGCTGCTTTTTTCCCCTGGCACTCAGCTTTTTCCTGGGCTCCTTCCCGGCATGGAGAAAAGTGGCCTCTTGCCCGCCCCGTAGCCGGCGCTCCCTGCTGCAACCGCTCACAGCCCACACGGGGCTGTCCAGAGCAGGAACAGGCAGCATGAAGCGCCAGCCACAGGGTGGGCGAGGGGCCACTTTTCCCCACACTGTGCTCAGCACCACCTTGTAACCTGGTCCTGCTGCCAGCCTGGGCCCCATGCTGGCTCTGGGCTCACCTGTCGGGGCTGTGCATGGCAACAGCAGCTGTGGCCCCCCTGCTTGCTGTGCCAGGCAGTGTTTACCACTGTCACGTCTGGACTGCCCAGTGTGCGAGCTTCGGGCAGGCAGCAGCAGCCAACACTGCCCGGAATAGCAAGCTGGGGGGCCGCAGTTGCTGTTGTTGTACGCGGCCCGAATGGGTGAGCCTGGAGCCAGTGCGGGACCCAGGCTGGCAGCAGGGCTGGGTTAAAATCTGGTGCTGAGCATGGGGGAAAAGCAGCCCTTTCCCGCCCCATGGCTGGTGCCCCATGCTGTAGCCGCTTGCAGCCCATGTGGGGCTGCCTGTGCCTGTTCCAGACAGCCTCATGTGGGCTGCGAGCAGCTGCAGCAGGGAGCGCTGGGCATGGGGCAGGTGAGTGTCTGCTTTTCCCTGTGCTCAGCACCAGCTGCTTCTCTGCCAGCGAGCAGCAGGTCTGGGCTGTGTGCTTCCCCCTGCCTGTACCGTGAGGCTGGGGGGCACTGGGAGTGAGCAAGTATGGGAGCCACCGGGAGCACGGGGCCCGCACCGGTGTCCCAGGGCTGGTGCCAGTGGGCCCAGAGCAGGGTGGCAGGAGCGTGGGATCCCAGCCAGCAGGGGCTGTATGGAGCGGGGCCAGCTCCCCACTCTCCCTGCTGGTGCAGCCCAGCCCAGCTCCACAGACCCCTGCCAGCCTGTGCCTCGCTTTGGGCCGCACTGGTGCTGGCCCTGGGACCTTGCTCCCAAGACATTGGGACATTGGTTCCAACCTGATGACCGGGGGCAGGGCACCTGTCAAGGGGCGGGGCTATTCATGCAGCCCTTGACAGCCTGCCAAAACTGGGTAAGCGGCCCTCTGCTCGAAATAGTTGTCTGCCCCTGGTTTAATGTGATTTATTTACAAGAGCACATAGTCACAGACAATCAGGATAGAGACTTCCTATTAACAATGATTATTAACAATGATTAAAAAATAGGGTTTAGTCCTACATATAGATTGGTTGTTAGTTTGCCAGAAGTGATAGAGCCCAGGTTGGAAAGTAATGTTGTACCTTATAGCCAGGGTGTCAAACTCACCCCGGACTTAGGATAGATCTGGACTGTGGGGGCTCCTCTTGAGCCAGGTCCGTGGAGCCAGCAGCAGCTGTGGTGGGTC
Organism: Crocodylus porosus; assembly: GCF_001723895.1. Classification (NCBI taxonomy): domain Eukaryota; kingdom Metazoa; phylum Chordata; order Crocodylia; family Crocodylidae; genus Crocodylus; species Crocodylus porosus. Next base: position 92,515,782 of record NW_017728886.1, read on the forward strand.
CAGGTCTGATGCTAATGGTGTGGGTCTGAGTACTAGTGGCAGCATGGGCCAGGCAGCAGGAGTCCCGGAGGGGACAGCAGCATGGGTCAGAGGTTAGATGGCAGCACAAGTTGGGGTGGGGGGAGAGTTAGGCAGCAGCAGGCAAGCAAGGGCTGAGTGATCAGACACAGCTCTCCCCCTTCCTTCCCCCATACACCAGTAGCTAGATCCATCCAGGAACTTCAGATTCTGCAGTGGGCCATGCTCTGCTGGCCACCCTTCTCCACTTCCAGAATGGTTCTGCAGGCTGTACATTTGACAGTTCTGCCTTATAGGGTTAAAGTGTTGTAATCCTGTGGTCATGATATAACTCTGGACATGGCCGTGAGGATGGAACAAACATTATCTAAAACATGCCACCCAACTATCACACTGTAAATGTAGTCTTGTAGGTGAAAAGAGAAGGATAGAACTATGTAGCTCTGATAGGGCAAACTCCTACGTGGGTGAGAATTCATTATTCATGTCAGAATTCATTGAAGAACTTGCCTCACTTATGGTTTTTAGGACCTGGCCCCCCATTCCCATTATGGTTAGTTGTTCCTTGACTTGGACTTTCTATTTATGTTCTGAACCATTGAGTTTTCCAGTAAATGAAACTGAATTTTCACTTCCTTATTGCCTTCTGATCCCTGCTCTGTCTGTGGTTGTGGGTATTTAAAAATATTACATGTCAATTAAGTCTGCACTGTGTAATCCATAATCAGTTAAGTAAAGAAGAGTCCCCAGAGATTGGTGATGGTGCTGGAAGAGTTGCACCATTTAGTGTAATTTCTTTCTTAGCCAATTCTAAACTATTTTTAGTTCTGGGAAATTGTTTGCTGAAGTGGATCAGGGCATTATTTTGGTTCATTAGAAATAACTATTGGAATTCACAAAGTTACTATGTTCTGACATAGTACTTTTGAGGGGTGAAGGGGAAGGAACATGTATTCCTTGATCATATATGCTGGGTTTTTGGTTGTAGCCGCATTGGTCTAAGGACATAGGCAAGCTTCTTTGGGTAGATGCGATATCTTTTATTAGATCAGCTGATCATATCTGAAACTAAGCCTTATTTGTGGGGGAAATCTGTGGTATATATTTCATACCAGAAACACCCAGCAGCACTTGAAAAAAATTTGCCCTTCAGCTGTTTAAAAAAAAAAAAAAAAGGGGGAGAGAGAGCAATGTAAAGATGAGGAGAAAAGCTTGTAATTGGACTTTTACTGAGCTTGTTTTTATACTATTGTATCCCCTACCCCTTTCCTTGTCTCTCCAGAAATTTACTTGCTTTTGCCATTCACTCTGGCTAAAATACCTGCCTCCTGTAATAAGGACCAAAATTGAAGCATATTTTTCTGTCATTAAATGAGGAGGGCTGAGGGGTTTTTTTGGAAATTTAACAGCTGCATGTTCTGTAGCTATTTTTGTTTGCTCGCACTATAGCTATAAATTTTCTGGTGAAAAATTAAAGCAAATGGGTCCTGGGGTGGGGGGAGGGTAGGAGGTTTATCCTTTTAGTGAAAAGAAGTCCTCTTTTTAATAGAAGTGTTTATAGAAGTCATAGTAGTTGGAGCACTGTATTTGTTCTGTGTTGCATGGGGGCCCTTGACCTGTTTGTTGGAATGAGTGTATTCGGGCCTTTGTGCATTATCATCATCACCCTATTAACTAGCTGCATCCAGCACCAGCACACTCCTGTTGCTTGCTGGTAATTGCATCTGTGTCAGGCCTTTTGGAAATGAGCAGATCTGTATAATAGTGGCAGCAGAGCACTTCTCATATTGCTGTTTTATTTACATTTTATGTTCTTAACTATGGGCTTGATCCAGAACCCATTGAAGATGATGGAGTTCAGCAGGCTTTGAGTCGGGTACTAAAATGTAGCAAAGCATGCTCAAGAGAGCGAGAAGTCCTGTTTTGGAATCAAATGTCCTTTCACAGTCCAGCTACTGAGATTCTTTCCCAAAAATATATGGAAGCAGGATAGTCACTGGCTAAGAATGATGAGTGAGAGCCAGCCTGTTAAAACAAGGTCATCCCTAAGTATGCAATTTGTTTTATTACATTATTGAAGAGATTACATTATTTTTCCTGTTAACTGCCCTGCACATATGGAATTGTGTGCTCTGGAGGCAAGAGTGATGAGAAACGGTGATTGTAATGTGAGTGGGAAACAACTGCACCCATGTTTAGTGGAGCCACTTGGTGCAGTAGCTGGACTTGCCATCTTTAATGAAGTGTTTAGACGTTCTTCTGAGGTTTGAGGCCCATCAAGGACTCTCACTTAAAAGTTTAAAGCAATAAGAAGAAAAATTTCTTCCAAGCTGGATCTTTAGTGGCTTTTATTTCCTGACTGAAGAATTCAGCAAATGCAGATATGTGCGGGAAGAAGCTGATCTGTTGTGTTATAGAAACATTACCTCTCCTGGAAGAGGCTAGACTTGCAGGTGTTGCTCCCTCAGCCCTGAAGACACTTGGGGCGCATCCCCACATAGAGGGGTGTGTGCTTGCAGCAGCAAAAATAGTAGTGGCGCAGATTTGCCATTGGTTTCAGCTGGACCAGGATAAGACCTTAAGCGTACACTGAATCCAGGAGTTCTGTTGAATTACTAAGTTGCTTTGGGAAAAATACTGGGTTTTTTTGTGTTTTGTTTTTTTTTTCTCATTTCAGTTTGTTGCTGTAGGTGGGACATTTTTGTCCATTCCTGCAGTCTTTTAAATGACTGTTTTTGTTTTTTAGCCAAAACACCCATTTTCTTGCTAGGGTCTCTGTTAGGTATTTATGTGACCTTATGAATTGTTACGCATCATTTAATAAGTCTTGGGATATAGTGATATGTATCTGTTTTATTTCGATGGAAATTTGGCAAGGCATCAGTTGTTTTAACTCAGTAAACTAAAACTTCAAGAGCAATCCTATTACAGGTTTAAGTCCTGATCCTGCTAGCATTTGTGAATCTGCTTAGCTGTGCTACTGTGAGAGGTTCTGTTGGTTCACTTCTTGCATAAGTGTTTACATGATTGGGGCCTGATTTGATCTTTTTTTCTCTCTCTCTAATTAAGACTTAGCTGATTTTTTGTGGTGTCTTAAATTGCAGTTTAGTCACTCTGTAAACTGTGGGCTGAATTCTCTTGTGGTATAGAAGGACCTAGCTCCAATTCCTTGAATGCAGATGCAGTAACTTACACCATCAGAAAATTTGGCCCCTTATTTATGATGGTGATGTTCTCAACATTGAAGAGAAGGAGCCACAACTGCAACTCAACATTTTGTGAAGTCCATATTTAACCAAAGGTGAACCTCTTTTCTCCTCCCATGGCTTTAACTCTGCAGGGAAAAATTCTGACTGGGATTTGAAAGTTTACATAAGGCTCCCTGGTTTGCCATGTTCTCAAAAAAGTCTCCTTTGGGTACTGTTCTGGTCTGAGGTATGCTAGGTTTGCAGCACTGCAATTCTCTTTACTTAAACAGATTTACTTCAGGGTAAGAGGAGAATCAAACCCAAATTTCATGAGTATCTCTCACTCTGTCTATTTTAGCTGTTTTTTGTTCTTTACTCAGTTTAACATGCATTATTTACATTGTACCTAGGATTTGGAACTTGTAATAAACTCACTGCAAACATATGTAAAGACCCAGGCCCTGTCCCAAAGACATTTACTGTTGGCTTTTTTTCTCTCTCATTTCTTTTCTCCCTTTCTTTCTTCACGTTTACTTCTCTTCCTTCTTGCCCTTTGCCACCTTCCTCTTTCATTCACTCTCCTGCCTTTCTGCCCTGTAAGTGCTACTGTCACCCAGCTTTAGCAACTCCAGTGTGCTGTGTTATTTTTATGCACTGTCTCAAATGGACTTAAGCACCATGATGTTGGTTCTGTGTCTTGGTTCCATGGTGCGATTCACAGTCTGAAACAAACCCTCCAGAGTTATGTTTTGGAGAGTACTGTACTCTGTTTCCTGTAATAACTCAGTTGTCCCTAGCTAGTGCAGAGGGGCTGGACCCAATGATCTTGTGAGGTCCCTTCCACCCCCGAGTAATCTATGGATCTTTGAAGAGAGAGGCAATAAGCTAAGTTTGCACTCACTGAGAACAGAGGTAATCCACTTACCTCCTGCTTCCACCAGGTTTGACTTTTCCCTGGGGTCCTAATCTGCTACCTACCCGTCGCTATAATACAGATTGAGCAAATATGCCAGCTCTTTTATTTGTGTGTGTTTCCAAGTTATTGCTGCTATTTCCGTCTGTTAACGTGGGGAGTATACTGATGAAATCCTCTACACATTCACTCCAAAATGAATAATTTTCTAGCAGCTATAAGGTTCATAAATTAAACATTGCTGGCCATATCTCATGCTATTATCCCTCCCTAGCAATTCCCCAAGGCAGGGTTCTCAAACTTTCTCAGAATGTGGGCCACATGTTAATGGGAGAAAGTATCACGTGCATGTCTTCCCTTCTGTTCACAGTTGCATAACAACCCGATGGCAATGACAGCAATTGCTTGCCTGGAAAAATAATCTTTCAGCAGAGAGCTCTTAGCTGCATTGATTGTGATATGTCTTTTGTTCTTTTTGGGGAAAAAAATAAAATTCTACCACCCCATCTGTTTTTTCTCATGATTTCAGCTCCTATTCCCTTGTGCTTTGTTCTTGCACGTGGGAACAAGAAGATCTAACACTATGGAGACTAGACAGGTCTCCATGGATCACATGCAGAGGCCTCACAGTCATGCAGTAGTGAACCTGTGATCTAATCTTCTAGAAGTTTTTTTTTTTTTCCTGATGGTGGTTGATGATCCCTATAAAATCCATTTAACATAGGCAGAGAAAATAGTAGCAGCTTTGTTTTCTACTGAGCTGATTAGATGGCATTTGAATCTGTGGACATAACACTAGTTGAGCAACACAGGAGATGCACAGATAATTATTTCCACTTGGAATGCTATACTGGGCAGGTAGATTGAATTTTGAGGGATGTAGGACAGGTTATGAAAAGGGATTACTACAGTTTGGAGGCAGTACTTGAAATCAGCTGGATCTCTTGTCAGCGTGTAGACTTTCAGACTCATTCTGGTGACCTGCAGTAGGTATTTCTTCTTTCAGATTATGTTATGAAATAAATGCTAAAAGTACTGACAACCTGCAAAAATGAAAACTGGGATTCTCGCATAATTAATTGACTCAAGAAGCTGGAGCTTTAAGAACAGTATTGTGATACTTGTTATTGAAGTGGTCAGAGTTGGCAATTTTGTTGTTATTGCTCACTCAGATCCTGGGATAACACCACTTTTTGAATTAATGTGTACATCACCAGTTACCTGAGGCATTGAAAGCATTGTATTGGTACATTCAAACTCTTATTAGAAAGAAGGCAAAACTTATGATCTTGAATTTTTCCCCCTTTTATTCCTTGCTTTGGAAATACCTGTTGCAAGTGGCTGGACTGGTTGCACGTCTGCCCTGCACAGTTCAACTTTGTTCCTAGTTTCCTGCATGAAGTACTAAGCTTAAAAGAATGATGTAGTGAGTATAACTAGAGAGCCTTTAATTACTGTCAGTCATCTGATTAGACTGGCTAGCAGAGAGGATGTGTGCAGGATTCCACATTCAAAAGTCACATCTTTTTATACCTTTTTAATACATTGAAAAAGCCGTAAATATCAGAGTTTTTTCTAATGATTCCATAAGAAAACCAGTCTCCAGTTACCACCCTGATGCTTGTGCAAGATGTACCCTATTTCCCCTATTTCTATACTTTGTTATATGTATATGTAGTTTCCCCTTATTACCTTATTGTTAAATCTAGTAAAACGTCCAAAATGCTGGCTTGCATCCATAGATGCTTCTTAAGCAAATCCCGGGCCGTCATTCTCCCCTTGTACTCGGCGTTGGTGAGGCCACAGCTGGAGTACTGCGTCCAGTTTTGGGCTCCACAATTCAAAAAGGATGTGGAGAAGCTTGAGAGAGTCCACAAAAGAGCCACGCACATGATCAGAGGTCAGGAAAACAGACCTTACGACGACAGGCTGAGAGCCATGGGGCTCTTTAGCCTGGAAAAGCGCAGGCTGAGGGGTGATTTGATGGCCACCTATAAGTTTATCGGGGGTGACCACCAGGATCTGGGGGAACGTTTGTTCACCAGAGCGCCCCAAGGGATGACGAGGTGGAACGGTCATAAACTACTGTGAGACCATTTCAGGCTGGACATAAGGAAGAATTTCTTTACTGTCCGAGCCCCCAAGGTCTGGAACAGCCTGCCATCGGAGGTGGTTCAAGCACCTATGTTGAACACCTTCAAGAGCAAATTGGATGCTTAGCTTGCTGGGATCATATGACCCCAGCTGACATCCTGCCCTTTGGGTGGGGGGGCTGGACTCAATGATCTTCCAAGGTCCCTTCCAGCCCTAATGTCTGTGAAATCTATGAAATCTCCATATCTTTTTTTACAAGATGTCATTTTACCAGCTTCCACGTGTGATCTGGAAGATCAAAATGTTCTGCTTACTGTTGGTATTCCAGCTGGTCTGGTACTACCTTATACTTATGCATCACTTTAGAAAGGGAAACTTTGTTAGAAGCTTAGACCTCATTAAATGAAGAAGGGGAGGTCTGCTAGAAATTAAGACCTTTCTGAGCCAAGGTTTTGATGAGGCCCCACCAAGACTGGTTATGGACACAGGACCTCTTGTATGTCAAACAGTACCCTAAGGAGAAGTAGTATTGCTCTCTTCCCACTGAAGTGAAATATTGTGAAAAAGGACATTCAGGTTATATTTCCATGAAAGGGCTTAACAAACAAACAAGTTTTGCCGTGATGCTGCTGCTCACTATCTAGATATGGGAAGGTTCAGGTTTCACCTGGCACAAATAATTCAGATTTATTGATTGATTTTATTTACTTATTTTGGCCTCATGTTGAATACACCTGGACGCAGGCAATTGTGTAGATTTTGTGAGAGGTATACGTACAATAACAGGTCAGTTAAGGATTTGAATGGGCTCATAAACTGATAGGATTGGAAAGCACCTAATTTAATCCAAAATTTAGATATTAAAGCAAATTTAAATGGTATCTGAATCAAACTTTTTAGCTTTACTGCTTGATGAATATGATATATGCTGATTCACAGAAAGTCGCACATGCTGCATGTTAGATGTGGGCAAACATAGGAAAGACTGACTGTTAACCCCATACTGAACCTAAGTCCCTCATCTCTTTCCTGTTTCATAGCAATGGAGACCTGGAGCAAAGAAGAGTTTCTCTGAGCCAGTGCCACAATGCAGTAACAAACATACTTCAGGCCTATGGAAAACATACCTAACACAACACTGTCTTTTTGAACCAGCATTGCATCTCTCAGGCTAGACTGATCTCTGTTATAATTTCTCTGAAGTCAGAGAGTCCTACTGTATTAAGTCTGAATTGGGTCTAGTTCAGCAAAATATAACTGTAGCTAGTTCAGGTAAACTAAGGTTTCCTTCTGAATCATTTACCCAGCCTTACTGTGTCAAATATCCTTATAGCAGACCAGACATGCAGCATAAATCTCTGATCCGTGTTGTTCCTTTGCAAGCCAGAGTCACATTGGGGACAAAGGGAATACAATACTAACAGCACTTAATGGAGATATTTTGCCTGAAGGGGACAGGCAGCAGGCGGTTTGGGTTACTATTCAATTTTAGGCTGGTAAAATCGGGCCATTCATTAAAGTGCCATTTCTGGACAGTTTGAGGCATGGTGGCAGACTAGTTAAGGTAGTGGAGACTAACCTGTTTTCTAGACTTGCCACAAATTAGCCCTGTGTCCTCCCTGAGTGCCACTCCAATCCCCTTCCCTTGCCCAATCTACTGCTCTGCTTTCTACTCCCTGCCCTGTGCTCCCTTATGATCTGCTGCTCTGCTTCTTGCTTCCTCCCCTTGGGTTCCCTGCCTTATCTGCTGGTCTGCTTCTTGCCCTGTTTGTCACTCTGCTGCCTGCCCCCTCTCTGATCTGACATGTGCCACACACGGAGGCAGGTTTGCTACTCCTGAGTTAAGGTATCTTGCTACAGATGCAAAGTCATGGATCTGATCTCCACTCTGGACTTTTGCCAAAGGCCATCCCCTGTTGATACAACTGTGATAAATGGGTATGGAGTCAGTCAAACTAGGGAGAAAAAGGTGACCAGACATGATGCTAGACACTTTACTTTTTTGTGTGATGCTGGCTCTCAGTAGGTCCATAGGTTCAGGATGGAGATCTGGCCAGGACAGTTTATGTAGGCAGTTTATATAGGCAGGTAAGGTAATTTATGTATATATTTATTAAATCCTATATAAAAAACTCAGAAATATGTAATCCAGCTGAAAATACTTGCATACCCAAACTCTTTAGGAACTGGCTTTCAAACATCAAAAATACTTTTCACATAACCAGCTTGATCTGTCTACTTTGCTTAAATGTTTGCTTGCTTATTACCCACATGGCACACAATCTGATTTGCAGTGAGTAGGTGCTGACAATGATGATATGATATTAAGCATAACAGAGTTAAGAAATAAACTGATAAATTCAGTAGCAGGCTTGGTTCATGTACCAAACAGTACACAGAGTTCATCTGGTCAGCTTGCTTTATCAATATTAATAGCTCCCTTGTCTACTTGGGATGTCTGATTGATGAGCACTCCGGTATCATATTGTCTGTGAATGGGAAGCCATTGCTTTCAGTGACTCGACTGTTACTGGGATTTTACAGTTTACAAAATTCTTGTGATTTGAAATTTTGGAGTAAATATTTCAGCAGAGACTGAAGAAGAGGCTTAGTAGAATAAACCAACATTTTTATCTTCTGGTGATTATTCATGAAGAAGATGAGGACCATGTATATCATCAGATTTGATGTCAGAGATGATAAATAATGTTGGAAGGGAGAGGACTGAGAAGAGCTGTGATTATGCAGCAATGCACAATCATGTCAATTTTCTCTCTCCAGAGCATGTGATGTGGGTTGCATAACATGAAGACAGCAAAGCCTTTGAAACCCCCAAATCAAGCCTCTTTGACTCATTGGGATCATCAAAGCAACTCCTCCTACTTTGGGCCTTAATCAACTGTCATAATTTAGCTAACCAACATCTGGTACCACAACTTTATTATTGGCTTGGTCTTGTCTTCCGTGTGAATGAGAGAGAGAGAGAGAGAGAGAGAGAGAGAGAGAGAGAGCGCCAGGCTCTGAATAAAGCTAGTAGCCCCCAACCTTTCTTCAGCTGTGGTTTAGTTGTTATGGAAGATGAAAAGTAGTTCTGAACGGATTAATTTTTTTTTTTTGGGGGGGGGGGAGGTGTTTAAAGCCATTTTCATCCTCAGCATGAGAGAGTGTAAACCTACAAAGGGAACATTCAGATGTTCCAGATCCATCATTTTTAGAAAAGGAAGTGAATGATAGTTGTTTGGGCAAAAATGGCAAGAACCTGACTACTAACAAACTCTTACTTGAGAGATGTCACATCATGTCTCAGTGTTGGTGCTATAGATGGAAAAAGCTGCAAGTCCTCAATCAGATATATTCATGTTGGAAGAAGGACAGCAATTTTTATGCTATTGATACTTGAAAAGGATCCCAGCCACATGGGGATTTTTTTCCCCCATCCTTTCACTTTCTCTGTCCCCCACCACTCTTTTTTTTTTCCTCACATGGTGGAGGCAGTGCTGTAGTGCTGTCTGTGTTCATTAACTGTATTGGGGTAAAATCATACAACCAAGGCACTTCACATTTCAGCCCTTTTCTGGAAAGGGCTAGTATCAATTCTGAAGTGACTGTGAGAGGGATTAATTAATATCCTAACTCCTGGTAATTTTACTTCCTTGTGCTCCCGTTGAATGGTTCCCTCTCTCTTCATCCCTGTCTTTTATGGGTTGTGGTATAGCAGAGCTCATTGCTAGTTAGAGTAGGGATTGGTAACGTTTTTGAGCAGAGTGCTAAAAACACCCACAACCTCGACTTGTAAGATGTTGGAGTGCCAGGGGCAAATGGCGGGAGATCCACGATGGGCCCTGACTATCTATTTCTTTTCCCTTCGTAGTGCCACAACCCTTAGGAGAGTATTTCTGGCCCTGATGTGCTCCCTTTCTCCAGCAAAGGTAGTGTATAAGTCCTTGTTGTGGCAGTGCAGCCTCTGCCTCTTCGTGACTGTTCACCTGGAGGTGTGTGCGCACCTGCCACTGGCAAGAAGCCAGGCTGGGGCTCTGCGGACCCCAGTGCAACTGCTTGCAGCCTCCTGGTTGCTAGCCACAGCTGGCTCAGGCTCAGGGTAGGCCCCTGCTGCCTGCCATGGAGCCCAGGCTGCTTGCAGTAGGCAGTAGGGAGGCTGCACACTACTGCACTAGGTTCCACAGAGCTCTGGTCCAGCTCATTCCAGCGATGGGTGCCTGCACACCTCAGGGCAGATGGCAGGGGAGCTGTGAATGGCTTGATCCTTCTTGTGGCAGCACAGCCCTGGCCCCTTCCCTGCCACACACCCCAAGATGCCTTCCCATGCCACGCTCTGGCATGTTTGCCAGGGTTTGCAGTTAGGGAAAGTGACTGAAAACACTGCTTTCAGTTTCCCATTGAATAGTGGCAGAGACTGAGTTCCATACTGTTGGCTTCAAACCTTTGATATGTCAGCATTCCAGTTTGAGGCCTCTGCCTCTTAGCATTGGCCTCCACCAAAAACAGTCCTTAGGTTGCGAGTTACTATGCAAAACAGGAAGCCTTGTTTTTTGTTGTAGCTCTGCTATGCTGGCAGGAAGCAGGAGGTAACAGAATCTAGAGCTGACTGCCAGGCTGAGCAGACCAGTTCGTGGGCTCTTCCTCTAAAAGGTCCTACACTTGACTGTACTCTCAAAGACTCTAAAAGATGAGTCAAGGATGTGGCCAGGTTATGTTGTGGGTAAGTGTGTTAGTGAGTTTGAATGGAACCAGGATACATTAAACCTTCAAATTAGCTATTTGTGGCTTTCTCAATAGCAATTTTTTTCAAAGGGGTCACTCTGGCTATCTCTTTCTTTTCTCTCCATGGTGCCATATCCCTTAGGAGACTATTTCTGGCTACAGTGTGTTCCCCTTTCTCCAGCAAAGGTTGTGTATAAGCTCTAGCACTTATACATCTCAGTTGTGTATCCTAATGTGCCAGGCTGTGGTGCTGCCATTATATTGTCTTCATGGATCTGATGCAGCTTTATCTAACAGTACAGTAAAACATCATGCAAAAGGGGGTGGTAGATTAATGGTAGACCTCACTGAATGGTTTTTGATGTATTAGCCAGGTCTCAAAATAGCATGGGCAAATAGCATGGTGTCTCCTGAGTCTGGGAGATGCCGGCGGCAGCAGTGGGGATGAAACTGGCAAGCACCTGCAGACACCAGTAGTGGTGGGGATGGAGCTGGTAAGCACCTGGAGACACCAGCAGCGGGGCAGAGCTGGCAGGCACCCACAGACACTGCTGCCAGCCCTGGGCATGTGCCCCCTCTACCAGTCACCTATCCAAATAGTAAGTACTTTTTTGCAAGTCCAGTGTAACAAGGTTAGAAAAAAGAGATGCACTGATATTTATACAGAGTATATACCATGTCAAGTTAGATTTAGATTTGAGTGAGGTATGAAACCAGAGTACAGTCCAGTTCTGGTCATTTAAGATTCTGCAGCACTCTCTCGTAAGTATTTGACTCAATGTTCAGATCACATTCCAAAATGGATATTTATCTTTTTCTTGTCTTTTAATTTTGCACCTGGTTTCAGTGAGATTCAGCATTATCATTCTAATGTCAAACTGGTTACATAATATTGTTTCATTGCTGTTGTGAAATGGTTTCTGGTGGTAGTATGTGTTGCTAAATAGCTTTAAATTTCTCCTCTGGTCCCAAGGTGACTGCATTTGAGAATAGAGTGAAGTGATTCCAATATATACAGTTCACGAAATGCTTCAAAAAATGGTATACAAATATATATTTTCCAAATGGAGGATATTAAGCCAATTTCACCAATGCTGTAATACAGAGAACCTATTTTCTCTCATTCTTTAAGATATATTCTCTCCAATTCTTATTTTTCCATTTCTATGTTGTAAAAAACTTTTTCTTAACATTCATAGAATGCGTATATTTCTAGAAGGCTGGCTAGATTTGGGTATTTTCTCTGGGGTCCTAGTTTACTATAAATACAGAAATAATTAGCTTTAGGTCTGTTGATTCAGATTCAAAACTAGATGATAAATGGTCCTTTCCATTCACTGTTCCACCTAGAAGAGCCATAATACATTTCCATCAACCCATTCATAATAGCAGCCCATGGGCAGAAAAGGCTGTTTTGTGCCTTGTGCCACTGTCCAGGGTCCTGAGAGCACAATCTACTACTTTCTGTAGGGTTGCTAGTTCAGTTGCTGGACTCTTCCATGGACAGATATTAACTTCCAAATCTATGAGCCACTGTCTGGTAGTATTGCTCAATGTATGGGCTGAGTTAGAGGCGCTACACTTAATTGGGTAGGAACTGGGGATTGATTAAGTTTGCATTGCTGCATGTGTCAGCTTCTGTATTTGATGGATGCAGAAGAACAGTGGGGCACTCTCCTCTTTGACAAACAGTGATGGCAGCTCACTGATCCCTTGCAAGCTTTCTAGCCACTTAAAAGCTAATGGTCTGTCCTCACTGTGACAGATATTTTTGGACTGAAATGAAAGCAACACCAAGAAAAATGAATCCAGCACTCTTTATAGGGATCAGTTAGTTAGGATTCGTAACTCCTGTTTTATGAGACAGTTTTACTCTTGTTTATTTCTGGATTTAGGAAAGTGAAGTTCTCTCTTTTTCTTTTTTTCCTGGCAGATGGAAGAAAGGATTGTAGTAAATTAAAATTAAATTGCTATATGACTGGAATGCATTTATAATTGCATAATGGCAAAGAAATAAATGAGTCATTTTCTTAAAATGAAATTGCAGATAAAGGCTGTTCCACCCTTTTTATAGGAAAGGTTAATAGAACTCAATGTAAAATAATGCTTTCTAATGGGATGCTATTTAATGCTAACCCACATTAATTCCAAATAAAAATATGATGATTAATGCAAGTGCTCTGAGCACCGATAGAATTAACGAGTAGTAGTTGCTGGTGGTGAAATGGTACTATTGCCAAATATGGATTAATAAATTCAAGAGAAGGAATCTGTTTTTTGCAGTGAATCCCGTGTAAGAGTAATATTATCCTCTGTCTAAAAGGAGATTAGCAAGAAACAGCACAACTTGCAGTAAAAGCTGTTAACCCCTCCCCCTCTCAACCTGTAAGTTATACAATTCTCTGATACAGGTACTTGATGGGTTTATATATATTTAAGTGACATGCTCCATTTATGCTACACCTATTGGGCATCTTAGTGTGATTCTGTTTTACCCAATTTGAGTCCTTGAAAATCTATTAACTCATCTACGCTTGTAATGCACCTTCACCTCAGCCTTAAGAGAAAATTACAGGAAGTGGCAAGAAGGAGGGAGACCCACCCACATTTTATAATGAAGACTCAAGCAGGGTGGAATAGGAGTGCACTTAAATGCCTTAGGACCACTTAAACAACTAATAGGTGGAGTAGGGTCTGTCCCAGTATATCTTCAAACAGCTGTTGGCATGGAGGAAAGACATCAGACTAATTGGAAGATCAGGATGCCTATGGTCCAAGAGAGTTGTTACATAAAGCTCTCCTTTTTTTTTTTCTTCACCATTTTGGATCCAGAACCAGAGTTAGTTAGCTGTGTTAGACTGAAATCAAGCAGAAGGGAGGACAGGGTGACATTTTAGAGACCTAACTTGTTCAGAAAGGCATAAGATTTTGTAGGTGACAGGCATAGCATCTGACAAAGTAGCCTGTAACCTATGAAACTCCATGTGATGAGCCTAGCAGAGGCATCACATTAGTTGGACCCAGTTCATCCAGTGTCTGTATAGATTGAGTGCTTTAGTGAGGCTTTCTGGGCTATGAAAAGTGCCAAAAAGCCCCACTAAATTTAGGTCTGTTGATTCAGATTCAAAACTAGATGATAAATGGTCCTTTCCATTCACTGTTCCACCTAAAGCACCAGATCTATACAGACACTGTGGAGCTGGGTGCAGCTAATGTTCTGCTTCTTCCGGGAAAGTGTCTTTGTTTTTTGTTTTTGTGTTTGTTTTTTCCTCATGTCTATCAGTGCCCTAAGGTGCCACCACACACTGCCTTGTTAAATGAGGAATATAAAAAACCTCAGAGGTGTCATTGTCTTGCATGGCAGGAGTACCTGCTGCAGTCCCTAATTACTAGGGGCCTACTTAATTTGCAGTTCTTCAGATTTCACAGAAAGCATGAAATCTGGGATTGATCATGAAATCAACAAAAAACACAAAAATCTTAATGAAAATAAAATGCCGTCTCCCTGGTGGGAGCCAACAGTCCTTGCTGCCGGACAGGGAAGGTGCTGGCTGGTGGGACGGCTTGAAGGGCAGCGACAAGATAGTTGTTGTTCCCTCGTCCCTCCTCCCACCAAGGCCTTACCCCCAATCACTGCTGAGGGGCGGGGCCTCTTCACTAGTCAGCATCGAGGTGCAGGGCTGCCATATAATGACTTTAGAATTAGAGCTTTATGCCATGATCAACCTGTGAAAATTGGTAAATCACTCTGTAACTTAAGTAGACTTCTACTAATTGCTTATTTACTTAGCCTGGTAGTTGGGAGGCTGGAAGATTTATCACTGACAGATGAGAGCAAAAGTGATTTCTGGGTAGGAAATAAGAATGAACTGGGTGAATTCAAACCAAGCTAACTGAACCACAATGTCTATAGCAGATCAGTTTCATTGTTCTACTGACAGTGAAATGTGCCACCCAGATGTCCAGAAATCTGTTAATCTGGCAGGTGGGATTCTTTGCTGTTGCTTATCTATGAAAAAGCAATATCACTAAGCTTATCTTTCAGGCTACAGGCCTGATCCATCAAGCCTCCTGTATGCAGAACTCCCACTGGCTTCAGCAGCCCATCTGCAGTAAAGAGCTTGTGTTTCAGAATAATTCCAGCTTTTATTTGCTTGAGTGAAAGGTATTGCAGTTGCTGAATTGATGTAGAGGTCAAATCCCTATAGCACTGTCAGGCTTAGGCACTGACAAACCTACCTTTTTATTGTCCACTCCTGCATGCATGCTTTTCTGTCTTCCAGGCAAACAAGACAGTGGTAAACCCATGCAAATGACTTCTGTGAGAAGTCCCTTTAAGGGAATATTGCCCAGCAGAGGCAATGGATATGACCAGTTGATCCTCAGATGGTATGGAGGCACGTTGTCAAAAAAGTTTAAGGTCTGAATGAACCAAATAGTCCATTGAGCTAATGTAGTCAAAGCACAGGAGTTACTTTAGCTCTTGGCACACAAGAGGCTACCATGGCTAAGTGTCACATCCATCTGCCTTGGGTTCACAGTTCAAATGACCCAGCACCCATCTACAACTGGGTCAGATGGGGGCAGCCCTTGGCATAAGTCTGAAGTCGGCTCAAGAGCATGCCTCTAGAGCTTAGCCAGAGTCTAGAACCCCTTTGCCATCACATCCACATGGTCAGGATGCCATAACTCTGTCCTCCTCATGCCATCCAAGACTCAGCAGTATTTATCATGGATTATAGGAAAATAGGAATGGAAGGGACCACATAAGGCCAACCTGTCCAGCCTGCTGCTAAAAACAGGATCTTTCCTGACTAAACCATCCTAGCTGAGTGTCCGTCTAAGCTGCAGAAAATTTCCAGGGATGGAGATTCCACAACCCCTCTAGGTAGCCTGTTTCAATGCTTGACTGCCCTCATGGTCAGCAAATTCTTCCTAATCTCTAGGAAGGAGGCATCTATTTCCATACAAACTAGTTTTATGGAAATAGATGTCCAGTCCCAAACACTTGGTGGACTAATTCATGCTGGGTATTGCTCAGTTATTTAGGTCCTTATTGAGGAGATTCTTATGGAGTTTATGTCGTACCATTATTTCATCCTGTTTGATTTTGGATACTTTAATCCTCAATGGGTCCTCAGCCATGAGAATAGGACTTTGTAGTAGCCTGGCTTCTATGGTAATTTAGCTGAGTGGTGGTGAGTGCTGGCTAACAGAGTTGCCATAAAATGCTGAAAGCCATTTCTGCAGTGGTTATAGGATGAAATTTTGCTCTTGACATTTACCTTCTGCCAAGTTCTCATGATTGCGGGGAAAGCTATATTGTTGAAGCTTGCCTCTTGTCAGGCTGGAAAACAAAATAGGGCCAAATCTCTAGTTGATTAAAATTGTTACAGCTCCATCAGTTCAGCAGTCAATACAATCTTATGTCAATTTACAGGAACTGGATTAGACCAGAGACCAGACTTCACAAACTTGAAGCTTGGATGTGCCTTCAAAAAAAAAAAAAAAAAAAAGCTTCTATCCAGGAAAGCTTTCTTTTTTTCATTGCTTCGCTTAAGAAAACGGATTGCACGTTTATATGAATGTTTATGAAAATGTTTAATGCCTACAAAGTACGCTCCTCCTCCCCTTCCCCCATCTCTTGTGAAAGTAGTGGGAGTGAATACATTGTTCCCTTGAGCACACAAGATAATGAATTGATCAGATTGACCCCAGTATCTTTGAATTTGCTGGTGAACCTGAAGATAATGATATGTGTTGTGGAGGAGGATTCTGCTCTCTAGCATTTTAGTGAATCCTGCAAGATGTAAGTAACAATCTGCAGAACCAGTCCAGACATTTAGCAGACTGCCTGCTCTCTACTTCCCCAGACCAGACCCACAGACTCTTATCCTCGTCATATGTGACCTCAGAAATAGTTGTCAGGTTAGAAACTTCTTTTTTCCCACCCAGTGTGTTAAATAGCAGTCATTTAAGAAAGCAGGTTTGGTCTGTGGTAGAAAGTATATTTCCTTTGTTAGAGGAAACCCAAATGAATTCAGGGGTTGTAAGTAAGCACAGCTTGCAAGTCACTTCAAAGAAAACAATCTGCGGCAGTCTGTCAGGGAAGCAGATGCATGTCTCATCTGTGTTTTTTCTAGATACCACAGTCCTGAGAGAAATGGTTCAAACAATCTGGCTAATTCACAGGCCATTAATTCCCCAGAAATGACTTATGCACACCAATTAAACCTGAATCGCTCATTTAAAAAATGAACAGTTAGCATTCCTGTATTTATTTACATTTTTATAATAAAGAGATGGCAACATTGATAAAGAATATGAAATAATTTTTTTTTTCCAGCTGAAGTGGAGGTCGCTTTCCATAAGAAAAATTAAAAACCCAGCAAGGTCATAAGCTAGGTGATTTGCAGGTAATCAAAACTACTACTGGTCTTACTACTGGTTTTTTGACGATTGCTAGACACGCACCTTGCTGGGGTCATTTGACCCCAATACACTTTCCTGCCATGGCAGGGGGTTGGAATTGATGATATGCTCAGGTCCCTTCCGACCCTACCAACTATGAAACTATAAACAAAACACTTATCTGAAGTTCTTTGAGTCGGGCACTGTCTCTTTGTATATCACCCAAGACAAGGGGGCATCAGTTTCGATTTTTGAGGCCTTTTGGTACTATGATACTATACATACTTAATGGTAGTAAGATTACAGTGACTTTCATTAGCAAACAGAAAGTTTGCTAGACCAAGAGGAGGAATATTGATATCTAGCAGTAGTCAGAGATTCTTATTTGTTTGCGCTACTGACATATTTAAGAAACCCATTCCTAGCCTAGGATCCCATTACAGTAAGTCCTGTACAAACCCAGAACAAAAAAAACAACTTATACTCTAGAAAACCTAGTGGGAACATTCCCTACCACAGTTTCTTTTTCTCCTGGTCTGGGGCTGTAGTGTCATGTTGCATTAGTCATGAAAGGGGCATTAAATCTGTAAAGGTGGTAATTGCCAAAATCAGTTCATTGCCAAAATTTAAATAAAAATAAAAACATGATTTGTTAGTCCTATAGATTCCTTAAGAGGAAATAAGATTGGTCTGCTTCCCTGATCCAAAGTTTTCTGACCACTCATAATGTGTAACAATAGCAAAACTGGCCTCAGTGTAGGAAGTTTCCTGGGATGAATAACCAGGTTACATTGGTCACCTTCTGTACCTTTTTCCTTCATCCCTTCCTGTCCACTTGTCATTAAACCCCACTGTTCTTCAATCCTTGCAATGCAGATTAGCAGTTCTAATCCTGGTTCTGCCACTCGCATACAGACAAAATGGCTTACCCAAGGTCAGTAAAATACAAAAAATCATATTTGTTTATCTAACAGGCGTGAGATTTTGAAGCTTAATTAACATTTGCTGCATTTTTAGACCCTTTTAATTAGGGGCTGGCTGCTGCAAATGAAAAGTCCTATTACTGTAATTGTGATATTTGAAAGGTTAGTTTAATTATTATTATACTACAGCGTTTAAACCATAGTCTTTAAACCATACCCACCACCATGGCATTTGATTCAGATTGTGTTTCTAAGCTTCCCTAAATTCTGCATGGAGAGGGAGGGCCATCAGTGTGCCAGTTACAATTGCAAACATCCTCTGTCTCAGTGTACTGTACCTCTGAGGCACGATCTCCCTTCCTTGTCATCAGGCCCCTATTTCAAATTGAGGAGGGGGAATTGATAGAGTTCTGAAATGTGGAGAAACCTGAACCAGGGAGAAGTACTGCCTCAGTAGTTGAATTATTCCATTAAAGTCCAGTTTGTTGAGTTAATGGTTTTTGAAACAAAAAGATAATCCCCCCTCCACCCCCAAGCCTTTGGAAGACAAAGAACTGATCTTAACTTGAATGTGGTCACATGATTTTTACTCCAGTGGTATATCTGCTTTCCAGCAGAATTTTTCATAATCTTCCGTCTTGGTGTAGATTTATGGATCCAGAGAGAGATGCATCTTTTTCCTAGCAAACTTGTGTGTTTAACTCCAATTCCGAAAGATGCTGGAGTGACAGCATCCTTGGGGGACCTCATTCAGAGCTGAACATTTGAAATGGGTCAAATTCTGTTCTCCAGTGCTGGCATCCAGATGTCAGTTGACTGCACTAGAAGGAAGTATTTGGACATGAGAGACAGAATCATAGAGTGGATAGATGGATGAGGCTGCGCAGCCTGCTTCAAAGGTGAGGCAAAGGAGAAATGTTCACCTGTATCTGAATTCTTCATATACCAATCTCTCTAGCAGCTGAGCAACTCAAAGTATTTAGGTCCTCATAGGTCAGGAATTCCTGGGATTTATATAACAGGCCTGTAATAGCTGATTGCAGAAGTAGCAATTGTGGCTTGGACCCTTCTGCCTGTTTTGAGTGCTCTCAAACAGTGAAAGTTGTAATTGAGTAGGAAGTGCCATATGCTGTTCTTGCAAAGGCAAATCTGATCATTGGCCATTTCAGCTGTAAGGCTGGTTCATGACTTGCTTTTACATAGAGTTTGAAGGACTCTGTAGAAATGTTTTGCATCATGTTGTGATAATATAATACTTCATATGAAGTGTTTTGCCTACAAAGGCTGGAAAGAAGTTAGCTATTAGTAGAGCTTTCCTAGGCTGGAGCATTTGGTCATGATTGTGGTTGCTGATTCAACTTGGAAAATTTGAGAAGGAAGTGGTGAAAATGAGTTGCAAAACACATCAAGTAGATTAGGGAATGCCTGGCAGCCAAGGAAGGATATACAGAATGAGTGGAAATAAAAGCCTCTTTCAAACAGATAACTTGCGAACTCCAGGAACCCAAACGTTGCCGTGCAAACAACTGATAAAAAAATGTGAGACTTGAAGAGGGCTTTGAGGATGTTAAGAAAAACAATGGGTCAAATGGATTGAGAGGCAGAAAAAAACGCCTTACTTGGCACGTCAGACTAGATGCAATTTTCCAGAGGCTTTATTGGATGCAGCTGACATTAAACTGCATGCAGCTAAGAGCCACTGAAATTCAGCATCTCCTAAAGGAAAAGTGCTGAAGTGCTTTTTGCTAATCCAGTGTACCAGCTGCTAGGTTTACACTGATACAGGGGAGTGGAGCCAGATTAAATATTACAGTTTGGGGGAAAATCTCTTTCCTAATATAAATCCAGGTGGATTTCTTTTTTTATAAATACCTTTTTGTGACCTGTGCATATGTGGGCTGGGGGGGTTAAAGGGGTTGTTCTGTAATATGGTGGGTTTCCTCGAAGTGTTCATGTACTAGGCTAAGTACAGACAGTCAAAAAGCCTGAGGATAAATCAATTCAATCTTCACACGTTAGTCTAAACTGAGTAGATTGAACCAATAAGTGAAAAGACATTCACTTTTGATTCTGAAAATGCACCTATGTACCTGCAGTGGCTCAGGCCAGAAGCTTGGGGACACTAGAGCTGGGGCAGACAGCTTTGACCAAAGCTAACCGACCCACCCTGCAAGGTGGGGTTTGCAGGAGAGATGCAAGGCATCCTGCATTACTGGGGGACTGACCATTAACTTGAATCTGGAGGGGATCTGGCACAGAAGTTCAATATACCAGTTTAATTTAAATTAGTTAAGTCTGATACTACCTCCATCTAGGCTTACTTTAAATTGGTTTCAGCCATTTTGAAAGCAGTTTATGTGCGCTGAACTTCTGTTGTGTTACCGATTTGAACTGGTTTCTTATCACTTATACTAGTTTATGTCTAATTTCTGTCCCTAGTCCTTGTTAGTAAAACAGACAACACTTGGGTGAAGTACTCTTTCTACAGTGTATAAAAGTCTGCCACTTCCAATCATTTCCTCTCAGTTCTTCCAAAAATCTATGAATTTCTATACCAGTGGTTCTCAACCTTATTAGATTCAAGGAACCCCTTAGAAAATGCTAGTTTTTAGCTTTCTCTTGTTTTGGCTAAAGAAAAACGGAACCATTTTTCTGGGATCAGTTGTCGGTGTTTGTACACTTAGTGCTAATATTGCATGACACTCTGCAGCACCCTTAAAAAGATCTCATGGCACCCCAAGTTGCTATGGCATACCAGTTAAGAGTCACTGTTTTATACTCCCAGCTCCATCAGTCGGTCTATTCCTACCATTGATCCACCATGTGTTCCTTTCACCAATATCCCAGGAACTGCACTGTTTGTGTTTCTTTTACCTACGCAGAGGGCACTTCTACACGTGACGCTATGTCACTGTAGCAAAGCACTATGGTGACAACATCTGTGGACAAAAACTGTGATGCTGCAGCTACGTTGCTGTAGTGACACGCTCCCTTGTTATAGTGCATTGTTATGGCAATGTAGTGTCTAAAAATTACCATGCCATCCTTTAGTACTTCCAAAAGGAAGTACTAAATGACGGCACAGTAACAATGGCACCATAGTGGCACATGTAGACATGCCCAGTATGGACACACAAATATCCACTGCTACTACACGTTCTCAGTAGGCTACACAGTGGCTGGGTAGGTACCTGGCTACATACATACCTGTACACCTATGTCCACTATATATGTGACATCAGATCTATATGTGTATTCACCAAAACTGGCAGTTGCGCAGTCGAATAAGTCCCATTTGGGTATGTATGTTTCCTCTGAAGCCCTGGATATTGGCATAAGTTGGTACTAAGAGTTTGACTTAGTAGCCTCATAAGTGCCTGGCTAGAAGGTTTTACTTATCTGCTCAGGATCAAATTAATCTTCATGTTTAGAGTCAGGAAAGAATTGGCAAGCAGCACCATGTTTTGTTTTTGTTTTTAAAAAACCTCCCTCTTACTTGGGACATGGTCCTCTTCTTCCTAGGATCAACCGAGGATATTTTAACCTAACAAACTGTGTCATTTCTGTGGCCAAGTCATTACCAGTGCTCGTGTCTGCTGTGTTCATTACCTGTGGCTCATGATAGGAGATTTTTTTTCCCAGGGTGCACCATGGCTGTGTTACGCATGAGGAGCTGGAGTGGATGATCCTGTGGGTTCTTTTGGATAAATGGTTCCCTCCAGTGGAGGTGACTGGACCCCATTGTTCAAGAGGCCCCTTTCACTTCTGGATTCCTACATTAGAATCAATTTATCATGTGCTCAGTATAGAGCAGGTAGCCTCATTTATGATGAGTGGAGGCAGAGATCTAAAAGCCTTTTCTTGCTGTCGGTTCTACCTGAATTAATTCAGAATTCCTGATCTTCAGAGAGGCTAATCAGCTTTCATAAGTGGTGATTTATTTCTTTTTTAGCAGAGCTAACCTGGAACTTGGGTATACCATTCCTGAGGTGCTGAGTGCTCATGGAACCAAGCTGGCAGGATATTCAGCTGGGGGGTAACTTAAGCAAAATGAAATCCTCTTCTTCTATGGAAGATATCCCAGCATGTTTTGTCTCTGTGACATCTGATGCCGTAACTTCAAAGGAAACCACTGGAACACCCCCCCCCCCGCCCCCCCCCCCCCACAAACACACATGCACCATATTGCAGCCAGCAGTTTCCTTTCATAGAAACTTCAACCTGTCCCTTTTGAAATGGCAAATAATTTTTATTTTGCTTTTAGATTTCATAAACATTAGGGCTGGAAGGGACCTCATAAGATCATCGGGTCCAGCCCCCTGCCCAAAGGGCAGGAAGTTAGCTGGGGTCAAAGGATCCCAGCAAGATAAGCATCCAAATGTTTCTATTTAGAAGAATGAGAGAATACCCAAAAACTGTCTCTCACCTTTGCCTCTTCCAGCTCTATTTCATCTGCATTAGAGTCTACGTATAGATTATTATATCTGTGCTGTTAACTAGTAACTATTTAACTGTACAGTCATGTGAATGGTGCTGCAGTAGCTTAATTAAGGACGCTTCTGTGTGTTTGAAGAGGGCTGTCTTCAGGCTTATCAGGGCAGGATCTGGGACCCAGCAGTGAATAATAGAGTTGAAGATGGATAACTTAGTAACTTATCTCTAACATGGTAAAATCTTTGGGAGCAAAGATCTGTGTTTTATTGTCTGAATTTATAATGCTATGCATGTTTATTTGATATCTGTAGTTATTGTAAAGCAGCAATTAGAAATTACATAAATAATAATGCTGAGGTCATTTTGTTTTTCTTTCTAGTGTACAGAGGCCAAAAAGCATTGCTGGTACTTTGAAGGATTGTATCCTACATATTATATGTAAGTAGTCATTGTTTTCCTTTAAGTGTAGTCTGCTGCTCAGAACTTTAGTCTTGTGAGATCAATCCCTTGTCATCACATCATTCTTTCCAGAGTAGACAGGACTTGAAAGTCTAAAGTAAAAAATGCTCCAGAAGTGTTTGTGTTTGGGGGGAACCCTTAAAAACATCAAAACTGTCAGGTCTCCTTTATAACATAAAGAGAGAATAAAGAGCGTGAACCTACTTCCTCAGTACTTCCCATCTCAGACCACCTCAAAACTGGGAGAATAAAGGATTGTATAAGAAGAATAAAGGATCATATAAACATCTCTGATTTCAGAACACTAAAAGGAAAGATAGCCAGAGCACAACGAGGACCCACGTATACCTTTTTGTTTTGAAGGAGCAGGTAACTGGGCAGGATACCAAGAGTGCTTTGAAAATAAATTTGTCCCTGTGGTAATACTGCTTATTTAATCCTGGGAGTTGAGATTATTTGTTATCCATAGTGTTGTTGCCTTGGTAGTGAGTAGCATTGAGATGAAATATGAACTAGACCTGAAGTCAGTGAGACTTAGGCACGTATGGAAAGAAATTGTGTAAAACTAAAGCTGCAAAACTTGCATCACAGGCTTAGCTTTTCCAGTGCAGTAACAAAATGGATGGAAGGATGTGAGAGGAGCCAGCCCTTTGGCTTTAAGGGGAGAAAGTAGATGACATGCTGGATATTAAGTTTTGGGATTTGATGACTGGGCACTTGCATGCCATGGTAACCGATGTGGGATGGATGAATGGATGCAAGTTATAGGTTCCCTAAGCTATAGGTTCCGTGTTCCCTAAAGAAATTTTTCTTTGCTTATAATGACGGATCTGGGATCATTACAGCTAATGTGCTGCATAAGAACCCTCCCTCCTCACTCTCCACCCCCACTTTATCTGCCTGAAATGAGAGAGAAACGCTGGGGATAGACACAGCCAGGAAGTGAGACATGAACCAAAGTCCCCCTGAAGTCGCATGCAACATTTTAGATATCTGTTAATCATCCATGATCTAAAATGTTAACTGGGTAATGAAGTGTTTGTTTGGCTCTTACTGTCTTTTCAGGTGACTGAAATGTTCAGAATTACTCATAAGCTGTTGGCCAGAACAGATGGGTTAGTTTAAATAAGTTAATGTTCTTTGCATGCTCATAACAAGAGGACTTTAGTTCCACCTATATTTCACTTTTGTTTTTTTTGCTGCAATGTGGAAAAGAAGCTGAGATATTCTGCAACAACTTAACCTTCAGGAGCACATAATTTGCCATTGTATCTTGCTCATATGCATTCTTCCCAGCCAACTACTATTTTTCTTGCTAACGAGAGATTGTATCCACTTTGATTTTTGTTGTTGACTCAGACTTCTTATACTACAGGTAAATCCAGGTGGACTGATAAAAATATTAAATACAGATATATTTAACAATCTATCTGCTGTAGTGAAACAGAGATCTGCCATGTATGAGGCTGCTTTCTAATTGTTTTTCTTGAGGCAACTAGCGTATCCCCACCTTTGTGTGTGGAGACGGATTATTCTGTGCAAAAATAGTGTATTTATTGTTTCCAGTTGATCAGTGAGATTTAACTGGGCTCAGAAACAGATTAAAACCCCTGAAATTAAGACAGCTCATATATTCTGTTGAGAACTGAGAAAAGCTGTACTATTTGAGAATCAAAAGAAAACTGCTCAGTTTTTGGGATTCATCTCATGCCCTTGTGGTAGGAGACTGATAGACATTTTGACCATGCCTTTTCAAACAGATGATTGTGATGATTATTAACTATGTTTTATTATGGTAGTGCCTAAGTGTCAACCAAAAATGGGGCCTTATTATGATGAGCACTGTGCACACATGGAGTAGAAAATCTGCTGTGGAGCGTAAAGCAATAAGATGGACACAAGGTACTAGAAAGAAAGGTTCAGTTAGGGGAGTTTTAGCTAAATTGAGTGGAAGAAATAAAGAGAAGAGGGGCACTGATAGGAAGGGGGACTAAGGGGAGCTTAGCAGGGGAGAAGACATGGAAAGGGGGAAGCGTAGAGAGAAGCAGAGGTAAAGAGACTGGGAAGGAAGTGTTGAGGCAAGCAGGCAGTACGCACAGGGCTGGAGCCATCCCCTCAGGACTGTAGATGTTCCTGATGACATCAGAGTCTAAAGTTCCCTGCCTTGGCTGCTTTTCCAGCTGCTTCTACTAGCTGGGATTTCTGGTTGGCTCCTTCCTGTAGTTTATCCCAAGGATAAACTGGGAGGAGGGAGAGGCACAACATAGATGTTGGTATCTCTTGAAGGTTTTCCTGTATCCAGTTCCAGGCCTGGGAGCTGCAGGATCTCTCTCATCCTCCAGTGCAGCCGGAGTCAAAGAAGGTGAACACAGTTGGTCAGCTTGGGTACATAATGGTTTTCATTGCATTTTCTTCTTAAAGCTATAACAGGACTGGCTGTCTTTCTTTATTTTATATAACTACAAATGAAACGTCATGTATCTTGCTTGATCTCAAGACCTGTTTTTTTTTTTTTTTTTACTCTTGAGATCTCTTGGAGGATCGTGCTTTTGTGCTTGATAATATCTCTCTGTGACTTCATTACTACCCTGACAGCAGACATTTTTCCTTAAGATGTTTTGTGTGTGGATGTCCTCTGTTAATTTACAGACCAGGTTAAGCAGAAGCAGCAGCAGAGCAAGTTTTCCCCAGAGTGCTGAGTTGGACTTTTAGACAAACTAATGATGCATGCAGGGGCCTACAAAACATGATTAAGTATAGTGGTGAGGTATTCTACCCATAACTATTGATAAAAGCCATCACAATTTTAAGTCAGAATTAGTCCAGACAACTGATGCCACCCAAATGCTGTTAAGAACAAGGGCTGTCTGGGAAACGAGAGGACATCAGTCTGTTAAAACTGCTGGAAATTTCATAGATTTCGTGGACATTAGGGCTGGAAGGGACCTTGGAAGATCGAGTCCAGCCCCCCACCCAAAGGACAGGAAGTCAGCTGGGGTTATAGGATCCCAGCAAGATAAGCATCCAATTTGCTCTTGAAGGTGTTCAATGTAGGTGCTTGAACCACCTCCGCT
>NW_017728886.1:92542117-92561520 GCF_001723895.1 Crocodylus porosus
CCTGGTGGTCACCCTTGATAAACATAGGTGGCCATCGGATCACCCCTGAGCCTGTGCTTTTCCAGGCTAGAGAGTCCCACGGCTCTCAGACCGTACGACAACAGGCTGTTTTCCTGACCTCTGATCATACGCGTGGCTCTTCTCTGGACTCTCTCAAGCTTCTCCACATCCTTTTTGAATTGTGGAACCCAAAAATGGACACAGTACTCCAGCTGCGGCCTCACCAAGGCCAAGTACAAGGGGAGAATGACGTCCCGAGATTTGCTTAAGAAGCATCTATGGATGCAAGCCAGCGTTTTGGTTGCTTTAGTAGCCGCAGCATTGCATTGCAGGCTCACGTTCATCTTGTGGTCAATGCTGACCCCCAAGTCTCTTTCTTCCGTAGTGCTAGCCAGCCTATAAGGATGCTGCAGGGTTTTTTTTCCAAGGTGGAGAACCTTGCATTTTTCAGTGTTAAACACCATCAGGTTCTCGTCCGTCCATTTGCTGAGCCTGTCCAGGTCAGCCTGGATCACCTGCCTGTTTTCTGGCATGGATACTTTGCCCCAAAGTTTGGTGTCATCGGCTTCCTGAACACAATAATGAGACGTTTGGCTGTTCTACCCCTTCATCCCTCTTTTTGACAGGTGAATTAAAAAGAGCAGGTTTTTCTGTGATGTCTGCCACACTTAGTTTCTTAGGACTCTGGGATCCACTGTGAAACCAACAGGCCTGTGCTGACCTGAAGTAAGATATATCCTAGCCAGTCTGAGCTAGAGAAGGACCTATATAAGGATATTACTTTCACTTAAGTCCAGAACAACAGCTGGAATGTGGGACTTGCATTGTTGCTCTGGACCCCTTGGTTCCCGTAGACTAGTTCTGTCTCTGTTCAGTCTGTGGTCTTCCTATTGGCACTGCCACGAATGTTGTTAATCTGTATCAGCTATGATGGCTTGAGAAGGAGTGCAGTCTGGTTGACTAGACACTTGCTGAGATCTGGGTTATGTCCCTAGACTTTGTAGCTGGTTGGCTCTCTTTATAGCTGGATAGACATTTTTATGGCCTGATAATTACTTTGCACATCTGGGTGGTCTAAATTTATTGTGCGATAAATGAGTTAATTGTGTGATAATTACTTTGCAGTATAGCTGGTCTTATTTTACATGTGTGGCTGGTTTAAATTTATTGCACGATTGATCAGTTGACCAGTTAATTGCATAATATATGTAATGTGTGGCAGGGGCCTTTGCTGTGACTCTCTGGCCTATTTGGGTGGTCAGCTCTTTGGAACAGGGATTACCTCTTACTCTTTACCCATTGAGCACAATGGCTAGGGACAGAAGTTATGCGTCAGCCAGCTTAAGTAATCAGAAACTGGTTTAAACCTGAACCAGAACAGAAGCTCAGTGTACATAAACCAGTTTCAAAATGGCTGAAACTGGTTTAAGATAAAGCTGGGTGAATGTAGTATCAGATTTTAACTGATTTGGGTCAAACTGGTTTAAGAAACATTTGTCCAAGTTCGAGCTAAGGTTCAAGTATTCCTGGTTCAAGTTAAATCACAGTTCTCTAGCATGCTTTCTAGCCCTGGGCTGTGCTGTGCTGTCTGCTGTAGGTGTCTTGGGCCAGGGAGGGGGGTTAGACCCACCTTCCCCTGAGTACAGAGCTGGCCTGCTGCTAAATTTGCTGAAACTTACTACTGGCTCTGACTCTGGAGTACAAATCTGAGGCAGCTGGGAGCAGAGAGAGGAAGTGATGAGCAACCCTGAAGAGTCCTGCTTCTGTGAGTCTGGACTGCAAATCCCAGAGACCTCAGAGGCAGCAGGAAGAGGAAGTGAACACACAGCCCATGCTGGCTACATTCCAGAGACCTGTGCTGTAGCGCCTCCCAGCTTCTGCCCTGAGCCACTGCAGACATATGGCTGCATTTCCTGAATCAAAAGTAAATGTGTGTCCAGGTGGTTCTCAGTTTAATCTCTGCAGTTTAGACTAACCTGCAGAGACTGAATCGATTCAGCCTCTGGCTTTTTGCCGGTCTGTACTTAGCCAATAGAACTCATCCTGGTCTCACTTAGTGGAGTGCATATTTGTAAATACTGCAGAAGGAAGGGTGATCACCAGGAATCTGGGTTTTCCATTTCCCATGGAAAAACGGAGTAAAACACGGATTTTCCCCCCCACCCTTACCAAAGTAAAATGTGGATTTCTCATTTTAGTAGAGAAAGCGGGTTTTGCAACGAGCCTTATGCAGGCTGGCAGAGTTCCAGCCTGGGAGGGAGTGGGAGCAGGGGGCGCTGTGTGCATGTATATGCACATGGCAGTCAGGTAACCTGGAGAGCAGCTTCTGTAGGTAAGTAGAGAAGGGGGGATTGAAGCTCCCATAGAGAGGGAGCCAGGCAGTGTGTGGGGCTTGAGGCCTGGGGCTGCAATTCGTGGCTGCAGGGCCCCAGCAGGAAGTAGGATGGGGCCATGGGCAACTCATCTGGGGGGCAGCTCCGCACTGCTGCGTGTAGTCCAGGGGGGCAAGGAGGACCTGTGCACACCAGATCTGTGGGTGGAGCAGGGGGTGGGGGTGGGCTGCCCGCTGCAGGCTTGGACTTCCACCCTGCTGCCCTCCCCCAGGGCCTCTGCAGCTCATCAGGTGCAATCTGGTGCTGCCGGGCAGACCAGGTCAACGCAGGAAAGCTGTTTGCCTCTGCAAGCTCTGCACTGCCTTAGCGCTGCATCTCCTCCACACGCAGCAGCAGGGAGCTGTAGCAGGCAAGCAGCAGTGGGGGAGCTGGGCTGTGCTCTGCTGCAGCAGCCGCTGCCTCCTGCCTCCTGGCCTCATAGCCCTAGGAGCTGGGGTCCCCCTCTGGCAGGGCTAAGGTGGCAGGGGCTGGTGGTAGGGGGTGAGTGACACCACCAGGGCTGGGGGAAGTGAAGGGGAGTGAGGGGGCACCAGCAGGGCCAGGAGGTTGTAAGCGGGGGGGGGGTGAGGGGCATCAACAGGGCCAGGCATGCTGTGGAGAGGGGGCTGGAGGTGGGGCCTTTCATTTTAAACATGGGTTTGGGGGTTTTATCAGAGAATTTATGATTTTTTTTTATCAGAGAATTTGAGATTTTTTTGGGGGGGGGGAACAAGGATTCCTGGTGATCACTAACAGCCAGCATGGATTTGTTAAGAGCAAATCTTGTCAGATCAACTTGATATACTTCTTTGTCAAAGTAACTTTTTTGGTGGATAAAATGAATGCCATTGTCTTCAGTGATCTAGGGAAATGTGGGATAGATAGAATTACTATTAGGTGGATGTATAATTGGCTGAATAACTACAAGCAAACAATAACTATAATGAAACCAAACCTCTTGTCATTCTGACCTTGATCGAACTGGGATTCAACAAGGTTCTGTTCCAGGTCTTGTATTTTAACAATTTCTGTTCATGGTTTGGATGTAAGAATAGAGATTTATTTCCATGCTTCCAGATGACACAAAACTGGGAGGGATTGGAAACACATGGAAGGCCAGGGCTAGAATTCAAAAAGGATTAGAGAACTGATCACTAGATCATAACATGACATTCTGCCAAGACAAATGTAAGGTGCTACTCTTGGAGAAGAAAAAGCAAATGCACAAATATGTAATAGGAAGCAACTGGTTAGGCAGGAACACTGATGAGAAGAATCTGTGGGTTTTGATGGATCACAAACTTGATGAGCCAGCAAAACAATGTAGCTGCCCAAAAAATCTCCAAATGCTGTTTTGGGTTGCCTTAACTAGGACATAGTAAATAAAACAGAGGAGGTGATATTACTGTCTTACTCACTGCTGATTATAAGTCTCAACTGAAATAGTGTGTGCAATTTTGGGATTTCTTGGTTTAAGAAGAATGTAGAGTAACTCGAGGGGATCTAGAGGCAAGCTCCAGAGATGATGAAGGGGCTGGGATGCAAGATGCATGAGCGAAAACTGAAATAACTAGGTGTGTGTAACTTGTTGACAAGAATTTTAAGGGTGGGGACATGATAGCAATTTTCAAATGTTTGAAAGGCTGCCCTAGAGAAGAGGGAGAACAATTATTTCCCCTTGCCACAGAGGGCAGGACATAAAGCAAACTGTAAAAAAATGCAGCAAAGCAGATTTAAATGAAATATCAATTTAAAAACAAACAAACAAACAAACCTTTCTTTCAGAATAGTAGGGCAGTGGAACAAATTTTCTAGGGAAGTTATAGCATCTCCTTCACTGGAGGTTTTCAAGAAGAGGCTAAATGGGCATTTGCCTGAGATGGTAGAGAAATAATGCATCTTGCCTTTTGCACAATGGGTTGGACTAGATCAGGGCTGTCCCACTTCTCAAAAGCTAAGGGCTGCATTCTGTGAAGCCTGCAATAGTGCGAGGTACAGTGCCATCCCCGCTGATTGACGTGCCTGGGCAACTGAGAGTGATGGCTGGGTGGGAGCCGAAAGGGGTTAATCAGTAGCCTTTACAGGGACGTGCGACCCATCAGCTGCCAGTTGGACATACCTGGATTATATGATCTTTCAGGTCCCCACCCTGGCCCTGCAATTCTACATGTTGGATATTTGGCAGAATAGGAACAAGACTGAAATCACCATTTTATTTCGTATGAGTCAGCAAACAGCTGTGAAAGAAACATGTTTCAGTCCGTAGTGGTTGCTGATGAATTAGAGCTAGTGATTTAAAGATGAAATGTGCCATGTCTTAGTGATTTGAATTGTGCATCTGTATGACATTTACCCCTGAAAAAATGAAATGGGCAAAGCTCTCAAAGAAGAGAAACTGGCTGTTCAACAGTGTAAATCAAAGGCTTGTAGTATGTGTCAGTGGCGTGCAGGAAGATTTGTAGCATGCACTGCTGAAAACAGGAGCTTGCTGTTTTTTGTACAGCTTTTGCCCTAGCCCAGTGATTCTCAGCCAGGGTCCTGTGAAATCCTTTTAAGGATGTTGCAGGTTGCTGTGCAATATTACCACTGTAAGGCATGCAGACACCTATGTGCGACTCACAGGATAAATCCAGAGATTTCAAATAGGAAATCTGTAGTGTCAAAAAAAAATGTTCTCACCTGTTTTGCTCTTTCTGAGTTTTTTGCAAAAAAAAAAAATTGCTCCATTAATTCATTCGTTTCTTGTGAATGGAAAAAATGAAGAGCTGGCACTTGCCTAGGAGTCCCTTGAATCTAAAAAGGTTGAGAACCACTTGGCCTAGCCACTTAGGATCATAAGTGCCTCTCCTTCCTTAGTGAAAAAGGTCTTCTGATTACTGTTTTCTAGCTTGCATAGAAGCTAATGCTAGAGTGCAGCTAGCCAATGTAGCTGCTTTAGGAGGATCAGAGTTACGTCTTGATTATGGTTAGTAACTATGAAACAAGAATTTCATTTGTGGAGAAGTTTTCAGTAAATTGAGGCTAGAGACGGAAGTTACACATAAACCGGTTTACGTGATCAGAACTGGTTTAAACCTGGAACAAAACACGAGTTCAGTGCACGTAAATTAGTTTCAAAATGGTTGAACCTGGTTGAATGTAATATCAGACTTAACTGATTTAAGTCAAACCAGTTTATAAAACTTCTGTCTCAGACCCCTTCCTGGTTCAAGTTAAATCATAGTCCCCCAACATCCCAGAGTTTTGCAGCCCTAGGCTGAGCTGGGCTGTCTGCTCCAGAGACCAGGGCTGGCCCTGCCCCTCTGCTCCCTAGCTGGAGCAGTAAATAAGGGCTGGCTCACTGGCCTCACTGGGTGGCTCCCTGCCTGTCCCTCTCTTCCCCCCCCCCCCCTCCCGGCAAACCCTGTCATGGAGGGTGGGGTTGAGCTTCCTTTCCCCCAAGTACAGATCTACCCTGCCCTGCTTATTTAGTGCTGGTTGAAACTGTGGACTACAAATCTCAGAGGCACCCAGAAGCAGGAAGAGTGAGTGATGAGCAACTCTGGAGAGTTCTGCTGCTATGAGTCTGGACTGTAAGAGTAACCTGCAAAGAGTGAATCAATTCAGCCTTGGGCTTTTTGACTGTGCTTAGCCTCAGAGTACAAGAGGTGATGAAACAGACATTTGTCTAACACCTGGACCCTAAGGAGCAAGTTTGTGAAAATCTGAAAAAGGAAAAAATAAAGGGTTTGCACCTAATTTTTCTTTGTGATGTATAGAAGGAATCCTCTCTTTTGGTTCAACTGTTGGATTGTTTGCTGGGTTTTATTCAGGAATTTTAGTCATTACCTACTTAATTTGATTCAAGATTGTATTATTAGTGACCAGAGATTAGGAAGAAAGAGCAAGAAGGGAACCTTGATTAAGAGAAGTGATTGTTGTTGCTGTTGTTGTCCTATTAGGATTGTTTAAAAACCTTGTAAATTGGCACTTATTTTAACTTGGTTGTTTGTGAAATGCATGGTAAAAAGTGTTGTTATAAATGTAGCATTGGTCTGCTCTTCATTTTTAGTGTTGAGAAGAATCACTTCCCTTATCTCTGAGAACTCAGGTGTTCTACAGCCAAACAAAGATCAGATTTAATAGATTAAGAAAGAAATCAGAATTCTTCCCCCCCCCAACAGATCCACATGCAAGACCCCCCTCCCCAACAAAATAGATCCCAAAATATACAATGAAAAATAATCTATTGCTTTAGATAGATCTGTATTATTTTAAAGAAATTTCTACTTTGTCTGCCCCTCAGGAAAAAAACATTGACCCCCTTCACAGGTCATTGCTAAAGAAAATAATTTGGCCCTATGCTTATTTTTCTGGCTTTGTTGAGTTTAGGTCAGAGCCTTACAATAATATTTCCTTGTACTTTAAAAAAAAGTTGTTATTAATACAAAGGAGATGCTGTGCCAGGTGATAACCTAAATGCTTTTAAATTATAAGCTTTTGACACTATACAAGTTAATAGCCAATACAGCACTGTTTGCACTGTTAACATTTATCTGGAATTGAACATATCTCCATATGGCCAAGTAGTAGATAATGTTAGTAAATATATATAAAACATATATATAAAGCTTTTCTCTTTAGCTGGTAGGTGTAACAGTTCTAGTGTTCAGAAGAGGGAAATCCAGCTTTTGTTTAATTTAGCTAGTTGCATTTTCCAGTCAGTAAAACTTGACTAAAGAATTAGCAATAACCACCATTTCCCTATGGTCCCTGCTTGTGCTCTGTGAAGCCATTAACCTTTTGAGATGTAGTATATTTCATCCTAGTATACGTTTGCCTGGATTTTATCAGAGAGTTGGCTCATCTGTTGTTGATCCAAAAAATAAATAGTAAGAGTATTCTTAACTTTTTACTTCCCCACTCAAACCATTAGCTTCTCGTCCTACTATCTGACTGAGTCACATGTAGAGATGCCAATCCATTATCTTACTCTCGCTTGAGTGAGGTTCTTGTGCAGCTTGGTGGGGATCAAAAATACTGGGGAATAAACTATCCTTTGGATTCTGATTCATCTTCTTTGCAGATATGTAGAGATATCCCAGACTCTACTCAAGGCCTAGATTGTGCTCTTTGTCTGGATGCCCAGAAAGGGGGATTGTAGAAGGAAGTTCAATTCAGCTTTATCTAAACATACCAGCCTACCCTTTGCCCAGACATGCTTAGAAATGAGAGAGATTATTTCTAAGCATTTCTCTGACCTGAGCAAAAAAGGGTGGATGAACTGCCATTAATGTTGTCAGCATTGGATCAGGCTCCTAACACAAGGGACAGAAAGAAGGTAAGGAGCAGAGAGTACGGAGACCTATCTTGTTATGAATATAGCTAGAACCTGCAGTAGGATTCAATAGTGCATGTTCTTGGCCTTTACATAATTTTACTATAGTCAAGATTCTTTCTTTTTTTCCCCAGTGGCTTGCAGATTTTCCCCAGCAACAGAATACTGAATATATTATAGAAGACACTAAACTAATCTTGCATATATTACAAATGCAGACCCTCATTCTTGAAGCAGATCCCTTGCAAACCTGCAAACTCACGTATTGTCAATGATGTCTGGGGAGCACTACAGAAGTGCAAGTGTTGTGCTGACTGAACGAGGGACAGAATTGAGGCCAATGTTTGCTTTGTACAGGTCTGGTAATATGCCACCTACTATAATCAATAAATTGCTTACCCAAAAGACAAATTGGGGATTAAAAAAAGAAAACTCTGAAACTTTCAGTAATTCATAATGC
Organism: Crocodylus porosus; assembly: GCF_001723895.1. Classification (NCBI taxonomy): domain Eukaryota; kingdom Metazoa; phylum Chordata; order Crocodylia; family Crocodylidae; genus Crocodylus; species Crocodylus porosus. The sequence goes on from NW_017728886.1 coordinate 92,550,267, forward strand.
ACTCTGTTTTTCCAGTATTGATGATATCTGTAATTACAGATATCAGACACTATTTCAAATCAGCCTATTAGGTTACAGCTTGTTGGCATGTTAGTAATTACAACCAGTAAAGGGAGGCAGTGTGGGAGGTAACTATTAACTCTGCTTGGTGGTAGGTTGTTTAGTAGTCAAACTATTCCTGCGTAAGAGATCCCACAAAAAAAAGGAACAACTGCCTGTATAGGGAAATGCTAAGCCTGGTTTGTTTTTTTTTTCTTTAATCTCTTTCAATTTTAGTAATCTTTAGGAGGAACTTATATCAATAGTTAGTAATTAGCATGTTTGCAGACAAAGCTATGTATTTATCTTAAGATTGATGATGTCTGGTTTTTTAAATTTGTTTCTGGCACATATGTTAGTGTAGTGCACATAGGCATGAAGTAATCTATTACATATGTTTCATTTCTTTGTTTTCCCAGATCATTATGCATTTTTAAAAAGGTTTACACTCCAAGTATCAGTTCCCCTACAGAATAAATCTATCCTAGCAAAAACCATGTTTCTACAATACACGTACAAGTAATCCATAGACTGACGCTTTCTTTTTTTGCTTTGCAATGTACCATTGATTGTATCAGTGTGTTGTGTATTTTAATGGTTTTGAAATCCATTTCACAATTTTTGCAGGCATTTTTGACTGAAAAAGTGTCTAATTGTGCAGGCTTGTGATGTACCTTTTTTTTTTTTTTACGTTGTGGCTGAGGGAGTCACCATAACTCATACCGAAATCAATGTAAACTCATTTTTCTCCTTGCCCTATTCTCTTGCTTCAATATATTAGAACACGGGCACGTTCTCAAAGACCTAATGCAATAGATCTGTGCCAGACCTAGAGCAACCCACAATCTTAAATATCAGGCTTGCTCCGTTATGGGAGTTACTTGATATGCTCCACATCCTGTTAATGTTTACTCCTTTTAATTAAGCTGGTTTTCCTGATGTTACACTTAGCCTTCCAATTACAATTACAGCTGCATGAAATGTCAGCAGGTGCACTCTTAGGGCAGTAATCTAGCTGCAGATTTTTTTTCTTCATTTGATCTCAAAACAGTGTGGTGGGGGGAGGGGAAGAAGACATTGTATAAGATCTTACATAATGCCAGACCAATTATGTGATTGGCAGTGTACAAAAACATGTGCCTGGATGCAGAACATATACCTGGTCACTGATTTTAGTTGCAAGTGAGGACACAGAGGTCTCTCAGGTGCATTCTCAGTTCAGCTCAAGAGCATGAAGGGAGAGAGTAGATCTTGAACAGTAATTATCAGGTACTGAACACTGCATGGGGCAGTCTTTAAAAGAAAAGGAAAGAAAAGAAAAAGAAAACTCTAGGGATTTCTATCGTAATGATCCAAAATATGGCAGTGATGCTAATGTAAGCTTCAACTTTCTGAGCCACTACAAAGTGTGACAATGTGTGTGTTTTAAATAAGGGATAGTGGCCAAATTCACGAAGGAAGTTAGATATTGCAGTGCTGAGTGTTGTAGTACCTAATCATTAAATATTCTGTGGCCATTGAAATCCTTAGTCCTGAGCTCAGTTCCAAGCTCCCTATACAATCCATGGGGAGAGTTAGGTACTGTGGGATTTCGCAAGTTGAAAAGAAGTGGCCTGAGCTAGCCTGTGGAAGATCTTGAGGAGAAGAGTAGGGCCAAGGTAATTGGGCACCTCACTTTGCTCTGGTTTCACAGCTGTGAACTATTTGGTGGAGTTTGGCATCTCAGTCTGGCCAGCCTTTTCTCACAAGATTTTTGAGAAGAGAAAAAGTGACCCAGGTTATTGGTATCCCCACCTAGCTGATGGGATACCTAACCACAATTCCCACTGTCTGATTTTGGAGCAAGGACTGGAGGCCAGGTCTCTTATAACCAAAGAGAGTACCTTAAACACCAGGTCACTGGGCACTCAGGGTGGAGGAGTTTCTCTTTGGAGAGGCTCTTTAATGATTAATAAATAATTAAATGATCACTGGAGTACAGACTGTCTTGCATTCTGAGTAAATTCCCCAAACCACAGTGCTGCAGAGTGACTTTTCCATTTTCTACAAGCCAGACAGCCAGGATAATCCCCTATCTAATTGTGGACCTGAATGAGGGCTCCAAACAGTTCAGCAGCATTAGTCATGAATTGTCTTTGTATTTTATCATTGGGAAAAACGTAAGCACTTAGAGACTTGTAGGTGCGCCTAGGGTTAGGTGCCAGCAAAACTGGGGTTTAGAGGATCTCAGCATCATCTATATGTTGGACTTGAGTATCCAGATCCCTTTGTGGATTAGCTCCACACCTATTGCTGGGTGCATAGAAGCAAATTACTGTGCCCTTCTTTTCTTTAGCAGGGGGGTAGACAGCAATTTGAAACATAGGCACCCATTGCCCCCCTGCCTTCCATAGCATGTCTGCCTTGGAAGTTTATGAGCCTATTGGAGTCAATATGATCACTAACCCAGCGGGTGCAGTATAAGATAGAGAGCTAGTAGTATGTTAATAAGAGGCCTGGTGATTAACAAAGTCTGCGTTCCAGTCACTGTAAGAGATTTACCCTTTTATCTCCAGGAAATTAAAAACTGTCATAGTATGGAGAATGTATGCCTGCCTGTGCCAGAGCTTTAAATTAGCATGTTTCTCTGCTGTGTTCTGCTAAGTACAGGTCTGCAGCTGAGGCTGAGAAATAACTGTGAATATATTTAAAGGGCAAAATGCTATTTCTCCCTCCAAGGATGGGCTAGACGTAAATTGCAACCAAACTGGTTTGGTTCTGCTGCATCAGGGAGTACATATACTTGTGCAGGCTGCAGGAAAGGTACACAGTGGGATTTAGCACCTCCTGTGGGGAAGCAGAAACACTTTACATTGGCTTTCTTCAGAGACCTGAGAAGAGGGAGTTGAGGACTGGGTAGGCTGCAATGTTGCTGTGGATTTGTAGACTCCCTTGTGGATAGTAATAACCATGGAGTAGCTGTACAAATCCCTTCTGCTCAATTGAGGGAGGATTCCTACCCTCTATACATTGTGTAGGCCTCTGTGCAAAGGCAGTGTGATTGGGCTGCTCATAAGAACCCAGTGTTCATCCCTATGTCATTTTTCACATTTGCATGAAGGACAAGAGCTCAGACGTTTTTTCTCATTGCAGGGAATTTTAGTTGCGTCAGAAGCTTAATTTGAACTATACTGGTTATATGTATATATATCTGGCTCTTGTTGCTGCACAGTAGGATAATTAACTTGGAATTTCTCCTCTTTCTTATTACATCCTCCTGCTTTCCCCAGTTAAATGCTAGCTGACTTACCGAGTGCTTGGATAAGTGCATCTCCATTGCTGTCCCAGGTGCTGTAGCTGATGTTTTGCTTTGAAACTACTGGTGTTCCACAGAAGTCACACTTGCATTCAGCACTGAAGCAATTATATTCATTACACATAATGACAGTTGCTGAAATCTGGGCTCCATTGTTCCTAGGCAGTGTTTTCAGCCTGTCTCGAGCTTGTCAGTGAAATTAAAACAAGGAGGAAAGAGAGGCAGGAAGAAGTGATTTGTCCAAGGTCAAACAGTAGATCAGTGGCAGAGCTGAGACTGGAACATAAATATCTTGATGCCTAATTCAGAGCCTTTTTCACTGGATCATTTAAAGGTGTCTGAGTTGTGATATTTATATACGTATATGCCAAATTTGGACACCAGAGGCTTGAGTTTTTCAGAGGTGCTGATCACTTACTACCCCTATGGACTTCAGATGAAGTGGTGGGTGCTTAGCACCTCTGAGAAACAGGCTATATGTTCACAATACCCCTGAAATGCAGCTAACTCTAAAGTTGAGGGTTGTGAGCAGCTGGAGTCTGATACACGACATAGTTGTTCAGGGACTTTGCCTCTGGCCATCCTGGCCCTGCTCTGATGAAGTGGGAGCACAGGGCTTTGATGTTAAGGCATCAAACAGTTTTAGCCTCAGTTCCCACTCAGGCAGAATTCCCATTGATTTCTGGGTTTGGACTCTGTTTTTGTTTTCAGAAGCATGCCTGGTAATTTTGTGTTTTCAGCAGACTGCCCAAGCAGACCAGTCCCTGGCATAAGCTTTTCCAGTCCTTGAAGAGATTTCCCTTCTGTTTGACTAAGTTCCTTCCTAATGCCGTTGATACCCTGGGACTTCACATATTTACAAGTTCAATCTATGCTTTGCTTCAGAGAATACCTATTGTGGCAGCAGCATACACACAGTAATACTCAGGACCATCCTAAAATGAATCAAGCAGTAATGGAATAAATTTGTATTTCAGTTATCCATGACCATGCTTATGTGCAAGGATCCGGGTTTTTTGTTTCCTGTGGAAAAACATGGGAAAATGCGGATTTTCCCCTTTTAAAGGAGAAAAATTAAGATTTTTCCCTTTGAATCAAGAAACCACAGGTTTCCCCTTTTGCAGACAGCTCTCTACTGATGGACAGTGTTTCAGCCTGCAAAGAACTGCTTTCAAAAGGGGCATGAAACCCTAAACCCTGTCCAGGAGGGGAGGGGAGGGGAGGGGAGGGGGCAGGGGCTGACAATCTGAGACCCACCAGGGCTGGCTCAGAATCATTTTGCCTCCTGCAGCCTTTGGGGTAAATAGGGTCTGGAGGGCTGGAGCTTGGGGGAGCAGGGCAGCTGGGTGGGGCAGGGGGCTGTGGGTGAGGAGTGAGCAGCACCAGTGTGACCAAGGTGGGGTAGGAGGCTGTGGGTCGGCAGTGAAGGGTACCAGCAGGGTTGGGGGTGAGGGGGCAGGGGCTGGGAGTGAGGGGCACTGGCAGGGCTGGCGGAGTGGCCAGGGGACTGCAGGTTAGGAGTGAGAACTACCAGCATATTGGGACTGCTCAGTGTCTTGAAGCAGCAGGGAGGACAGCCACAGCTGGACCTGCATTCTGGTGAGTGAAAGAGGCAAGAGAAGCTCTGATTTTTTTCTGTGATAAACCAAAATCAAACGTGAAAATATATAGGTATTTAGAACTTATGGTATTATAATGATTGAGGCTTCCAAATTGCCTTAAAATTGTAAATATATCAGTAAAACAATGCATTCAATTGGAGTGTGTGTGTGTGTATTTATGTATATAGTGGCATTTTATGTTAATCATGGGAAAACACAGATTTGGGGGCTTTTTATCAGAGTTTGGGATTTTTAATAGAGAAAACTAGGATCCCTGCTCATGAGTTGAGAGCTCCCTAAAATAATGTCTTCCCCTTTCATATCCTTAAGGCCTACTTCTGTTTGACACTACCTTTATACTACTGTAATTCCACTGAGTTCAGTGAACCTACCCTAATTTACAGTCGAGTCAAATCACAGTCAGACTCATAGGACACAGCCATGCATACAGGTATGTGCGCTTGCAGCCATTCGAATGGAAGAGGTGCAGATTTGAGCCGGGGCTTTTTGCCTTGGCACATGTGCCTGGACATGCACTTAGGTGTACTGCAAGTTGTGCCACTTGGGGCAAAATAACCCTACCTGGTTTCTCCTGGATCTGCAGTCAGGGGGAGGTAGAGATCAGGGCCAGCACCTGTAAAAAGCTATGCTGTCCTGGCCCCATCAGTACAAAAAGCTGCCCTGGCAAGTAGCTCAGAGCTACTCAGTCTCTGGAGCTTCTGGAGCCCGGCCAGTTGGTACCTGAGGACACTACCTCTTGTGCCAGCTGGATTGCTAAAACAGACCTGAGAGTTCCCTGCACCCTCTACCCCAGGGGTGGGCAAAATGTGGCCTGCCAGGCCATTCTATCTGTCCCACAGGCCCCCTAAAAAATTTAGACAATTCATATTTATCTGCCCTGGGCTGCCTGTCATGCAACCCTCAATGGCTTGCCAAAATTCAGTAAGCCGCCCTCTTCCCAAAATAATTGCCTACCCCTGCTCTACCCACTGCAGCAGTCTGGCAGTGAGGCTGCTGCCTGGCTGTGACCTGCTGTGCACCTGCCAGACCTGGATGACTGCACAGCCAGTAAAGGCATCTGTCCCTCTGGGCTGGCTGCCAGTGGGCTGTGGCTGCAGACCTTGTGGCAGAGCCTCCCCGCACAACAGGGGGCAGCGGGGACTGGCCCTGGCTGCCTGGCACCTGCACTGCCAGTGTCCCATTACGCAGGTGCGGCTGGGGTTGGCAGGGCACTCTGGGGCTACCACAGCTGGCACCGATGGCCCAGCACCACTCAGTCTGAGCAGCCCCATCTGCCAGCTGTCCGACAGCACGGGAAGCTTTGAGACACTGTGAGAGGCACATGCCTGCTTGTCTGGACACCCCCCCCCCCAATGTTTATCAGCTTAACCCGTTATATTTTCAGTCTCTAATATTGATGGGTTGGGGAGGAATTGACTTGCTTTATTGCTTGCTTGATTTATTTTTTATTCAATGAAGTGACAACCTAGCAAGTCGGAGTTGTAGGCACACTAGCAAAAAGCAAAACAGAGAGAGCAAGGAGCACAGGGTAAGAGGCAGAAAGAGCAGTAGATCAGGTAGAGGAAGGGGCTCAAAGTGGCAGTCAGGTAGGGTGCAGGGCTAATTTGTGGCATGCCTACCAAAAAGGATGGCCTAATAGGAAAATCCTTTGCTACTTTGCTCCTCTCAAGCTCATCCCACTGCTACTTCTCACCTTCCCTTTCCCTTCCCTTTATGTACCATTGGAATGCAGCCATCTTGGAGGTAAAATTTAGCATAGTGTTGTCTATGCTAGAAAGCCTTTGCTGATAACTTGTTAACCTTCCTGGTGTGGTGAGAGCTTAAACCAACAACAAGAGCTTTTTGCTGGCATGACTTATCAATTCCCCAAACAAACTAAACTATAGCTGTAAAAGGGTGTTTGTCTTTTTGAATAACTGTATTATACTAAGGTTTTTTTTCCCCAAGAGCTGTTGACAATGGGTGTGATTTGTTTGTTTTGGGTTTTTTTAAGGGCGGGGGAGGGGTTTGGGGGTTTTTTTGTTTTGTTTAAATGCTCCTAATTTTACAGCCAAACATCTTCCATGTAGACAAGACCTCTCTACTCACTGCACAATGGCTTAGAGAGGGAAGTAAGAGGAATTTTTACCCCATTGGAAACTGATGTGGAAGATAGCAGCAGTTGGAATATCAGTACTGGATGGGGGCAAAAGATGAGGTTAAGTCATGGCAGACCACTCATGTATTGAGAAACGTGGGGAATACTAATGGTTAGGATATTACTTCATCTTCCATCACCTTTCAATCAGTGCTGATCAAACGGTATTTTTAAATAGTTGTGGCCAGTTGTGTCTCAGGTGGCACATTTAAGTATAAATGGAAAACGCTTCTGACTGGTTGCTTCCTTGGACAAATATCTTCCAAGTAATATGGAACGTGGGCTGTGTATGGGAGATGGGATCATGTCTTGTGTGGTATTTTTGTACTTTTGTATGTCATTAAGAAATTAAACTTGCCGTAATCCTTTAGGCAAGAACCTTTTATAGGTCAAAATAACAGGCCAGGACCTAAGATATCATCTACTACAGCGCCTGTGCTGCTATATACCTTTGTAGTTTTCTCATATGCCCACAAAATGAGTAGTTGGACAGCTAGACACTATAATTTATCCCCACAGCACTGTGAGTGTAAAACTGCATCCGCTATATTACTGAACGTGTTGAAGCCTGGTTTAAAAATGTAACCGTTACCTAATAAATTTTCTGACAGTGCAGTGACCGAGAATTAGACATGCCCATATCTCTCTTGCTTCTTTCATGCTGCTTTGTTTTCAGAAGGCGTTTTGTGGCTCTGATGTTTGGAAAGGGGCTCTGTTATCAAAAATTTGTTTAACCTTTAGAGTGTCAAAGCCCATCTTTGATCAGGACTTTTGCAAACTCAGATACGGAATTAGGGTACAGCTACAATTCACTTTAAAGAGTTGTTCTTTTTAACAGAAAATATATAGTTACAAGTCCCTTAGTTATCACCACGAAGGTCACAACAGAGGCAAGAAATAGATCTGTAATCTGACTTTTCAGTGTTCACATCCAGGGACAGATCCAGAGGAGGTACGCTGGTGTGCCTGCATCCCCTCCCTCCCTTTGATTCCTGCTCCACCCAAAGTTTAAAACCAGCTGCCCGGCAGTGGTAGGTGCATTTCTAGTCAGGCGGTGCTGAGGGAGTTAGTTAACTTCGTGGCTCATAGTAATCTGCCTGATCCCTTCTCAACTTCATTCCACAGGTGTCAGTGACCCTCTCTTCTTTTTAATAGTCTTGATGTTCTACCAATCAAGCTATCCTTTGTTCTGCAATTCTGCTGTCTGTTAGCTACTCCTGGTAATGCAGCTCCTATTTCATAGCTCTGCAGATTTGTTCTTAACTCATTGCAATGAAGTTATATTTGAGTAATAGAACCCTGGCCCCCTCGGGTTATTAGTATAGCTTCTGGTTTATTTTTAACTGGAGAAAAAAGTTATGTGATTTTTATACCTCACCACCTGTACCCCTCCCCCTTTTTAAATTCCTAGATCTGCCCATGTTCATAACCCAAAAACACAAGAAATACATGCTCATTCTACTGCCTACCTAAATATCCATGACCACACTATATAGATTCTCAACTATACCAGCAGGTGAAATTCAGGAGTAAAACAGGTCTTTTTGAATTTCCAGAGTTCTCCAAATTTGACTCCAGTTTATGATGTATGGATGGCTCATTCTCATATTCTAACAAATTTCTTATCTCTTTCCCTTACCATCATGTAACACTGCCTGCCACCTTCCTGGTTTCTTTTTACCTTGGTTTATGGTTTTCACTAACAAGGCTGCATCTTTTCTATGACTTTTTTCTAAGAAACCGTAATGTAAATATATTTTTCATAACAAAAATATCCTTAATACATGTGGTTATATTACTTGCTAGTAACAGTTTTAAGCCAAAGTGATGATGTAATATATTTGGATCATCTATTTTAAGGCATTCTTTTAAAATTGCTTCTTTCAGGCTTTTTGCTCCATTTTTAATTTGATTCGATTTAGCCAGAGTTATTAATTGCCTCCTTTCCTTTACAGGCTAGTTATCATGTCTACAAAGGCTCACTCTGCAGTCACTCAGAACTAGGCTGGTAGGGCCTTCTGCTTGAGCCATACTGCTATAGCTTAGCAATAGATCTCTTGGAAATGTCCAAGGCTGGCAATAAGTAATTATATATTTCTGCATTACCATAGTCAGTTAACAAGAACATGCTATCATTCAATAGAATTCTAACTAGATACACACAATTCACTTGTTCTCATCAGAAGATACTCCATTGTGACCTGGCCAGTACTGGTGACCATGACCAACAGATGTAATTCTATTTTTTCTATGCTACTGTTTACTGAATATGTGCTGAGTGCTTCAGTCTTTCCAAGCTTATGCATATACTAGGCATAATTTAAGTTTGTGCCATGTTCACAGTCTGTATTTGCCATTATAGTGTTTTAGTTGTTGACCACTTCACAGCCTGCTACTGCAGAAGATGACTTTTAGACCTCTTGGGATAAATAGTATCTCTCCCTTTTCTGGCAAGCACGGGGGACACTGGCAGAGAGCCCCCTTGCAGTCCTATGCATCTCGGATCGTAATTTGTGTCTATGGCCATGAATATGGGAGCTAGGGACAAATCATTGTGTCGAGAGGATGTGGCTGTGAAGCAGTGTTCCATAGAGGTCAGGGCTCAGGGAAGATGGTGCCCTGGGTGAACTTGTATTTTGGCGACCCCCCACTCCGGGCCTCAGTGGTGCAGGACTGGAGCAAGCATCACCCCACCCGCACTACCTGACCTGGCTCTGCTTGAGCAGCCACCTCAGGGACACCAGCTTCCAAGCTGCAGGCAGACAGCACTGCTCCTGCCCCGTGTTGTACCCTGATGGGCTATTGGAGCAGGTTGGACCCAGAGGGCTGCCATGGCAGGGCAGGGATGTATCCTGCTGCCACCTAAGCCTGGTGTAGGGCTGGGGCTAGGGCCACCTGGGCAGGCAGCAGCTCAAGAAGGCCTGGAGCAGAGCAGAGTGCTTACTTGCTCCATGCGTCAGAGGATGCAGGGCAGTTTGGGCACATAGAGCCAAGTGGAGCAGAGCCAGCAACCAGGAAGGGAATGTTTGTGTGAGGGAGGAGTAGAAAGTTGGCTGTCATTCAGGAGGTGGTGGGGCTGGCCTGGCCCAGCCTGCCCACCTCCACCCACCCTTCCCTGCACTATGCTGCACTGAGATCTTGGAGTGATGGGAGGTGGGGGGTACTACCCTGCATGGCTGAGCCAGGAGTGCATGAGGGGGTCCCATGGGGAGACAGGGTGGCACCTGGGCCATGTCAGCCCCTTCTGGGCTGGACTGGGCACTGCTACTACCTGGGATAGGGATTGGCTGGGGAGGGGAGGGTGGCAAGGTATTTGGCCATGGTGCCCTGGGCTGTTGCCCGCATCACCCACCCCTAAAGCTGGCTCTGGGTCAAGTGAATCCAGACTTTGAACATATCTGTGAAACAGTCATTTTTAAAAAAGCTTTTCCATTAAAAGTGAGGCTCAAATGCCTCTTCTGTTCTCCTCAAGTTGCTTCTGCCAAAAAGAAATAAAACTGTCTTAATTGAAATTCTGACCCTCTACACCAGTGACTTTGTCAGGGGGCCACAGTATCCTGGAAAGCCTTGAGCTCCTTCAAAGGGTATTGTGGAGTGCCATGCAATGTTAGCACTGTTAGGTGTGGAAATGTAAACCCAGAGATTTCAAATTAGGAACCCATAGTGTTGAAACCATTCTGATCTGTTGTGGTCTTTCTGAATTTGTTGCAACCAAAGACATCCTCTGTTAGTTTTCCATAGTCAAAAATGAGCACAAGCTAGGAGCTGGCATTTTCTGAGGGGCGCCTTGCATCTAAAAAAGGTTGAGAACCACTGCTCTACAGAGATAAGTGCCAGAAACTCCATGGGGACCATGAAGGACTTTGCAATACATGTTTTCATTGAAGGTGTTTGGATACGAAGATGGTAGGCATGATGCATAATTCCAAGAGAGATAAAGTCTTTACTGTTAAATAAAGCCCTCAAGCACACGCATAACTTCTGAAACTTGCATTCTTAGCAATTTTAAATCAGCAGAATATTAAGCACAGGTGTAATTTCATAGATTTCATAGACATTAGGGCTGGAAGGGACCTTGGGAGATCGAGTCCAGCCCCCTGCCCAAAGGGCAGGAAGTCAGCTGGGGTCATAGGATCCCAGCAAGATAAGCATCCAATTTAC
>NW_017728886.1:92561620-92568453 GCF_001723895.1 Crocodylus porosus
GCTGTCACCAAGCTTCCCATCGAACACTAGGTCGCCGATTAGGTTGTCCCCCGTAGCCAGTACCAGGTCAAGCAGCGCTTTGCCTCTCATTGGCCCATAGACTTCTTGAGTCAGGTAGAGGTCATCCACGCACAAGAAAAAGCTTTGCGACCGCTCGGATTTTGGTGAGTGATCCTGTTTTGCTTCTGTTTGAAATAGGCTTTAGCTACAGGCTCTAAAGCCAACACACAAAATATTATTTATTGTTAAACATGTCAAACCAGGGGTATCCATGATATAGCCCGCAGGCCAGATCTGGCACCCACAGCTGTGTCATCTGGTCTTCAGGCCTCCTAGATAGGTGGGGAATTCACGGACAGGACGAGCAGAAGCAGGGCTTACCACCAAAATCCAGAGCCATTTTGTGGACACGTTTGGTAGCAGAGCAAGCAACCTCTGTGTTAACTCCCACAGCTTCCTGCTGTCACTTGCTGTGCCACCAAAGGTGGGTCTGGATCTACCTTGCGAGTAGCCATGTGGTACAAATCCGTCCTGGAGGAGGGAGGAGAGGTTACACCCCTGTTATAAATGATTCCATGAACATATTAGTGTCTCTGTCTTATTTCAGTCGCTAGTAAATACGACTTGTGCAAGTACATTCACTTCGTCATAATAAACATGAGTGTTGGCAGAATATCAGCTTTAGTGTTCATGCTGCGTCCAAATGATAGGAGCAGAAGATTGGCTAGCCTTCTGTAGGATGTTAATAGGAGGATGGATGAATGCAGCATTCATTCATTTTACAGTGTTTTTGGCAGGGCAGTCAAGTGATGGAAAATTCAAATGGTTGTACATGTAACATTTGTCCTGTTGATTTCAGGCCTCTCTGTATAATCTTTTTTTCCAAATCAGTATTAAGTGGGTAGTCGTTTTTATGAGAAAAAGATGAGAGCTTTTTTGCGGTGCATTGGCATCTTAAGGATTCTTTCCTCTGTCAAGATGTTTGTATGTTCAGAGAACCCCACCCAGAACAGTGTGTCCTCAAACGAACTGCCTCTGAAAGCTTAACAGTTATTGTGAAATTAAGTTTCCAGCCCAGTGAGTCCTAAATTCTTTGTTGCATGATGCCATAGCTTCAGCAGCAGGGGTGGACAGTTCTCCCATTTTCCTATCTTCCCACCAGTTCCCTGCCCCACAAACCACAAATACTCTGTAACACAGTGACTACAGCCTTCTGCTCAGAGGTGTGAGATACCAGTTTTAACATCCTTATGCTGCAGAGTGAATCAAATCTAGTAGTATTCCTCTGCCTTGTTCCCCCTCTACGCATCCTGAGTAAGTACTCTTACACATTGGCCATTATATAAGAAGTATAATAGGCCCCACCATTTCCATTTCAGCAGATTGGTGGGAAATACTGCATTTTGTGAAGAACCCATTCCTGTTAGCATACTTGTGTGTGCTATGAGAACATCTGTTGGAGCAAACCTCTCAGGGGACAGAGAGAGGCCTAATTTCTGGATCCTGATTCGGTTAGGCATGAGCTAGGCACCTAACTGCTCAGGCCTGTCAAGACTAGATCAGTTTTGAACATACACAGATGCTTGACTTCACACTAAAAAAAGGAAGGTTCTTATGGAAGTTGGGTATCTCCAAAATTTGGATGGAACTGAGTAGAGGTTTTTAGAATTGCAGTTTTGGTGGTAGGTGCCTCTGTCCTGTCTGTTATAGGCACCTGAGCTTCTTGTTGATCCAGTCCTTCTGGTTTAACATTTCAGATTCTATGGCCTTTCTGAGAATACTATGGGCAATGTCATCAGAAGAATAGTAAAGCATCTACTTGAATCATAGATAAGCAGGGCTGGAATAGATTCACTCTAGAGGTCATCTAGCCCTAACCCCCTGCCTGAGACAGGATCATTCCTATCCAAGCAGCATACAGATCCTTGTCTAACCCACTATTAAAACTATAGCATCAACCCTGTCACACAACCTAACGTACCACAGGTAAAGCGGGGGGGGGGGCAACAGTGGTCAGGGCCCTGCCACTACAAGGGCTGTCAAAATGTGGTTGAGCAATCCAAGAAAGAGGCTACTCTACTTGTGGACTAGCAGCTGGTTGCATCTTTACAGTTTCTTTCACCAACCAATGTCCTTCTTTTGTCCTTGACTAGAAGCTGAAGCCTGTGTGAATTCACCTGCATTTGTACATGCAAGCTTGTTAACTAAGAAGTTAACAAATTATTGGGAGGGTTTTTTTAAACATAAAAATGCAGGTGCTCAAGCATGAGTACTTTCCAACTTTTTGGAAATTTGCCTGAATTAAATTCATGTGTGACGCATACTACAGCAATTGTCCTTAGAAGATCAGTGCAGCTGCTGATGACCTTTTCTCCTTTCATTAATTTGGATGTGCCAGTCAGAATTTATGTTCCCAGCCAAGGGGCAATTCTGTCATTTCACCTCAATACATTGTTATATAGCACACGGTTTCCAAGTTACTATTGTCCTTCTTCCATCTTTTCTGGCTACTTTTCTTACTTTTGTGGGAAGTGATGGTTATGGCAGGAAGAGTGTTTCAGGGTTTGCCTGTTTTGACACATGTGCTGGCTTCATCATTAGTGAAATGTAATTTATACTGTTAATAGATGATACCAAAATATTTTCAAAATTGTTCTTTTCCATATAAAATGTTAATTTGAAATTAGTCGGTAGGGGAATGTCTATTAGGTAAATACAGAGGATCCATAGCAGTTGACATTCTGTCTTGAAAAACCTTGGCAGGGAGTCTTACTGTATCCCTTTGTTTGGTCTGTTTGTTATTAAACAAAATTGCATAAACTTAATGATTATTTTTCATGAATCCTTAACATGTTTTTCCTACTTTCTTTGAAAAGAAGTCTGCACAAGAACAAATTCCATCTTTTTCCCATTTTTCTCCCTATTACACTATACTTCGAGACACTGAACAACACAGTGAGCTTTTCTCTGTAGTTTCCCTGAAAACTGCTAGTTTTGAAGCCTTAGTGATCCCTGGCGTGCATCTAATGTTAATTCATGCTAGATGGCTTTAAACCTGTCACAGCTACTTGTACTACTTATCTTTGGCATTGAACAAAGCCCAGAGTGCTTCACATTCAGTGCCTGTAGTGTTCACTTACTGGAATGCACTACAGTTCTTTCCCCTGCAACCGACCCTGTTACATAAAATTAAACACCATGATCAATCAACTTAGGGACTTGAAAAAGGGCCTATGTAAAGAGGCAGTTTTAAGAATGTGTAGCAAGGTTATGAATAGCAATAAGTCTATATAATAATAAGATATTATTGTGAGTCCAAGTCACAATAATATCTTGCAAAATATTCCGAGTTCTTACTTGAGTCAGTTTGACCCATGCTTGGAGATGGTTGAAAGATTTGGGTATGGATCTGTATCCCTGGTGCATGCAAATAGGTTACTTGAAGGCTTGGGACAGAAATGACGCACAAACTGCTATAAGTGATCAGAAACCAGTTCAAATCTGTAACTCAACAGAAGTTCAGTGCGCACAAACTGCTTTCAAAATGGCCAAAACCAGTTTAAAATAAACCTGGATTGATGTAGTAGCAGACTGAACTGATTTAGTTTAAATTGGTTTATTGAACTTCTGTCCTAGATCTCCTCCAGATTCAAGCTAACTCCAAGTCCCCAGCATCCCAGGATGTTTTGCACCTCCCTAAACTGCCTCCCCCACTTTGCAGGGTCGGTGGGCCAACCTTAGCCAAAGCTGTGTGCTTCAGCCAAGCAGGGAGGCATACTTTAGCACCCCCATTTTCAGGTCCATCTATTCAATCTACACAGCTTAGACTAACCTGTGAAGACTTAATTGATTCAGCCTTGTGATTTTTGACTGTCTGTACTTAGCCGAAGCACATAGATATAGGTGTGATTTTTTGCACCATTCTAGGTCAGGGAAATAGATAGTGGAACCCCACTGTAACCGGGTGGAGAATCAGAGTTAATATCTGTGGTGATACTGATGCTGGCTTCTTTAAAACCCCAAATTAGCAGGGTTGCCAGTCTTCAGCAAGATGCCCATCTGCAGTGTGTGCCACCATGGCGACAGTGTAAGAATTTCCCCTCCAGATTGGTGATGATGTCATAAATAATACTTCTGGCAGCAAGTCTAATTACATCAGTGTCATTGACTTCTCTGTGTCTGTGTTTAGACTCAAAGCTGTCAGTTTACAGTAACTGGATTTGACAGAATTTTTACTACTGAGGTTTTTTTTTCTCCCTGTGGTCCCAGATTCTGATACGATGCATTTTTACTTTAAGCAGCAAACGTTTCCAACACGTCCTTTCTGCTTTATTCCTGCACAGATGTCGTTCATACGAAGATTGCTGTGGTTCAAGATGCTGCGTCAGAGCTCTGTCGATCCAGCGACTCTGGTATTTTTGGTAAGCTAGAAGTTTTTTTTTCCTATACATGGCATCCTATGCTTGGCCTCATTTTAAGAAAACCCTATAAACAGCCACATTTCCTGCTTCCTCCGCGATTGTTTTTTTTAGGTATACATTGAAAAACACCGGTGAAATACTTTGATACAAAAATGCCGTTAGTGTTTATCCAATAAACACTGGAAGGATGCTAGAAAAGTTTATTTAATTCTCATTGACTCCCCCTTTTCGAGTGCCATCTTTTCTATATAGGTAGTGTTCCTGCTCCCTGACTTGTATCTAATATTAATTCCTGCTCGTTATTTTAAACCTGTCCTAACTACCAAGAAGCAGCCAACTCCTACATTTCTGTTAGATGTTTTATGGATAGAAGGATTGTACATGGATGCAGGATTTGAAACAATACCGTGTTGCAGACTGTGGATGCAGTTAAAATGCCTCATTGAACAAAAGCCCCAAAAGAATATGACCATAACAGTCAGACTTTCATTGTGGAGGGCAGCAACAGAAGGAAAGGAACAAGAGGTTAAATGTGGTAAATACTGAGCGGGATTTAGTAACAACCTTGAACTAATCTGCCAGTCACTATTACACTCCTGATAAAAATGAAATTAAAACCTATTTAGACAAGAATTTTGGAAAGTACCTTAAAAAAACCCCCTTGTATATGCAAGTGAAAGCCCCCAAAAATTCCTGATAGTTTTTTCATTGACGTCCACACAGAATGCTGAAAATAAATTCCCAAAATGAAATTAAACACTGTAAAACAGAAGCCATGTGCATATGGCTTATATGTATGTGTGTGTGTGTGTGAATATACATCTACAGAAGCCATATTTACTGCATATGTGTACACATCGAATACTGAAAACCAGAAGTTGTGGGTGGCCTGAGATTTTTTTTTTTTTTTTTTTTTTTTTCCCAAACCGTCTTGGACTGTTTAGATGCATAAACCAAATTGAAATGAATGTGAATTCTGTGCCTGAATCCCCAAGGTGGCTTTACGGCTCTCAGGCTTTGTGTTCGGAATGAGTACTTTCCAGGAATGGAGCCAAAAGGGAATTTATTCACATTGGCATAGGATCATATTGTGCTTCTAGCAGTGTAAGTGAGAACTGGATTGGGTGCTTTGCAGTGAGTGCTTTACACTGCCATCCAGCTTTTAAACCTACATGGCTCTGCCCTCCCTCCACTGGTCAGCAGGGTGCTCTACATATTCAGGTCCTCGGCAGAGAAAGGAGCATCTTGTGTTGTTCCCCAGCAACTCCTCTGGCCAATTTAAGGAAGAATGTTATTACTGTGCTCAAGATATCCTATCTTGGTACTCCTTGTTCCAAACAGGAGATAGTTTGAGCCCAAGTCATTTATTCACATGGATGTGAGTTGGGGCTTGATCCAGATAGATGTTGGGTGAGAGAATGAAGTGCAGGAGGGATCAGAAGAGCTGATATCTCTAGAGTTTGAGTGAAGACTACAGTCACTGTGCTGCTGGCAAAGAAGAACTTGTTTAAGGTATAAGTAGGCCTGTTGCCTCATTAAAGAGAATGTGATGGGGAAACTGCTGGATGAACAGAAACACTCTTGACATGTCCTTGCTGTTTTATATCTGCTTTCCACTGAAGAAGTACAGGGTCAATCAGGAGAGAAGGGAAAAGAAGCAAGGTGAATCTGAGTTGAAAGGCAAGTGGGCTTCAACAATTACATTGCATCTGAGAGGAATGAGTTAATGTCTGTGACTTGAGATGTTCAAGGTTTCAGCGTCCCGATTTTAAGTATTGGCTACACCTAATTCCACAGGGGGTACAGCTAAGAACAGCAACCATATCCTATACCTCCTTTCCTGTTTATGCCAAATGGCCTGGAAGATGCAACATTGGAGAGGATGGAAGTTTGACAGTGTACAGGACATTGTACAGGACTTGGGGTGTTTTATTCAGAGGGGTAGCGACAAAGTCGAAGGATGTTTCAGATTCACAGTTCTATTTTCTATACACAAGCAAATGCACACAGCTTGGCAAAACTGTATCAACCCAGTTCTGCCATATGATGTGGACTTTGGAGTCAGGAGCGGACTGGCCAAGTTTGCTGATGACACCAAACTTTGAGGCAAAACATCCACACAAAAGATAGGCGGGTGATCCAGGCTGACCTGGACAGGCTCAGCAAATGGGCGAACGAGAACTTGATGGTGTTTAACACCAAAAAATGCAAGGTTCTACATCTTGGGAAGAAAAATCTGCAGCATCCTTATAGGCTGTGCAGTGCTACACTGGCTAGCACTACAGAAGAAAGAGACTTGGGGGTCATCATTGACCACAAGATAAACATGAGCCTGCAATGCGATGCTGCAGCTAATAAAGCGAGCAAAATGCTGGCGTGCATCCATAGATGCTTCTCAAGCAAATCCCAGGA
>NW_017728886.1:92568553-92585426 GCF_001723895.1 Crocodylus porosus
GCTCCACAATTCAAAAAGGATGTGGAGAAGCTTGAGAGAGTCCAGAGGAGAGCCACGCGCATGATCAGAGGTCAGGAAAACGGACCTTATGATGACAGGCTGAGAGCCGTGGGACTCTCTAGCCTGGAAAAGCGCAGGCTGAGGCGTGATCTGATGGCCACCTATGTTTATCAGGGATGACCACCAGGATCTGGGGGAACGTTTGTTCACCAGAGCGCCCCAAGGGATGACGAGGTCAAAGGGTCATAAACTACTGTGAGACCATTTCAGGCTGAACATAAGGAAGAATTTCTTTACTGTCCGAGCCCCCAAGGTCTGGAACAGCCTGCCATCGGAGGTAGTTCAAGCACCTACGTTGAACACCTTCAAGAGTAAATTGGATGCTTATCTCGCTGGGATCCTATGACCCCAGCTGACTTCCTGCCCTTTGGGTGGGGGTGCTGGACTCGATGATCTTCCGAGGTCCCTTCCAGCCCTAATGTCTATGAAATATGCAGATATCTTGAATAGCATACTCCTGCTCTTAAAAGGTAATATTTGTAGGCAATCTGAATAAATGCATGCAGGCACTCATGATGATAACCCAGGTTTCTCTTATTGAACAGCTCCAGCTGTATTCTCTAAATAGTGTACTTAGTCCCATCTGCACTGTGACTTTCTGTGTCTCTTTTTCTCAGGTTCCTTCTGATGATGGGAGTTCTTTTCTGCTGTGGAGCTGG
Organism: Crocodylus porosus; assembly: GCF_001723895.1. Lineage (NCBI taxonomy): Eukaryota > Metazoa > Chordata > Crocodylia > Crocodylidae > Crocodylus > Crocodylus porosus. The sequence continues at coordinate 92,569,273 of NW_017728886.1, forward strand.
CTTCTTCATCCGAAGGAGGATGTATCCTCCCCCACTAGTAGAAGAACCGACCTTTAATGTGTCTTATACCAGACAACCAGCCAACACTTCCTCAGGTTAGAGACATACTGTCTTCGTACTTGCCTGTCTGATTTCTTAAATATGCAGAGGGATAAAACAAAAAATCACATGTTTGTAATATTGAAGAACTGTTGGCTGAGGGCAGATGCAACACTAATGTAATTCGCCACACAGGATATAGGTTCAGATATTGCTTTCAGACACATTGCTGAATTCAGTGGTTACTCATGCTATTGAGCTCTAGAAGGAAAATATTCTTATGAAAGGATTTTTTTTTCATATTTAACCTTCTTCCCCCTCTTCTTTTCAATAACTTATTATTATTATTTTCATGAGTATAAACCAGATAAGGCAACTATGCCATTGCAGCATGTACAGAATAATGGGCCACGGTATAATCATGAGATTCTTTTCTTACACAAGTAACAAGTTCCAGATGGTTTGTACAGGGCATTGGAAAATAACTTCTTTGTGAAAGAAATAACCAAACAATTTTCTTTCAGCAATAGTGGATTGTTTTCCCATTTGTCTTGTGCTCAACCCCTCTCTCTCCCTACAAAAAAATCACATTTTAGTTTGCCCTTCATTGAATTTCTGTAAAATATGGGAAATGCCCCGTCTTTCCAGATTAATTTGATCATTTTCTCATTTGCAAGCAATTACTTTTGAGGAGGAGATCTGGAGGAGATCTGGGGCTTTTCTGGCCCAGATTTTCCTCCAGTTTACCCATTCCCTAAACAGTCCAACCCAGAGAGCCCCGAGGAACTGGGCTCAGCCACAAGCAGAGTGTGGTCATCCTGTGAGGTCTCTTGAAGCCAGCTTCATGATTGCAAGACCTTCTGCAGCACAGATGGCAGGGTAGCATCTGCCTCTAAAGGCATACCAAGGCATAATACCCTAACATACCTGTGCACCATAGCAACCACAACCTGAAACCCTTCTAGCAATGCTGTGCTCATTGCACATGTCTGCTTCATATCTAGGACATCTACACATGTCTTGTAGAGAGCCTGACACTACCTCTGTGCTGAAGCCTTCTGGTGCACTCATTCTGGCAGGAAGATGGCAATTTTATTTCACAGCAACTTTGCGGATTTTGAAATCTGTTTTAGTTCCATGTTGAAACGGCACCAAACCCTTTTGGAAGTAGGATTATGCCAAAATGTCTTTTTGAAACAAAACACTCAGGTTTTTTGTTTGGGTTCACCATGGACCTCAAAAACGTTCCTGTTGAAAACCTCAGTGAATTGATCCATCTCTGTGAAACAATTCAGCTGCCACAAAACTTTGTATTAAAATAATAGAAACATAGAGAAGCAGGACTGGAAGGGTCTTCTATAGGCCATCTAGTCCAAACCCCTGGCTGAGCCAAGATCATTTGCATCCCAACCATCCTATACAATGAAAACAAGAGATGTCATTGAATATATCCTGAATAGCTCTTGTCAGGAATAGCACGGTGTAGAGAGAGCTTGCATTCTGATTTCCTGATCTGTTGCAACTAGACACGGTCTGCAAGTTCTGAAAACACCCCCATTCTATTAGCTGCATCCTTATATGTGCATGCACATGCACTTTTTCAGCTCAAGGTCTAATCCAGAGGTGCCAAGTATGTGGGGCCCACCTTGGAAAAAGGACTGTCCCCTGAACTGCATAAAATTTTCCACGTGTCCATCATCATCATCTCTGCCCCGCCCCCCCCAGTGCCAAAAATAAAAGTTGGTGCCTGTGGGCTGATGTAACTGGATCTCACATGCACATCATCTGACTTTATATTTCTCTTTTAGCTTATTTTTATTTTTTTTAAGGTTGAATCCCTAGGAAATTTCCATTTACATTGAGATCATGTATACTTTTGCTTTTATGGGGGGTTTTGAAAGTTTTTTCACATGCTTTCATGAAATTAGTTGCTTTCAGAATAGGAAAAAACCTAAAAAAGTTTTAAGCCTCAAAAATAACCCTGGGGTTATATAAACAAGGGATGTTTTATGGCTGGACTGGCAAATACCATATTCAGTTTTAGAACAGAGCGTTGGTTTTCAGTTGCACTCCAGAGGGCAGAAGTCGCATGTAAATATAAAGTAACTAGTTCAGCTAAGTCTTTTAATTTCCTATCTATGAAACCTGATTTTAAAAGTGTTTTTTAAAAGTTTTTTGGACAGAATTCCGAGCCCACTCAAGTCAGTGGGCTTTGTGTCGGGTCCTTAGCTTGGGTAAGCCCTTATTCAGTGTCTTTCGTGAGCCAAGATTAAGATGGACATGTGAACAGATTGATTCATGGCAAGTCAAGTTTTCCTGTTTTTAAAAAAAATCTACGAACATATGAATCAGTCTCACCCAAGCAGTGGCAAAGTTACTCCTAAATTAATCGGAGGTAATTTTCTAATGCTTTCAAGAGTGCCCTTCGAAGTAGTAATTCTCAATGTTTTTTAGACTTGAGGAATCCCTCCATAACCTTTGTGAACTGAGCAGCACCCCATTTCAAAAATAAATTCATTTGAGAGCCTGTAATGCAGTGAATGAGGATGGAACAGGTTACCCAGAGAGATGATGGAAACTCTGTCTTCAGAGATTTTCAAGACCTAGCTAGACAAATCTTTGGCTGGGATGATCTAGTTGGGGATGGTTCTGCTTTGAGCAGGGGGTTGGAAACACTAGATGACCTCCTGAGACGCCTTCCAACTCTAATTTTCTATGATTCTGTGAATGGGAGAGGGGGAGTAATGGCTGGAAGGGAAAAGCCTGCACTTGTTTCCTACCCCCTGGCACCTCCCTTCAAAGGCTGTCACAGGACTCCAGGGCACCCTGCTTGAGACTCACTGGTGTAGAGCCTCGTTCTCCACTCCTTCCATCTTACTCTTTCTGTATTCTTCTATGTTTCTGATCAGGCCTGTCCTTTTAAAGCATGTGCAAGGCCTACAAGGCTGAGCACAGTTCTCCTCGGGCACATCTACACATGCAAATGCTCCTGGATGGGTTTATTGCAGAGCAATTTACGCTGGAGTAAATCCACCGTATGCAGGCATCTACACGTATATCCATTTAGGAGCAGATTTGCTGTTTCTGGCAGTAGTCTGATCTTGCCCACTCTGCAGCAGCCAGGGGGAGCTCTAAGCTATCCCTGGGTGCTAGCCCAGGGGCTGGCAGGGAGCTCCGCTGCATCAAGGGGCTGGGAAATTGCTCCCTGCCCCCGGGACCTGCGTGCTGCTGGAACAGGCTCCAGTGACGGAATCTGGGCTGGGAGAATGTCCCTGTGCCCCAGCAGCAGGGAGCTCCCAGCCCTGGCTCCATGATCGGTGGCAGGGGGCTTGGAAAGGACACTGGTGAATCAGTACAGGGGGCAGGGACCTACCCCCTCCTTGCAGCTTTTTCCAAGCCCTGTGCCTTGATTGTGTGATTGGGACATGGGGCTGGGACCTGCCTCTGACTGGGACAGTTCCCAGGCTGTGGGGGTGACAGTCACTAGCCAGCTCCAAGCTGCACATGCAGACCTTCCTGTGCAGTCTGGGGCTGGCCGGGAACTGTCCTGGTCTGGGGCAGGTCTCAGTCAGCTCCAGGCTGGGTGGGGAACTCTCCCTGTGCAGAGAGCTTCCAGCCCCCACTTTGCGATTGCAGTTGTGGAGGGGGGACTGGGAGATGGCGATTTGAGAAGCAGGGGCTGGGAGCTCCCTGCTTCCAGGGCAGGGGGACAGTGTCCACGCATGGGCTCTGGTGGTGGAGCCTGCCCTGGCCGCAGGCAGCTCCTGGGGGCAGGGAATAATCTCCTGCCCCTTGCTGCCCAGCTGACTGGAAGCAAGCATGCTCCTGGTCAGCCATTTATACATACCTTACTGCACAGTAATTACGTGGCAGTTAATTTGCTACTTGCATTTGCAGGTAGCAGATTAACTGCTGAGTAGAGCATATTACTACACAGTAAGGATCTGCACATGTAGATGGTGACACTTACTGTGCAGTAGTTGTTCTACTGAGCAGTAAAGCTTCTCATGTAAATGCGTCCCTTGAGTCTTATGGCATCTGGAGCTTCTTGGCATCTCAAAGCTGAATGGTTTTTTACTATTTCCAATATACTGAACAGTAAACACTTGTGGGATGTTTGCAGCTGCATTGTCTCACTTCTGGGATTTGGTCTGCTTAGGGTGAGAGAGGGTGGAATGTAAGTTGTGGCTGTGCCCCTGTATCTGACAGACGTGGTGTGGACTTTGTCCTATGGGGTGATCCTGCAAGGTCAGGATCCAGCCTTGATTTTGCTGTTGGGTTTATTGAACCTGAAACATGCATCACTGATTTATACACAATTTATTTCCACACTCCCACACCTACATTAAAGATAACCCTAGGCATCTTAACATTAATGATTGATTTTCCTGACAGCAGTGTGTAATGCACTCTGCCATTCCTGTTCCTGGGTTTCTGTTGAATCCGTGAGTGTGGATACACTCCAGTATCCACAGTACGCAACATGGTTACTGTAGTGTAAACAGATTACACAGAGTGGTCACATGATGCACAGTCTTAAACCAGTGTAAGTCACTTTTCTCTGAGGTAAAGTTACTGCCTGGAAAATGAGGACTAACGATGCACACTAGGGTAAGTTGTGTATCCTCTTACTCAAAGTCATACTAAAGTATGCTCAATGAAGTAGACTCCCTGACATCTACTGGCTACTTGTTGCAATAGCACTTTCTGTGGGCGGGTAGCTTGGAATAACTGTTTTTTTTAACTCTGGAGTAAATTTATTAAAGATTAAAAGCCAAGCTAAACTATTGAGTAGTAATCATGGTATGTATCTGCACCCAGAGCTATAATTCAGAAATACACAAGATTTTTGACAAAATGCTTCAGGAATCCTAGCTTGATAGGACATGTAGATGCAGATGTACCTGCACTGATTTGGATTCAGTTCCCAATCTGGTCTCCATGATTCCATTCTGTAATGAGAAAATTAACTACATTGAGCTGAAGCAAGATGGAGAGCTCCTGCTGACCAGGTATAGGAAGTAGGGAAATTATTTGAAAGGGTTCCTTTCTTAGGGGTGGACCTAAGAGAAGGTTCTGTCCTCCCAATCTGCTTTTCCTTATGTTCGTCGGCCTGTTATTCTATTCTGCTTATTCTGTTAACAGGCCAAAACACCCTATTGAACAACTACAAGCTCCATGGATGTATATATCTATAGGTTTTCTGAGCCTGAGAGAGGATTGAGGAATGTTTAAAGATTCAGTGCGTCTGGGTAACACTGCAGTAATGCTACTTCTGTAGTAACACTGAGTCCAGTAACAACTGAAATATGGAAACTGGTCATCTACAGGACAGCCCTTTTTGGGTCTGTTCTCTTCAGAGGAGGATTGGGGAGCCAGCCCCCAAATAAAAGACTGTTGTTTGACAAGCATAATATGTTAACTCTGTCTTGCCATGAAAAAAATATTTGTGTATTCACCAAGATAAACCTTGTGACATTACCAGACAGCCTGACTTTAATTACTGAAACCATGTGATCTGGGATTTCACTGAGCATTATGCTATCTAAAGAGTGAGGAGGACATCTCCCATCCTTCTTAATGGAAGCTCTCTCTGATTTCCTTGGCATCACATGGGGGACAGGGAATTTCCTTTTGATTACAACTTTCCTGTGGCTCTGTGGAATTAGATTTCAGCATTGTCATGAAATGAATTTAGTGCTCAGAGAATGTGACATTTCTTAATCTTATTCTGTGCTAAGAGATCCTGTCCCACTATATTAAGTAGACTTTATTGACTAAAGTATGTGATTCAGCCCAACTCCAGTTAGTTCTGCTCAACCTATCTCTAAGAGGTGAGACCTGTCTTAGAGTGAGACCGATGGCTTGGGGCACACCCAAATGTACAAAAATGTTCAGTATATTATAAGAATATATGATTGGAACGAGTCTTCTGGACATTTACAGGTTGTTGTTAACGGAAGGTTTCCTCAAAATCACTTATTCAAACCCTCACCCATACCTGTAGGGAACACTATATGAAACACCAAAATCATCCTATCACATGCTAGGGTAAAAAGCTAGGACCATTAGAGCACAGCCAATGCAACAACAGAAGAGTACTGTAGTTCATTATAAAATAACAGGCAGTGCTTTATGCATCTGGAAAGACTCTGAATGAAGATCTTAATTAACAGAGAAACTTATAAGGGGGGAAAAAAAGCCAAAGATTCCTTGTGTGTAATTCTGGAATCGCCCTGTGGGGTGCAAAATAAGTATAAAAAAACAAGCAGCAACCTTCCCATCCTTTACCTTTTGTCCTTCTAGGCTGCAGAACAAAGTCAGAATTGGATAAGGCCCTAGGTGAGGCCTGTTGAGTTTTTCTGGGTGTAATGACTAGGCCCTGCAGAACCCAACTGCCTGGGAAGAATTGCCCATGTACCTAGAGCAATGTGCACATGCCTGTACTGCCCCCCTCATCCTGCACACAAATGCCAGCATGCAGACACACGCTCAATATCAGTAGACTCTGGGCATGCTTGTATTGTGGTAGATTTGACCCTTCCTTTTGAAAAAATGGCCTTGATGTTCTTGTTCTCATCCACAGATCCAGACAGAAAAAGGCCTCAGAGCAGTAAAATGTCTGCATTTTATTATGGCAGGGGTTTTCAACCTTTTTAATAAGTGTACCCCTGGTGGCTGGATGTGGAGCGGGGGGGCGGGGTACACAGTCTGAGGGTAGAGGTGGCTGCCACATGCAAACATTCCCACTCTCTCACCCCCAACATCTGGCCAGCTGGGTAGCACCTGTGTGGCCCGCAGAGGGGTGCTGCTGCCTTCACCTCCCCCCAGCCCTGCTCCTGGGAGGTGGCAGCCCAGGGTGGTGGGTGGAGGTGCTCTGTCCCCTCCCACCCACACACACCCCCTAGGGCCTTCCCAGGTACCCCTGGGGGTATGCATACCCCTAGTTGACAGCCCCTGTATTATGGTGTGAATTTCCATGACCCTGACAGTGTGACCGCGCTAGCAGCCTCGTTGTAAAGAGGGCTTCCTCCTTTGTTGGTCTCTAGTACTTTGGAAAACAGACCAGTTTTCTTCTGTGGCTAATACGACGTCCCTGGCTCCTTCTCTAGAGAACTAAGCTTGCTGTAAAGCACTGGGCTAGCAGAGAGGGATGTTCCTGTGGCAGTGAAGTCATTGCAGAGGAAGGCCTGGCTTTGGGACTCTTGCCTGCCATGAGTCTTGTCCGGTCCTGTCTTTCCTCTCCTCCCATGGAAAACTTACCCTGAACTCCACATCCCTACCCTGTTATTCATTGAAGAAGGAAAGGTTGTAAATAATATTTTTTCCTTCCTGACTCCACCTCTCTTCCCCCTAGCAAAAACTGAATTTTCTTTGTTACCTCCTTAACGTGCCTCGGTATGAGGGATGATACAAGCATTCAAGGTTAGGTCCACAAAAGGATTTGGGTGCCTGAGTGCTTAATCACCTTCATAGTTATAAAGTTCTTCCCAATATCTAACCTCAATTTCCCTTGTTGCAGCTCAAGCCCATTGATTCTTGTCCTGTCTCCTGTGGACACACAGAACAATGGATTGCCATCCACTTTATAGCAGACCTTTTCAATTTTTTTAAAGACTGTCTTCTCTTTCCCCCACTAAATAATCCCAATTTTTCCAACTTGCCAATCAGTGTGCCTTCTTTCTCTTTTCTTTCAGGTGCACCGCAACCTGGGGTGCCATATTACACCGATCCAGGAGGACCTGTGATGAATCCCATGGCCATGGCCTTCCACGTCCAGCCCAACTCCCCACAGGGAAACCCAGTTTACCCACCTCCACCTTCCTACTGCAACACACCACCACCCCCATATGAGCAAGTGGTGAAATCTTCCACGTAACAACTCTGCTGCTATGTAACCTAACTCTGTAGGAAGAAGGTGCCATTGCAAAGTGACAGGGGTGGAGGGCTTTCAGCCCTTTTGAACACTTGCTGGTTCTGTAATCTCCCCCTCCTTTCCCATTAATGTTACTTGCAAGGGGTGATTTTTTTTTTTCTTTCTTTTTTTTCCCAATAGGGGGTGGATTTTCCTTTTGTCTTCAATTCAAGAGTAAAGTCTTTTTAAACCTTTTAATGGAAACAGATATTTAAATCCTTTGTTTTCTCTTTATTTATTGTTTTTTTAAATGTGTATATTAATGCGCGTGGCAAAGTATGGCAAGCAGCTCTTGAGTTTTTTATTCAACCCCAAAGTAATTGATGGAACGTGGAATTCCAATGGAAAGGAGAGAGGCAGCGAGTTGGGGGAGGAAGGGAGAAATGGGCCAGTGCAAGCTACTTAGATGGACTACGACCACCCGCCCACCAATCATGGTACATGGCTTTCTTATAAAGCTCTGTTCTGTGGCAATGGGAGACTAGTTGTTGTGGAAGCCATCAAATGAATGAGAAATTGAGATTAGTTGAGTCAAGGGGATGTGTTTTGTTTGTCCTTCTTGGACTTCATTGCTATAAAAGGTGGAGCTTAGAAACCATGAATGGGCAGGGCTGCAATGACTTGACCTGCCTGCACAGGACTCTGAATACGGCAGCTTAAACCTGGCTCCTCCTCTTCTTTGGACACGTTGTTGTTTGCCAAGGATTGTATAATACTGTTGATGATCTAAATGTAGTGGGGGAAGTGTTATCAGTGTACAGTTTCATAGAGTGTAAGAGAAAGAACTTAGAAATATCAGGATGCACAAAAGAGTTTCTGCCCTAAGTTTAATGTGGGGAAAAATACAGAGGAGGGCCCTCAGGTCCCAGTCTTGTTCCCTTGGAAATCAAAAGGAGTTTTGTCATTGATTTCACTGGGAAATGACTGTATCCTGGAACCATTCAGCATATTAGATAACCATATGTCTGTATCTGTGTCTGTGTGTACAAGAATGTTGTCCTCTCCTAGTGATGGATTCTGCAAAACCCTCTCTTACCACTGTCACAACTGCATAACCTGCAATAACCTTTTAGCCTGGTGCACAGACACTTTGACCATTCAGCTGCTCCTGGCAGCGAAAGCCCTGGACATTATGCTAAGCATCTGCACCAGGCTTTAAACAAACAAAGTAGTCCCTTTTCACTCGGAAGTGTTAATGGGGGTGATTTTTTTATTTCAAATATTTCCAATTAAAGTGTGGTGCTACTCTGAAAGTGGTGATGGGGAAAAATGGTGGCTTTCTAGCCTGTGTGTGTATTCAGTCGCATCTGCTTATATGAGTGACAAAAATGACTTGCTTTTTACTGCTCTTGGACTTGTTAAACCACTCCCTCAGCCCCTTGCCCAGCATACATAGAATTGTTTTCTAACTTTGTCTCTTGCAGCTGGGCCAGCCACTGAAAGAATAAGGATGTACACGTGTAACTCACAGCTTTCTCTGAAAGCACATGCATTGTCACAAATATAATCCTGGGTATTCTTCAGCCTGCAGAGCACTTGTTACTGATGATGACATGTGTCACCTTGGTTCTCAAGGCCCAAGTTAACTTTGAGGCTTGGCAATCAGAACAACTTCGCTTACAATCTGAGGGTCTTTGGTACAGAAATCGCTGAGTGAGAACATGGCAGCTTAAACCTGGCTACGCTTCTCCTTTGGACACTTCGTGTTGTTTGCCAAAGAACTTGCAGTGCTGCTTGTAGTCACTTTTTGAAGTGGCACCAACCTTTAAAGAGCAATATCCAGCTCTTCTAGTACAGGTAAAACTCATATTGAGAATCAGCAGTTCATGGCCACAGAGAGGAAAGAGAATATTTTCTAGATCCCCTCCAGTAATGTACACCCAAGGTGGGAATCTGCCTGGTGTAGCTACAGTGAAATTGAATCAATTACACATTTTATTACATACCATAATCCATTTTGTATCACTTAGTGTTGGACTTCAGCTAGATTCAGCCTGCTCTAAAGGTTTTGCCTTTGATTTAAATTAGATTAAGATTTGGCCCAAAGAAAATATTTAGATTTGTTTAGTGAATAAATATTAGCTAACTGCCAGGAGCTGTACTGTCTGTCTGCTGTTTGATCTGGGTTTTATCTCTATATCTGACTATTAGTCTTGCTCACACAGAGAAATCAATAGAGGGATAAAGACAATAAATATCAAGTTAATGCTAACAGTAAAGTTTGGTCATTTTTAGGGTTTTCTTACTACAGTCTTTTTAACAGCTGCGGGCATGATTCCAAGCCCACTTAGGCTGGTGTCAACCAGGAATAACTCAAGTTAAGTTGGTATAGTTACACTGTTAAGAAATTTAAAATAGGGCTCTGCAGTTGCACTTGCCTTTTATATTCTAGTCAATACCACATGGAGTCTCAGATCATAGCTTTCCATGTGTCCTCATACTCAACATATGCTTTTAAAAGTGTTGAATACAATGCTCATATCTACTTATCTTAGGCTGGAAGAAGGTACTCCATTTTACTGTACAATACTGTAGAATTTCATAGTACATGACATGTTCTTCACCTTCTATCATGCTAGTGATGTTTATGTATTCCCCCAAGATGTTTGACCTGATCTCTCATTTATCCCTTCAGACTCTGTTGTGGATTAAGAACTAACCGTCACATTCCAGTATCTTTCATCATTTCCCCCCCCATAAATTTAGAGAATGGGCTTAGCCACCTTCACCCATGCCCTTCCCACCAGCTTAATTTAAACTTTCTGTGCCACATTCTGAATCATCTTAAGGTACTGTATATGAGTAATAGTGAAGGGCAAAAGTCTCTCAGCTCCATGTAAATGATCTTAACTACCTAGCTGAATCTAAATCTTTTGGTAATCTCATTACCATTTTGGGTCATTCAGCAATTCCCACTGCCATGATGTCAAAAGTGATCTTGCAAACTCGTGTGTGCTTGGCTGTAAGCCGTAGGACATCAGTGGAATTCTCCATGTGCTGAAGGATAAGTATGCACATGCAGGTTTGCAGAATCAAGGCCACTGTCTGTTCTGATCTCCTCACCTATGTGGTTTTTTTTCCCCCACACACTTCTAGGTATACAGCATAGCGGGAGATTTGAGGTCATCACTACAGGTTTCCCCTCCAGGGAGAATCTTGCACTTGATGTTCTCTCATGTCGTCAAGCTACTTGGAGATTCACAGGTCTTAAAACCAGAAGGAGCCATTAGATCGTTTAGTCCAGGCTCATACATACCACAAACGAGAGAATTCCACCCATTGACCCTTGCATTGAGCTCAAGGATGAGAGGAAGTACAAGAAAAGTAGTTTAGTTTTTATCAAGTATTGCAGTAATAGTATGTTGTTCTGAGGCTATTGCTATTAAAATGCTTTTTCTAACCATCCACCAGGGAAAGGATATAGCTTTTGTGGTTTGAAATACAGGTTCGATGGACATTTTAGACGGGAATTAGCTATGTTTTGTTCAGGTTCAAAAGACCCATCTGTCTGCACGCTATGACTGTATATATTTTCTAAACTAGTGTGCACACTAACTTTAAAACTGCCTACCTACACCATATTATATGGCTGTGTGTGCACTGTCTTCATTTTTTTCTTAAATGAATCAAGAATTTCTTCTTTCTTTAATCAGACTGGGACCTATAGTATTAGAATATAGGTGGTGTTAATTTTTTTAAATATATGTATGTACATGATTAATGTGTCTTTTAAGAAAGCTAATGTTTTCCTGATAACATTGGGTGGAGCCCTTTTACAGTGAACTCTTATGCTTTATATTGAAATTCAGATTCTGGTAAAGTTTTTTTTTTGCTTTTTTTCAATCTAATTGATTGTTTCGTTATTTATGTTGGTGGATTATACCACTCCTTACAATGAAGTTAAACTCCTGTTCTAGTGAAGTTCTTTGGTACTTAATTGAAAACATAGCAGCTATATGAGTAACCCTATGAATTACTTTCAGATTGCTTGCATGCTTTTCCTCTCCTCTTTTTCAAGTTTTTTAACTTTTTTTCTTTTTTAGTAAAAATAAATAAATAAAATAAAAGTGGGGGGGGGAAGAAAACCCTGTACATTTTTTAGGGTCCTGTTTCATATGTATGTAAAATAAAGTTGGTCTGGGTGTGTACCTTGCTTCTTTTGTCCAAAACAATTTGGAGGTAAATGTGGTCAGAAGTCAGTATTTTTACAGCTCTGGCTTTTACCTTAAAACAGGTTCACTAGAAAGCTCCTTCAAGCTGCATTTGGTTAAAGATGAATAATTTCTAGCCATCTAATTACTTTGTATTGCTTTTCTCCTAGCTCAAAAAGGATTTATGTTAAGGGAAAGCTAAACTGTGAGGTGTCCATTTTATACAAAATGAAGGAACACAGTGCTAAAGCCACAAAGGGACTTTAGTTAAGGCAAAGTGCAGATGCCACTGAGATCTTCAAGAAGGGATTGGCAACCTGTGGGCCACAGAACAACAGGATCTGGACCACAGAGCTACAGGCAGCAGGGGCTTTGCTTGTGCCTCAGTTGGATCCACAGCCGATGCAGCTGCAAGGACAAGCAGTAGCAATAAGAGCTGGGTCCTAGCCCTGATGCACTTTGGACCCAAGCTGGCCATCCCTACCTGCCATCTAGCACTGGAAACATCTCGGCACTAGTTATCAAACAGGCACCTAGGAAGTTATGCACACAGCCATTTCCAATCTAAGAAAGCTGAGTTTCTTGGAGCCTCGTGCTTGAACCCAATAAGATTCTTAAGCCAGGCCCTGTTCCTGTCTACCTACATACATGACTGGGCACCTGTTGGGTCAGGCTTTGCTTAAGAAGCTGCTGACTTCCCCTCCTTGAACTAAATAAGCAAGGTTCAAACCAGTGTAGTGTACTTTTGAACCTGAGTCTTCCATACGCCAGATATGTGCTCTAATTGCCGGACCCAGTAATAAATTGTTTTCTGGTCAGTGGCCCAACTTTAATGAGGGAGGGGGTTGGCTGGGTGAAGAGTACTGCCCACAGAATAATCTATAGCAGTGGTGCTTGTGATTTTGGCCCTTTGGGCCAGATGAATGGCTCAGGGCCTATCTGTGGTCTGGATAGGGCTATGTGTTACCTCTGCCCAGCTTGGATCAAGCGCCAGGGGCCCCGCACTACTCTCACGTGGCTGGGATCAGGCTCTGGGGGACCCATGGTGCTCCTGCCCAGCCCTCTCTCACTATCTCTGAGGCTGTGGAAAGCACTATGCTATTATTTACGAGGGTGAGGAACCACCACTTTTTCTTTCTTTTCTGGCAGCCACTTTTATACTGTTCAAGAGCAAGTTTGCTGGGGTTGTTTGACCTCAGTACTCTTTCCTGCCGTGGCAGGGGGTTGGACTTGATGATCTGCTCAGGTCCCTTCTGACCCTACCAACTATAAGTTCTGCTCACTTTGGTGGAAAGAGGGACATGGGAACCTTCCTTCAGAGCTGGCTGTTATGGAACCCATTCTGAGTCGCCACGTTCCCCCCCATGTATAGGGAGGGACACTGTATAGGATCCCGCTCCAGTGGCAAGGCAGCCAACAGGAGTTACAGTGCTTGAGTCCTTTACTGTATCTGTCCCCAAAGTGCTAAGTGGGTAATTAATAATGCATATGTTGTGCCTTTAGGATCTGAGATGAAAAATGAGTTGGAGTGACACTGTGCTTTGATTGTAGTGCTGGGAATTATTCCCCTAATCTATTATATGGAGAGTATCATTACCTACGTTACAGCGGGAAAGGAATGTTACAAGTTGAATCTTCATAAGTGGTTATGATCTGCATACACACACTCCTTGATTATTAAACTAACCCGTATTTGACACGCAGAAACTCCATAAAAAACCCTCTCTTTTTATTTGACAGGCTGAATTGTTTTATAAATCCTTGTCAGGTTGGCAAACAGCTTGCTCACTTCAGTTCTTTGGGCCAGCTCAGAAAGTTTGACCATTATTGCTTATTAGTGTTTCAAAAAGTGAAGGTGTTGAGGTGGGCAACTTTCAGAATGGAGAATTTGGTCTTCAGCTTTTGTGGGGTTGACTGTGGAGATTCCACAGTGTATTTGGGGGTTGAAAGGATGGAGAGGACCCATGGAGAGGTAAAGAGCATGTGATAAAGTGACAGAGCAGATTATTGCAGTAAGATGGCCATGAAAAACAGATTGACATTGTGAAGGGCCTAGAGCAGGACTTAGCAACATTGTGGAACAGGTGGAAACTGGGCTTTTCTCGGAACACAGGCTACTTTCAACCCATCCCAGACTGCCAGAGCTGCAGCCGTAGCCACTGCCACTCTTCCTCTGCAGTGCCACCACCATTTTTCCCTGCCACCCAAGTAAAGCTCCCTGCTGCTGAAATGCTGTAAGCATCCCCCAGATCCTCCTCCCTGGTTCCACAGGACGTAGGGGGTTACAGACCTGTAGCCTAGAGCTAGAAATTGGCCAAGAAATAACCAAAGGATGTTCAGTTTTGGGGAAACATCCAGCATCCTGTGTATCTGGAAGAACCGAGTTACAACACATGTTAAATGGAAGGGAGAAGCTAGGGAACAGTAATGGCTAGAAAGGAGTTGTAAGGTGGGCAGTGTATAGCATGTGGGATGAGTTTGAAAAGTGCTATTGTAGCAAAGAATCACTGGAGTCTGAGCTGCATCTCCAGAACCACTGTACTGTTCTTTATGAAAAGCACCTGCAACACTGCTTAGCTGTCTGCATCTTGGAGTAGATCTACACTGCAGTCATGGCTGTGTTGGCAGCTTATGCAGACATGCCCAAGCTAATGGGGTAGGCTGCTAAAAGCACAGCACTGGTAGCATGGAACTCCAGCTGCCTGCAGTTGCCTTGCTTCTCATGCAGGCTGTGCAGCCCACACCGTGTTTCACACTCCTACAGAAAGACACCAGCAGGACCCAGGTTAGTTTTGTTAGTAACCCAGGCTACAGATGTTCAAAAGGTACCTAATGACTGAGCTGTGATTTAGCTGTGCTTTGTTCCCCTCCTTCCCTCTCCAGAAGCACCTAAGCAGGTGAAGTGCTAAACTCGCATTGAAATCAACCGGCCTGCTATATGTTTCTGAAAAGGCCACTGGGTGCCTATCTGTATCTTTGAAACCCTGGTCAGGTGGCATGTGATCTGCTGATGATCCACACTCCATACAGCACAGGAAGGCAAAAAGAGCTCCAAGGTCCCTAATAATCAAACTGGTTGGGAGATGATAAGGCTTTGCAGTCCAGCACCTAAGACAAAGGATTCTCTGGACTACCACAAAGCCATCAAAAGCTGTTGCAGCCAGTCTCTGATTCTTTGGGGAAAGAGAAGAAAGCACCAGAATATATCTTGCTAATTGTGCATTAAGGAAAACAATCTTCTACTCCTGCAGGCATGATAGCCTTTAGCAACTGAACTGTGCATTCATGTGGAGGCAGCTATTCACAGTGATCCCAAAGTCCTTCTCTGCTTTCCAAGGCAGTCATTTGGCAGCTTTAGTTTCCATCTGCGTTTCCTTGTATTCAGCTATATGGAAACATTTTTGTTGGACCATTTAACCAGATGATTCATATCATCCTGTAACAATAACCTACAGCCTTTAGCTACTACACTCTTAGCTGCTACAAACTTTGGGTCATTTACACGCTTTACCAGCTAGGATTTCATAATAGCAATTTATCCTGGAGGTCTCCACTGGGTCATTGATGCTTCCCAATTAAGGATGGTTTTGAGATCTGTCATTGAAACCATTTTTCCATTGATTGAATGTGTGCTATGTTGGTTCCATTGAATATAAGTTCCTTAATCAAAATGTCATGTTGTACAAAGCCAAATATGCCAGAGAAAACCAAGTGTACTATTTCAATGCAATTGGCTTTTTCAAGCAGATTTGAAATCTTGTCAAAAACAAATTGAGGAGGTTTGTTTGAACAGAGGCTTTTTTTTTCCATTAAACCATGGTGACTCGCATTAATTTTAGGTTTAACCACTCAGTCTGGGTTGAGATTATTCCTAGATTGTTCTTTGTGAAGAGAAAATGGATATGTCTACATATGAGAGGAGCAATATCAAGACTGAGAGCATACCCAGTAGCTTTATTGGCTTTTGCTTATTTTTTAGGCTAGGGACGGACATTCAGAAAGCCTGAGCCTGAATTGATTCAATCTTTGCAGGATAGTCTAACTTGGCT
>NW_017728886.1:92587223-92600254 GCF_001723895.1 Crocodylus porosus
CAATGGAAAAGGTCGACTTCAGAGTTCTCTTCTGCATTTCTTATTAGTTTCTCTCTGATATAATCATCAAACATCTCCTTTTTGGTTCATTCTCCAAGCTGTTTGTCTTGTGAGAAAGAAGTTCCAATTTCTAGCTCATCAGTGAGTTCTTGAGGAAGTCAGGACACTTGCCAAATTGCTATCGGAATGGTAGATCATATGGAAATCCTCCAGGACTTTTAGCTGATATGTACCTAGTCCAATCTTTTTTGAAACATTTTTATTTTCAAGGTTGACTTCATAAAGTATGGTGTAATGGCATGGGATGCTGCACAAGAATGTATAACCGCGAACCGTCTGAGCCAACAATATGCTGTTGTTTCAAAATTTGGTTCCTGTGGGTCCTTCTGGGTTTCAATCATTGGCAATTAGAACTAAAGCACTGTAAAACTACTAAAACTTAGTGGAAAACTACTGAAGTGTGGGCTAGCCTTTCTGGCAGACATACTACATATTAGCTCCACATTCTCTCTGCTCCTTTCCCTTCCCTAATCTGCCATGTGCCACACACAGAGACTGTCCATACTTGGCACATGCCGCAGGTTGGCCACCCCTAAACTACACAGATCACACCAATTAGGCTTTCCCATGTCATTTCACTCAAGAGTTTTGGAAACAGGTTTGTCATATGTTGGTACCTTGGCTTCTAGAACTGCAGTGAGGCTGCAAAAATATACACTGAACAACTTGTGTCATCCTTTACAGCAAGGATTTAAAGGATGTGCATGGCATGGGCGAAAAAGCTGCTCTCTTGTTAAGGCTCTAAATTCTCTGAACTCTGCACAGTTTGCTTGCCATATTTGCCCCACTGTCACAGGCTTGGCCTTTCAAATCAATGAATGAGAGGTGTTTCTTTTTACTGTTCAAGGAGAGCTTCTGTCATTCTAATACCAGTTAAATCTGTTGCTTTCAAGGATAGACTGAGACATTCTTTAAAGCTAAGGCTGCTTTCTCTCACCTCAGTTGCTGCTACTTCAAAAAGATTGAGCAATCATTGACGTCTGTCCTTGTCTACTGACGGCTTGAGTGCAGTCTCTCAAATGACAGCTGTGAACTTTCTTGGTGATTACTTGCCATTTGTCAGGACTTTTCAAGGCTTCTGTGCTCCAATGTTTCTCCTCTGCAGATTGAATAACTGAAACTGCCAGAAGTAGGAACATGGCTTTGTTGGCTGGAAGTACATTCATAGCTACTTGATTCTGATGAATCAGTTGGGAGTAAAGCAGTAAAAAAAATCTCTTACAAAATTCAATGCCAGAAAGAAGCCTTTTTACCTAAGATTATCACTGTTGCTTTTACTTTGGGCTATGATAATTTACATTATCCCTAAGGACCAGTAAGTCTCCCTATGTATGATAAGACAAATACAAGCTAATCTAGGAACTTCTAAATAACCAAGAACTAACTGGCTTATCCAGGTAGGAGGCACCACCTGTCATCTGCTCTTATCAGACAGCAAGTTCTGCAGTAGTGCCACCTGGCCAAGGTACAGACAGTCAAAAAGCCTGAGGCTGAATCAATTCAGTCTTTGCAGGTTAGTCTAAGTGGCACAGATTAAACTGAAACAGATGTGAACAGACGTTTACCTTTGATTCAGGAAATGCAGCCACATGCCTGCAGTGACTCAGACCAGAAGTCAGGGGCCACTAGAGCAGGCTCTCTGACTATGTATTCACTTCCTCTTTCTGCTGCCTCTGAGGTCTCTGGGATTTGCAGTCCAGAATTACAGTAGGAGGATTCTGCAGGGTTTCTCATGACTTCCTCTTCCTGCTTCCAGGTGCCTCTGGGATGTATAGTCCACCATTGCAGCCAGCAGTAAGTTTGAGTGGGGCAAGGGGTGTTTAACCCCCCACCCTGCCCCCAGACCCCAGCTGGAGTTTGTTGTGGGAGGGAGCAGTCTTCCCCCTGTAGACTGGGCTGCATCCCCAGCTAGGCTTGCCCCCTCCCCCGATGTCAGCCAGCCCTCACTGGTCCAGCTAGGGAGCAGAAGGGTGAGACCAGTCCTGCTCTCTGGAGTAGACAGCACAGCCCAGCTCAGGGCTGGAAAGCATGTTGGGGGACTGTGATTTAACTTGAACCAGGAAGGGGTCTGGGACAGACATTTCATAACTGGTTTGACTCAAATCAGTTAAGCTAGATCCTACATTCAACCAGTTTTATCTTAAACCAGTTTCAGCCATTTTTAAACTAGTTTATGTGCCCTGAATTTATGTTGTTACAGGTTTAAACCAGTTTCTGATCAGTTAAACAGGTTTGCATGTAACTTCTGTCCTTAGCTGTAAGGCACAAAAAATATAGGGGGCTGGAAAGCCATGACTAGCAGGTGTTAGACTTGTGGGCCACAGTTTAGCCCCAGGAGCCAAGTAGTTATAGCACCTCCCAAAAAAGGAGACCTGAATGGTAAACCCCAACCCTCACCCAGAGGTTTGAACTGGTATTTCTCTGACTTAACACCACCCCCAAAGGTTGAATATTATCCAGACATCCTCCCAGTTCTCCTTTTGAAGCTGACCCCCTGGGCAGCCAAGAGAGGCAAGCAGAGAGACCACCAGCTAGAGAGTGCATGGTTCAATGAGAGCAAGTCCTGGGTTCTAGCTTGGATACTTGATCCTGAGGAGGCAGAAGCTTCCTCATTGTATAGCTTGCTTCCTGTTTAGTTGAATGACTGAAATGTAGTAATGTAGACAGGTGTGGATGAGCAGAGCATCAGTTAGAGGGTGCTGCAGCAGCAAGCCACCTCTTCCACCCCACCAGCCACAGCTGCAGCAGCTGCCACCACCAGAATGCAGAGCGCTGTGCTCTTAATGGTCTGCGTAATAACCCCATCCCCACTCACTGCCCAGGTCATTGAAGGAGCTTATTAGGCCTCTGATTAATGCAAAGGGCAATGACTCAGTGTGAAAAGGACAATTGGAGAAGACGCTGGATAATGCCCAACCTCTATGGGGGGAAGGTGAAGGCTTTGAATGAGTGGCTAATTATTACTCGGCTACTGTGGCTGAAGCAGGAGGAAAGGGCAGGTGAGTGGAATTGAAAAGCAAAGGTGGGGAACAAGAGCCAGCAGGGGGAGATAAGGTGAGATGTGATGAGTGAAAAGGATAATTTATTGATTTAATAGGGAGACAGAGCAAGGAACTAAAGGACCAGATGGCAGAAAAATGATGTAAATGCATTTTTCATTGCTTATACAGAACAGGGTCTTTCATCATTTGGATAATTATATTCAGCTTTTTAACTCCCTAGCCTCAACCAGTTCATGAATGCTTCCCTGTAAGGAAAAAGGCTGCTTTAAGGGTAAGGGGGCTAAGGGGATGATAGTGGGTAGCTGGGCAGAGTGACAGTGCAATCCAGTTTGGGTCCAGCTTACCTGATGGCAAGGTAAAGATTGGGTAAAGAGGCAAGTACTTCATTGCTTTTGATAATGCCTCGAGCCATGTCAGGGCTCCTCTAAGCAGAAAAGGGCCTAATTATTGCTCTTTGCTGTGTGTTTTGGCAGTTGGCCTTGGGACATAGAGGACACTTATGCCCAGACTACTCAATAATGTGTTCACATTATGTAAATTAAACCTCCTTAGTCATTTCAGGGAATCAAGGTACTTTCTGCTCAGACCATAAGTTCCTTCCCCAACAGGCTGAGGAAACCTTTGGCTGTAAAAGCTGCTGCCCCATGTCCACCTCATTGCTTTGTCAAATGGTGCCCTTTCCTAATGACAGCAGTAGACAGAGCTGGTCTCGTTCTTCATTTTCAAAGGAAGGTGGAACTGTCAATCTGTGCCTGCAGACTAGGGAAGCAGATGGCAGATGGAGGGATCTTCAGGGAGCCAGTAATGAGCAACTTGTCAAAAGCACTAAGCTTTGAGGTACTTAAGAGCTTACTCAATTATTTTAGACAGAAAATCAATTCTGAGCCCTCACTTCTGCCATCTCTTCTCACAGCCCCATGTTACATGCCTTAAATGGAAGAGTCTTTGGCCTCTTATGCTGCAAGACCAACACAAGCACCAGAGCTCCTACGTCAGGCCTCAGGTTCACTTCTGTGGCAGGTTGAAAGACTGACAGAAGATTTGAGGGCTGGGGTGGGGGAGCTAGCTATAGCCCAGGAATGGGCTTAATGCCAGCACCAAAGGAATGTGCTTGCACACTCTTAAACCCCGCTCCCCAAGGGGCAGATGCTCTGCGGGCGTTCCACTGTTGCGGTCCCTAAATGCCCTAATAGCTTCTCAAGGCTGGCAGTTGTAGCCAAACCCAGCTTATCTTCCCTAAATAGAGAGGGGCATGGGAGCGGATCCTTTACTTAGATCACACTCAGGCCTGCTTCATGGCGTTTTTAGCACCTAGACACAGTTTGGAGTCTATTTTCACCTGGGCTAGAATAGGCTCAGTGAGGCACGCACAACTCTTCTGCCTCTTAACCCAGCTGCCTGAGGGCATCTTGGCCATAGCGGGGAGCAGATTTGGGGTCCAGGCCCTGATTGCCCACCAAGGACTTGGCTCCACATCTTTTATTTTTCAGTCAAGTGCTTTAACCACCACACAGCACTGCCTAGACTCTTCTCCACACCACCTCTTGTAGCTGGTTCAGTGGGCAGGCAGACAGTGGGAGATATGTGAGGTCAGGAGCAAACACATCAGCTTGAAACATGGCAGATCAGTGAGAAGTATGCTCCTTTTTCAAAGCCAGAGAGCTTTGAATTCCACAGTCCTGGACTGTCTCTCCAAAAGAGTATAAATTGTGCTACTGATTTATGTTTTATTTGATGATTAAAGTGCAAGGAAGCCATTAGGGACAGGGGCAAAACCCAGGGAACTTTCTTGTCCAGAGAAGCCTTTGTCTTCTTGACCCCCAGCCCCACTGGCTTGAGCTTGTCTTCCTGGTCCCATATATAGTCCCCTTTTGGCTGTCTGGTGCAGTGGTCTCCAAAGTGGGGTGCGCAAGACGATCGATTGGGGTGTGGGAAGAAAATGTTAGAACTTCTATTTCTATTTATTTTTTTATCTAAAAAAAAATAAGAAAGAACTTAAGCTTTACTAATATTTAATATACACTGGCACCCTCACTTGGTCTGTATGTCAGACGGTCACGTGTCATGTACAGTACACGAGTAGTACATATACATATAATTTATAAAAAATGTACATATATTGGGGGTGTGTGCTCAAGATTTTTTTACTGATGGGGTGTGCAATCAAAAAAGTTTGGAGACTAGTGGGCCACCTTCAAGAGGAGGGCTTAGACCAGGACTGCCTGACTTCAACATGGAAAGCGGGAGAGAGGAGGGGTGCTCACCACACCAGTTGCGAGCCCGAGGATGCATACCTGTGCGCCACATCAGATATTTGGTTACGCAGGCAATGCAAGGTTCTCCATTTGTTCCACTGGGGAATTTTAAACCTCTGCTAACTTGTGTAGCTGTTCAGAAGTCTACTTCTGTCTGATTGTGAAAAACTTGTGTCTTTGCATGGCTTGCGTCTTGTTCTACATAGATAACTGCCCTTACCTACTAGATATGATCAAAAGCCTCTGTCTCCTCTAGCAATAGCCTGTGGTTAGAGCACTCTCCTGGTACATAGGCCTCAGTGGACATTATGCATCTTAGCCCTTGAATTAGCTGTCGAGACTGCAGTTAGACCATCCCTACCTTTGCCAAGAAAAGGGAGACACGAGCCCCTTCAGGACAGTAATGCTAATGGGCTCTTTTGTGAGCCAGCTGGCAAGCATGCTCCTATGACTGCTAATGAAACCTGCTGTAGCATGGCATCTCACTGCCCATCTCATTTATTTGCTGTTCTCTAAATTATGCTTTCCAACTTCCAGGAGGGACTCACTGCTCATTTACACTGGTGCAAGCAAGAGGTGAATCAGAGCTGGTGTTTGTGTGGGCCTTGCTTTGGGAAGAGCAGGGAAGGCATGTTAGCACGTGTTCCTTTATACAAGCTGCTGGGCAAAGCATCCTAAGCATAACTGCTTTGTAAATTCAATGTAGCATGTTCAGATATTCCTTATACTACAGACCCTTAGCTCACTAATACTTTCCCATTAGCCAGATCTGTGTGTGTGTGAGTTGGGAAAAAGTTGTGGAGAGGGAAGGGGGCAGGGCCAAGTGTGCCACACTTCATAGCAACAAAAACACCCCTGCTGGACAAGGCAGGGGACAGCCTGTTGGAGCTAGTGGCAACCATGCCAGAAGCAGTCCATGAGGAGCTTTTAGAGACTTTTGGGCTCTCATGGTCACTGGCAGATCCATGATTGTACACCTGTCCTACAGAGTAGCGCCTGCTAGTTGTTGACCAGGACTGGGGCATGGTAGGAGAGGCTGGGCAGATGCCAGCATGACCACTGTAGTTGTGCCTCAGTGTCCTGACTGGGGCCTTCCCAGTTCTTGGCTAGCTATAACGGCAGGCCTAGGAAGATGCCCAGAGCTTTGAAACCATTGTGGAACCAAGATGGGTTGCAAGTCTGTTGGGTGAGTTGGGCTGAGTGTCAGTCTACGTGCCCAGGAGGAGAAAAATGTTGCTTGTGGCCCAGTTGTTACAGGCCTGTCGTAGGCCTGATGACACTCATATCAGGGCCTGGCCATCACCCTCGCTACTCACAAAACCAGTCACCTCCTTGGCACACAGTCACCTTAACTGGGAAGGGGAAGAGGCAAGGCAAATGGCTGGGCTGCAGTCAGCTGGGGGGAGGGGAGGGAGTGAGAAGTGGGGGGAAAAACCCTACAAGCACATACACACACACACACACACACACATACCTACATGTGTCCCACAGTGACTGACAGTTCATTCCACTGAACCTACAAGACACTGTTGTCATACCAGGTAGAGCAATACTTATTTTTTTTCAATGAAACTTCCCCTTTTGCTTGTTTTCTCTTCCATGCTACTTCCCCATTTCCCCATCCAACCTAGCCTCCCACTTGTCCATAACATGACCAAGTTCAACTCTGGTGCATCTCCATTGCCTGCAGGTGCCTTTTTTACTAAGGCTATACTTTATTAATCCTTAGGTAAAAATAATGAGAGTTTCTCCAAATAATAACAATAAAAAAATCTGTGCGCCTGTTTAAATCCATGTCTGGCAAAGAATGTGCTAGCAGCAGCATTTCATTATCACTTCAGGAATAGGTAATGTGGTGACAGGTGATGGTTTCAACCCTCTGGCATCTTATATTTTTGGCAGCTAACACCTGGGAATATATTTTCCAGGAAGACGTAAAGTAAAAAAAGCACAAATGTACTACTGGTACCATTTTAATCGGTCTCCACCTTTACAGGGCTGTAATAGTGGTAGTGTTGAGATGGGTTGGCAGAAATATCACCCTTAAAAGTCTGTTCCACCATCCTGTGCACCAAAAATGCACTAAACACTCACCAGTGTTTCCATACTGTCTGCACTTAGCTCAATGACTCTAAGCTACCTGCTTTAGGTTGACACACAGATTTTTTTTGTTTGGCCCAAAGCAAACCAGAAGGGGTTTGGAAGCATGGATTTTTATGTGGAATGGTCTGTGTCTCTGTATCACTGCAGGACAACCCAACCAGAAGGGTTGAAACCCACCCAAGAATAGGGCAAAGTAGGGCCAGGGTATGTTCAGTAGTTGTTTCTGAAGGCATATAAGATGCTTTGATCATAGACAATCCTTCTGATAGGCACCATCCATTAACCCTAGCAGAGCTGAGCAAACCATAGTACAGCAGAGTAGGACCGGGAAGGAGGGCACAAAGGGAAGAGGTTGTAAGTATGTGAGCTAGACAACCTTGTAGACTCAGTGGTTGCTTGATGTAGGATTAGGGTGTGTCTTCTACTATCTGCAGGCTTTGACTAGAGGTGCATGAATCCACTTCTACACCCTATGGGAGCTGGGCCTTCGGTTAATGTTTGGGCCACTGCAGCAGTCTATGGAACCAAAGGAAAAGCACCTGTCACACATCTTCTCCGCTTCCCTCTGAAAGCTGTGGGTTAACTGTTGGCTCCCAGCTATAAACTGAGTTGTTACTGAATAAGGCAGAGATCTGTGGGAGGGTTTGTAAAGTCTTACCTGCTTTGCAGTGCTGATATGGAGAGGGGGTGAGCTATAGGGCTACGTCTAGAGCTAGCATTATGGGGTGGAGAGATTTGTGTCACGTTGTATAACTGCTGTGTGTCTTACTGCACAGTAGTAGACCCATGCAACACATGGTAACAGGTACTTAAAAGTGAGATTCATGAAGGCTGGAGTGCTGTTCCGGTGACCCATTAGAAGGTGATGAAGATAGGGCTGCAACTTAAACCATGCTGCTCAAAGAGTGCTACACAGTGTGGTCTTGCATACAGCTGCATTTAATGCTTTCTGAAAAGGCCGTGAAAAAGCCTCATCTCTGCAGCTTTAAGAAAAAGGGAAATGTAACAGTTGAAACACATTACACAACTGACTTTTATGAAAGGTTTGGTGGATACTCCCTTAAAACTGGAAAATATCTATTAGCCTCTGGGCAAACTTACTGGGCAGTAACATTTTGGACTGTAAGAAGTTTTGTAAAATCAGAGGTTTTTAAGCTTAGGCTGAAGAATCTATTGCCCAAACATGTGATACGCCGATCCAGGGAGGCAGGCAACCAGCAAGCAAAACTGCACTGAGGTGACCTGTAGTAAAGATACTGCTTCGGACTGAAAACGGGGTCAGCAGCACTGGGGAATTTTCAGGGCTATTAATGTGAAGGTTAGAAAAATATGCTGCAGACTTGTTTTCACCCTTTGAGATTTCTATTTCATTTAATAAAATGCAAATAGTAGCTATTCATCTGCTAAGGAGGCCAAAACCATTTTTGTATGGTGAAATGGGCATTTTATGTGCATGAAAGGTGTTGCTTTTTTTTTTACAAGTTACCACCACATATAATGAATTTTACTAATAAAACCAAAGAACCAAACATTAGCAAATTCTTGTTCTACACACAGAGCTTCTCGGATTTTAACAACACTGCTGTTCTTTTGCAAGAGATGGATTATTACACATGGACAAGGCAAAATCAAGGACTCTTTGAGACATTTTAAAATATTAGTTAGCTGTAGATCCTGGACACGCACACAAAAAAGAAGAAAATCCTAGAATTTGCTGTTTAAATACACAGGCAGACCTACACAACATCCACACCTGCTGGCCCACTGCCTTCCGTGCATCACAAAGCTTGCAGTAACAAAAAGAAGGATCCATTGCAAAAGATGTGTGAAGATGAGAACAATATACTGCTGTACCTGTCTTACTTTACACAGTACATTTCCAATGGAGCTAGTGCCCATAAAGAGAATTTCGAGGAAAATGGCACCAACTTCAATCAGCAGCAAAGGTCTGGGAGCCATAGATACAGGCAGATAGCTGGCAGCCGTCCTGGGCCTTGTTTTGACTACTTTGAACATTTTTTTCCAGTGATTAGCCCAGTTACAGAACAGCTTTAATACATGTTATTTTTTTTAAAACTAGCCTCTAGAAAGAGCACATATATTCCATGCCACTTCCTCCTGATGAGATTCTGCTGCATATGTAGAGAAGTCTTGCAGTTTGACAAGAAGGCAGTGAGGGACAAATCCTGCCTTACCTACCTAGACTTGGTTTGTTCCATTGTTGCATGACAGTTGTAGAATAAAAGTAGTTGGTAAGGTGAACCACCGGAGAAGCAGGCTGGAGCCCAGGTTGTTATTTTAATGGGCTTCCACAGCAGGTCCATTTCCTTACTGAAGAGCATACTTGCCAAGACCAGGGATCAGAGGGAACATGAACTGTTCTTGCCCTAACTATGCCAACTATAAACAGCCCAGTTGGCATGGCCTTCTTAGATGCATTGAATGCAGGTTATGGAGAAATGAACTAATTAGATAGAATTACTAGGGGTCAGGAAGGGATTTGGTGTGCATCAAGTCCACAATAGCTGTGGCTACTGAAAGATGACCTGGGAGAGTCTAACTGTGAATGAAACAGAGTAAAGGACCATCGCTCACCTGTGTGTTGCAGGACTGGAGCAGATATATGAAACAGCTACCTTGGAGCAGCTGGCAGGTGGTAAGTCCTCCTGCTCCTTTTAACTCAGTAAAATTGGTTTGTCAGTCCAATTCCCCCAGTGTAGTCCTCCCCTGCTCGGGCCAGACGCTTCATGGCCCCTTTCTTGCGTGTTCATGTTCTTTTTACCACCATCTTTCCTTCTCTACTAAGTAACCTGTTACCCGTGTCTGTACTTCCATCCCTTCCCTTTCCTGAATGGCAGCCAGCCTTGGATGCCTCTGTCTTCTACTGGGTTTGCAAATTCTCTTGTGCTGTTTATGTCCTACAGACCCACCTTGACCAACACTAGATGTGAAGATACGAGCTGTACTGTATTAGATTGCTTTTCCATTTGTACTGCTTCCACTAGGGCATGAAACTAAGACAGAATCTTAGTTTAATAACTTGCAAATAATGCCTGAGAAGGAAAGTAAGTCACTTATTACTGTTCTGAGACTGATTATGACAACAGGCCTGTGACTCAACAATATGAAGGCAGAGTTCATAATTATGTCAGCACATGAATAAAAGGTTAATTGGGTCCCTGATACTAGTCAGACTATGTCCATAGTAGCTGTCAATTAAAATGAGATACCTGGAAGAGTATAACAGAAGAAGAGAGCATAAAGCTTTATGTACCATTTGCTGTTGGGACCTATTTTGAAGGAGCTCAATTCTCTTTGTGAACTAGAGGCCTAGAAACTCATGAGTACACAGAGGTGTAACAAAGCTGCACAATACTGTTAGGGTGAGTTGATAATGCACCACATAATGAAAATGAAAGTATTAAAATGAAAAGTATTAAAATGAAAATGAAAATTCAAGCCTTAACTGCAGGGACTGGGGTTTTTAAGACACATTTCAACTGCAGGTCAACACTGATAGGTTGTTTGCTTGTTAGTACTTCTGTGCCTCCCACAAAGCTAACAATTGCCCCTGTCATACTAGATTTTTCAAATTTAAAAAGAGAAGAAGGTGAAAGAAGAAAAACTCATTTTCTGATTTCAGAAGTGGTGCTAATTTCTGAGTTACCAGCAAGAAGCTTCCCTGGCCTCTCCCTACATTTACTTGCATATTTTAGATCACACAACTTCACAGGATGCGCTTATTATAAACCAAAGTATGTGAACAAGAGACATAGAAATGCTCTCACTGTTCTACTGTTGTTTGCTGGAACAGATAACAGCATGCAGTCCCTAAATCACTCATCAACAGAGAACAAGAAATAATATGTTCCTGCTGCAACTGTATAGAGAAGTGGCTCTAAAAGCAGGAAAGTTTACAATTTCCATTAATGATTTTGGATGCCTCTATTTTGGGGGACAGTAATGAGTTCAGGAAATGAACACTGTGTGAGAATTATTACTTACTCAAGTTTAGGCCTGTCTCATTAAACGTCTCTGTACAGGATGAGAAAAACAAAGCAGTAATACAAACACGCTTTGTTTTGTTTCAAAATTACCAATTCACTTTAGACAAGCAGGTATTAAATGTGGGTACCATACTATCCAGATTTCTCTTGTTTGTCACATCAGACAGAATTGTATCAGTAGTCACACTGCAGAAAAAGGTGCTGCTATTGTTAATTCATGCACAAAGGGACAGGACTAGGATTCACACAAATGGAGAGCGTTTAGCCTACTGCAAAAGACTCATGTCCACAGACAATACCAAGAAACATGCAGACACGTGAAAGACCTGAAGAGAAGAATTGCAAAAAAAGAATTCAGAACTTAATTTTTCTTTCTCCACCACTGAAGGCAAAACTTCAACAAAACGTGGATGTGGCTTCTTCTTTCATTCATGCTCTAATGACTTGTGGTCCTTTGGAGAAGACGGTGAGAGAAGGGACTAGCCTGTCCCTTGTTTAGGATTAAAAGTTGGGTCAGTATCAGAGGCACTAGACAGTCTCATCACTTTTGGTATCTAGTTTCCATTCAAATGGATTTCTTAGCTGTCCTGTTCCACTTTGTTTTCTCTCTTTTGAGGTCCGAGTTCAAATGCTGGAAACCAGGAAGTCTCTGGTACCAATACATCCGAAAGGAAGTGAATAGCTCCTGCCATGCCTGAAACATATACATTGGTTTCTTCTTTTTACTATGTCCTAGGAATCAAAACAGTTCAAACCAGAAGTAGCTCAACCAATCATACCAGCCTCCACCCAGCCATTCTTTGTACTAACATGGTGCTAACATGGCTCATAGTCCCTGGGACTTTGCCAGACTGCATGGATTCAGCTGCAGGAGTAAGGGCTTAGGTTGTACACACTTCAAATCAGGGACAATTTCTTCCTCCATGTTTGAAAACAATATTTACTTAATTCCAAGACAAGGTCTTTTCCCCCTATTCATCATGGGGAAAACAAATAATGTCCTCTTGGACTCAGGTATCAGACTCCTCTAACTGGGAGCTGTAGGGGGTGGCTGTACAGGGAGTCTGGTGTGGCTAGGGACCATAGCAACAGTACAGATTCCTACTCAGCTCTCTGCCCAGCTCATCTCCCCTGTTTCTCTCACTGGCAAGGAAGAGAATCTGCTGTGGTCTCCAGTCAAGCCAGGCTCCCCACAGCTCCCAGCTGGAGCAGTCCAACTCCCAGCGGATGCAGGAATGGGGCACGGATGGGGAGCCCCAGAACTACTCTCGACCGTCTCTGGCTCCATGCTGTAAGGAGCAGCACACAACCTGCTTCTTCCAGCCTGCTCCCACTCAGCACGAGAAGGAAGGCAAAGGTTGGGCAGAGAAGGAGGCCTGTGCATTGCCCCCAAATGGCCCCAGTTGAGCTGGCACCTTTTATACCTGCTCTCTGTAGTGCAGGGCAGGAGTGGGTCTGGGGAAAGCAGTGGGGGTGGGGGGCAAGACTGCCTACCCACCACCTGCCCCTCCCTCCCTGCCACTGCTGCTTTCCTGCTACGTTGTGGGGACAAATTCAAAGATAACTCCCCAATCATTAGATTCTAGGTTAATACGTTTTTCCAT
>NW_017728886.1:92600354-92625937 GCF_001723895.1 Crocodylus porosus
AGTAAAGTTCATTTTGGGTAAATAAGGTATTTCAGTCTAAAATGTTCTAAGTTAAACTGTCTCCATGTGGGGAGCTTTGCAAATAACCTCCATTTTCTGAAACCTCATTTGTAATAAAGTTGGCAGACCCCAGCATGCTGGGTAAGCAAGGTATAGGGCTGTGCGAAACAGCACCGTTTAATTTCAACTTCTGTTTCGCCATTGTGAAGGGACAGTGTTTCATTTTGCATTTCATTTAGTTTCGAAGCACTGTTCCATTCAGTTTCTTTGAAACTGCTTTGCCCGTTTCGACGGGTTTCACCCTTTCACTCATAGGCTATAATGGGGAATCATGAAAATGCCTATAACTTTGTCATTTCTTGCCTGATTCAGATGAAAACTGCAGGGATGCCCCTTCTGAGGGCATGAAGCCTGCCAAGTTTCAAGGAGATAGGTACAGGGGTATTTGGGAAACTGCACCTCAAAGTGCAGAAAGCAAAACTCGTGTCACTTGCCGGCAGCAGCAGCCTCCTGTCCTCCCGCGTACAGATCTGGGGGTCCACACCCTCGGGAAGGCTATGCCAGACTCCTCCTGGGGGTGCGGATCCCCGGATCTGCGCTCGGGATGACAGGAGGCTGCTGCTGCTGCTGCCTGGGACTGGCACTGGGCGCAGCCTGTGCCCAGTGCCAGGAAGACTGATGCTGCTGCTGCCCTGAGGCAGCAGTGGCAGCCTCGTCATCCCGCTCGCAGATCTGGGGGCCCACATCCCCGGGAGGAGTCCAGCAGCACTGGAAGGGCAGGTTGAGCTCCGCGGGGCTGGCAGAACCGCTTGGAGCACAGTCTGGGCTCTCCCTGCCTCCCACCACCGGGCTGCACTCCAAGTGGCTCCACCAGCCCCATGGAGCTCCGCCTGGCAGTGGGAGAGCCAGTGGCAGAGCCGCTCAGAGCGCAGCCTTGGCCAGTAGCTCTCCACCTCCTGCTGCCAAACTCAGCTCCGTGGGGCTAGTGGAGCTACTTGGAGTGCAGCCCAGTGGCAGAAGGTGGGGGAGAGCCAGAGCTGTGCTCCGACCGGCTCCACCAGCCCCACAGAGTTCAGTCCAGCAGCGGGAGAGCCAGTGGTGGAGCCGCTCAGAGTGCAGCCCTGGCCACCGGAGCTGGCAGAGCCGGCTGGATCACAGCCCTGGCTCTCCCCCACCTCCTGCCACCAGGCTGCACTCTGAGCAGCTCTGCCAGCCCCACAGAGCTGAGCCTGGTGGCAGGAGGCGAGGGAGAGCCATTGGCCAGTGCTACACTCCAGGCGGCCCCGCCACTGGTTCTCCACCAGGCTCAGCTCCATGGGGCTGCGGAGCCTCCAGCTGCCGCACTGTGCTTGCCAACGCTGCACTCTGACCAGCTCTGCCAGCCCCATGGAGCTGTGCCCAGTGGCGGGAGGCAGGATAGCCAGTAGTGAAGACGCTCGGAGCATGGCCCTGGCAAGCACAGTCCAGTGTCGGGAGGTTCTGCAGCCCCACGGAGCTGAGCCTGGCGCACGAGGTGGGGGAGAGCCACTGGCCAGGGCTGCACTCAGAACCAGGGGTGTGCTTGGAGTGGCTCTGCCACCAGCTATCCCGCCGCCTAGCTGAGCTCCACGAGGCTGGCAGAGCCGCTCGGAGTGCAGCTCTGGCTCTCCCCTGCCTCCTGCCACCAGGCTGCTTCAAAACTTGAAAGCTTTCAAAACAGGTTGAGTGCCCTCATTTAATTTCAAAGCCTTTTGGAAGCCTTTTGTTTAGTTTCGATTTCGCTGTTTCAAGCTTGAAATGCGTCGAAACATCTTCGAAACGAAACACTCGTCAAAATATCACACAGCCCCAGTAGGCATGTACACATGTACATAGAAGCTGCATGCACATGCCTCAAAAAAGAAAGGCCCTTGTGTGTTAGCTGTCATACAAGACACAGTACAAAGGAAATTTCAATATCAAAAGTGGTAAAGTCATCTTATCACTTTTAGATAAGTATTGCTATTCTGCAAAGATACCTGTAATGTTTTCCAACTGACTTCTCCCACCGGTGGTATATACCAATGGTCTCCAAAGTGGGGTGCACAGGATGATCCGCTGGAGTGCAGGAAGAAAATACTAGAACTTCTACTTATATTTATATAAATATACATATATTGGGGGTGCGTGTTCAAAAATTTTTTACTGATAGGGGTGCACAATCAAAAAAGTTTGGAGACCACTGGTATATAGCACTGTAGGAATGGTTATTTTGTAGTTTAACAAGATAACAAGGATTGCTCTCCAAAACAATTACTTCCTGTGTGTTGAATTTGATTTTTTTTTTTTTAATAAGGCTTTTTTTTTTTTACCTCTTTTAGATAAGAAACATAAGGCAGGAGCTGTTGCAGTGTTTTAATGAGAGAGGATGTTTAAAAGACTGCAAAGAACCCAGCCCTCCCCCAGTCAAGTTTGCCAGCTTTTATACTGCTCATTCAAAGTAGGAAAGCTTTCCTAAATAGGCCTCTGGTGTGAAAGAAGATATCTTAAAGCAGTGGTGCTCAGGATCTGTCCCATGGAGCAGTGTCATTCAGCCTGTGAGTCTCTCCATGTGTCTGACAATTTGGCAGCAGAGGAGCAGCAAGTTTCAAGATCCATGGAGATCCCAACATGGCCCAGCACATGGGGTCAGGCTGGTGTGTGGCCAGGTCAGGCACACCAACCCTGCGCTGGACCTGGCCCCACAAGGTTGAACACAACTGTTTTAAAAGGTACCAGGGCCCAGTTTTATTCAAGCATGTTTAGGTTAAAACTCTCACAGAGTGAAAATGCTTGTGCATGTTTGTGAAGGGACAATTTTGAACCATTAGATTTTGCAAAATTTGATTATTAATAATCATCTAAAATGTGAGCCTCAAGAGCTGTCAGTCTCTCCCAAACTGTCACTTCCATTTTAAAAAGAGGTTCTTACAGGTCACCATTTACCCCTAAGCAGTCAAAAAGGACAAAGCTGCTGCTTCCTGATCTCAACAGGTTTCTCATCTTTTGAATGCCCTTGGTTTATCTTACCAGTGACTGAGCAAAACTGCATTAAGTCCTGTAATTTCACATATTTATGCTAGATGGCGCACTAGACTCAGTTTACAAATAAAACAGAGAAGCTGGTTTAAAACCATCTCAGGTTCAAGACTACGGTTCTGTTTTGGTTTATGTAAGGATCAAGGAGATTGCAGGAAAACATCCCTTGAAATCTATCTGGGGAATAGCTGAAAAGACTTTAATTGCCAAATGGCATTTTCCCCCCTCTCTCTAGCTTTTGAGGGAATTTGGATGTTGTTAGGGCTCAAGGAAGGGAACGTTAGCCTTGCACTTGTCAGGGCTTAGTTTTGATGGGCAAGTTTTCCAACATGGCTCAAAAAAAAAAAAATCACATTTACTTGTCAACATCCTCACCCAGCCCCTCACTTGTGATGATCCATATGGTATTCCTGTGAGGAAGGACCATCATCCATCCCACTGTCCAGACTTTTGTCCCAAGACACACTTGTATACAGAACTCCAAAAGCTGAGAACTCACCAGAACCTGGTGAATCTACTGAATTTCTATACTAGAAATTGGTATAGTGCAGATTTTAAAAGATTTTCTACATAGAGGACGAGATCACAGCTTTCTTGGCTCCCCATCACGAGCCACAACCACAATATTGTATTTCATCCTGATGCAATATGGCTAGTAGTAACATCACTTTACCTTCAAAGAGGGAGTAAGGTCGGTCGGGAATACGACATCCATGAGCACCATACTCTAAACACCACTCTGCAAACTGTGAGGGCAGAGAGGAAAAAAAATATATATGGTTGCTAAATGAATATTTAGAAAAGGCAAACTTAGACAGCACTACATGAAGACATTTTCATACATAGAAAATACAATGAGACAAGCAGCAAAAAATAGGAATCATTATCTAAGATTGAAGCTGGCCTGTTTTACTCTCAATAATACTGCAACTAATTTTCAGGAATTAGAAATGGGAATTAACTGAAATCCTCACTGTGGTGATATAGATGAACTAGCGGGACTGTATTTACTTACCTTTAATGCTGGACATCATGAAAGACAGGAAAAACCCTTGTGAATATACTGACAAGTGAGTTTCAAGGGCAAACAGATGCTGTACTATAAAAGCAGCTCTTTCTCTCTCTTGCCACTAATGTACCCTTGTGGTCATGACTCTTGCCCATTAATCACATTTCTGTTTCCTTCCCTTGCTCATGTTCTATTTAATATTCAAGTACTATTAAATTAGTCTTATTTTTGGCCTCCCTGAGCCTTCTGGAAAACAAAAATCACTGCAAATACAAGTAGATGATTACAGTTGTCAATACTTTTTTTTAAATAGTTGTACATTTTCTGGATTGGGTTGTTGGGATTTGTTTGGGATGCTTCTGCCTTGAGCGGGGGCTTGGATTAGATGATTTCCTGAGGTCCTTTCCAACTGCATTTTACTGTGATTCACATTAAATGGGACTCTCCATTAAAATCTGTACATTTCCAGGTATGCTTGATTAGCATTTGGACAGCAGCTGGGATACTTTGTCTAGGCCAGGCTTGTCCAACAAGCCATTTTATCTGCTGCGGCCCACCAAGCCATTTTATCCGGCCCATGGCAGCAAGGTGAGGCAGGCAGGGCCTGCCACGGGCCCCAGCTGGCAGCAAGGAGAGGGGAGCTGCTTACCCCCGCAGGGCCAGGCTCATCAGTGAGCCGGGTCCTGCCACCACTGCCCCGAGGGCTGCGTGGCGCAGGGCTGCCCCGGCCGCGCTTTATTATACAAGCTGGGGACAGCATGTGCAGCTTCTTGTCTGGATCCACACCTTGCCCCTGGCTGTGGCCAGGGGAGCTGCAGCATGGCCCGCGCCCTGCCCGCATGCGTGGTAGACAGAGGCACAAGGTAAGTTCCTGCGTGGAGCTGGGGGTGCCTTGGGGCCGGGGCCGCGGGGTTGCCAGAGCCAGGCTGGGTGGGAGGCAGGAGGAGCCTGGCCCAGAGGCACTCTACGTCCAGCCGCCTCCTTGGTGGTTCAGGTTCTGCTAATGTAGCCTGCATGGCTGAGGATGGGGGTCTGCATGCTGCTGGAACAGCCCGTGCAGTGAGGGGGTCCTAGGGGCCCAGCCTGTGCAGCACATGCTGGTGTCATCTAGGGCCCACAGCCTCACCAGATCTGAACAGCCCTGGACTACCTTATCCTTGTAATCTCTTCCACATCTCTGCAGTATATGCCTACAATTTCTATTTAATTAACCACAATGACCATGATCAAGTTAGTAAAGGATCTCAGGGATAGTTAGTCCAGGGCTGTTCAGATCTGGTGAGGCTGTGGGCTCCAGATGACACCAGCATCTGTTGCACAGGCTGCACGCTATAGGGGTGGGCCCCTAGGACCCCCTCACTGCATGGGCTGCTCCAGCAGCATGCAGACCCCCATCCTCAGCCATGCAGGCTACATTTGCGAGACATGGACCACTCCTCCCCGCCCCACAGGCCTTTCCCCCTTGCACAGCAGTGGGAGTGGTGGCTGCCCAGGCCCAGGCCCTATATATTAACTGCTTGCAGACCCCGTGTCAACTGTGGGCGACATCCTGGCCCCTTGTGGGCCACGTGTGGCCTGCAGGTAGTCAGCTGGGCAGCCGTAATGTAGTCCAACCCCCTGCACAGAAAAATGTTGTCCTGTTCCTAAGCCATACCAAACACACATACTTTCTGAAAACCACAACTTTAGCTAGGCACATTTCCAGACCCATTTCATTGTCATTTCCTGCAACTTCACTGGTGTCGAAGGTCACGTGACATCACTTCCTGATGTGATGCCTCTTCCTGTGAGGTCTTTTAATATGGCTTGCCTGCCCACTGGGTGATAAAAAGTTCATGATCTGGCCCCACATTCAAAAAGCTTGGACACGCCTGGTCTAGGCAATGCCACAAGTACTGCACTAGCCTTAACTGCTTGCAACACGCACCTGGGAAGATTTTAAATGATAACAACTGCATACGAGCGCCTCAAAATCGGCCTACAGAAATCCCATGTATTCCCTGGGCCATCTTGGCTTCATTATGCAAACTGTTGCTTTTCTACAGTGTTGAAGGAAAAAGGGGGCTTTGAGCTGAAAGATATGTGCAAAGCACCTGTTCAAATACTCTTGCCTCTTGTTTTGAACAGACTTGCGGAGGACAGACAGCTCCTCCTTTGCAGCAGAGGTTGCCACCGTTCCATTTTTGCTAAACTATTTTCTTTGAGCAGAGAAAGACAATTAGCTATGTAAGTCTGAAGTCCATCAGAAAACAGGTGAGAATTGCTCCTTATGGACTAAATTTAAATTTAGATTTAAAGAAATCTATTAGCCTAAAACTTCACTAACACTTAGAAAAATTCTGTAGACACAAGTCTAGTTCTGCCTTCACTTACAAAAATGAATACTGTAATTCTGACTTCCGGGGCAGTCATATCTGTATGACTGGGAGAAGACTCGGACCTAAAAGATTACATGTATGAGACGTATTAATAGTTAGCGATTTTGTTGTCGTTTGTTTTTCTAAAGCAGTTCTCCCTCCTCGGTGAGAGCCACTTCTGGGGGCCTATGCTAAAGTAGAAAAAAAAAATGGAATAGGAGAAAGGGGTAAATATATATCCTTTGTCTTCTGATTTAATTCCTGATTTGGTCTCAGAGTTGCTCATTGGGACAGACCCACCGCATGACAAGGAATACAGGCAGAAGGCAGAGTAGATTTGCATCTTACAGACTTTTTTACAGGGGAAAAAAAAATGTGTTCTGGCTGCAATGGTCAGTAGGAAAGCAGCTGGCCCAGGATAAGTTTGTGCATGGGTAGGTTCTGACTTCATAAACTGTTTAAAAGTGTTTTTGCAACTTCATTTGCAGAGAAAAACTCATTATTCCTAGCTATGTGAGATGGAAGGTCACAGGACCTCCCTCCACTCGCAGAGTCTATCTAGCAAGCAGAACAGCTTGTGAGCTACAAACACTCAGTAAATACCTAATTGGGGTATGCAACAGCAGACAAGTCTCTATCTTCAGCCTTGTGCTATCAATGCAAGCAGATGCTATGGTGACTGACAGAAGTCGTGTCATTATCTCCAGAGATATGCGTAGGTGCTCAGTGCCACTGCACACCCTATTCTATGCTGTTACTTTATGGAAAAGTGCCAGCGGGCCCTTCCTTAGCACAGTTGAAAGAATCTCTCATCCAAGTACAGAGGAAGCTGCTTCAGCGTGTTGGAGACTCCCAAACACAAAAGGGTGGCAATAGTGCCACACACTAGTGTCTTCCCACTCCTGCAGAAAAGGCGTACAACAAAAAAATCCTAGAGTGCTGCAGGATGATGCTATGGTTATTGTACTAACCTGGAACAGGGAGTTTAATATCCTGCTCCGACATAGCCTTCCTGTGTGACCTTGGACAAGGGATGAAGGCAGTGTCCAGGTTTCACTTGCTCAGCCGTGGCACCCTCAAACACGCTGCGCTGTTCCATGCACATCCCCTCCACACAGAGCAGCGTGGCTGTGCTAGTTACCTACGTTTGTGCAGCATCAGTAATAGCTTTCACTGTTTTCAGGCAGGGAAGCAGCCCAATGCATAGTGTGTTTGAAAGCAATGCTGCCAGCTATGGTAAGTTTCGAGTGGATGCGGCCTAGGTCACTGCCTCATTTTCCTGTTTCTAAAATGATACTTATCTATGATTCTCCCTCACCCACTTACCCTCATATTTATCTGGGGGCTCCCCCAGGGATCCTCCCCCTCTATATCTTCTTTGGATAATCTTCTACGAGCACAGATCTTCTTTTCTCCTTTTGTTCCTAAGAATTTTGGCCTGTCTCTAATGCTCCCTTTTGGATGTCTATCTGTCAGCTCCCGCTTAATAACATGGCTAACCATGCTAAATTTCACATTGTCCAAGTCCTTTCTACCTCTCTTCTCTAGTGATAGTAGACATCCCCATCGTGTTATCCGTCACTCAGGCCTGTATTCTGGACTCAGATGTTGCCGTAGGTCTTCACATCCAGGCTGACTCTTGGTATAATGTCTCAGCCTTTCCTAGCCACCAGACAACTAAAAAAATGTTCTCTGGGCTCTTATCTGACATCTCAGTTCTTGCAGTAACTTTTCCTCTGGCATTGACAAATGCAATCTTGTGCTGCCAGGCCCATCCAGGATGCTGCTGCCAAGGATCATCTTCCTAGCTTGTCGTTTTGACTGTCCCCAATTCATTTACATTCCTCCAGCAAGTCTCTCTTCTGTGTTGCATATGCATAAGCTACTTGCCTTCACTTTCAAAGCCCTTCACAGCCTATCCCCACTTGAGACAGCAAATCACATTCAGCATTAAAATAGCTTAGCTGTGGCCCAGCCAGGAGGGTCAATTCCACTGCCTGCTTATTTTCAAGCAAGCTCTTTTGTGACTTTTCCTATCCTACTACTTAATAGGGCTGTGCAAAGCTTCGGTAGCCGATTCAGTTCGGATGAGATTTGACCCAAACCTCCAAATCCAAATTGAATTGGGAGACCAGTTAAAAGGTCTGAATCAAATTGGAAGCCTCCAAATCGATTCGGAAAAGATTCGTCCATAGACTATACAGGCAGCAGTCCTCACCACGCTGGACACAGCTGCCTCCGGCTGGTAAGTCTGTTGTGGAGGGCAGAGCGGGGAGGGAAAGAGCATGAGGGAGGTAGGGATTAGGGCTGGAACAAGCTGCCAGCTGGTACAAGCTGCCCGGGGGGTGCAGGACGTGGGCATAGCAGTGCTAGGGGCAGGGGGCATGATGCAGGCATGGCTGACTCCGGGGAGAAGGGGGCAAGTAGAAGCAGGGCATAGCCCCTGCTCCCAGTGGTGCTGCGCCCACATCCTGCGCCCACCCCAGCTGGGCAAGCGGTGGAAGCACCTGGATCCCACAGTGTCCAGCCAAGGTGGGGGTGTGTGGGATGCGGGAGGGACTGGGGCTGGGACAAGCTGGCCAGCTGGGGCAGGGGGTTGTGGGATGTGGGCACAGCACCACTGGGAGCGGGGGCTACGCCCTGCTGCCTCTTGCCCTCTTCTGCTCAGAGTGAGCTGCGCCTGCATTGTGCCCCTCCTGCCCTGGCTGGGCAAGTGGCAGCAGGGTATAGCCTCCGCTTCCAGCACTGCTGTGCCCGCACCCTGCACCCCCCCCGCCCCGGCTGGCCAGCCTGTCCCAGCCCCAATCCCTCCTTTCCCCATACCGCTTTCCTCCCTTCTCCACCCATCACAACACTTACCAGCTGGAAGCAGCTGTGTGCAGCATGGTGAGGATTGCTGCCTGTTTAGTCTATGGCCGAATCTCTGAAGTGGCGCCGAATCTTTGGATCCATTTCAGCCGAATCGATTCAGGACAGTGATCTGAATCTCTGAATCGAATCACTGTCCCTCTGAACTGGCCAAATCCGAATCTGAAGCAAATACTTGCCACTTTGCACAGGCCTACTACTTACAATTGGAAAGAGCTCCTCATAAACACCCACAATTCCTAAACCATTATTTTCAAGCAAGCCCTTTTGTGCCTTGTCCTATCCCAGGGGTAGGCAATGTTTTTGGGCAGAGTGCCAGAAATACCTGCAACTTCGACTCGTAAGACGTTGCTGTGTCAGGGCAGATGGTGTGGGAACTGCGAGGGGTCCGATCCTTATTGTGGCACCACAGACCTGGCCCCTTCCTCGCTGTCCGCCCAGAGGCACATGTGACAACAAAATACTAGGGGTGCACCGACAGAGAATTTTTGAGCCAATACCAATGGTTAATTTTTAATGAGCCATATTGGCCAATGTCGATCTGATATGCAGCCAGGCATCCTGGAAAGCAGTATCTGGCTGGCAAGCCTGCTGTGGGAAAAGCGGGGAGGGAAGGGGCATGGCGGAGAGATCAAATTGAGGCCTCCGTGATGAGGGAGGAAGTGGGGCTGGGGCTGCACAGCCAGGGCAGGGGAAGGGGCCATAAGTGGCTCATCTGGGGGTGAGGTTCCTGCCACTACACGCACCCTGGGAGGACATGGGGGCATGTGTATGCGTGTGGGGCAAGGATGGGCTGCTGTTGCGGGTTGGGGCCAGGGTGGTGCTGAGTTCTTTCTGGCCAGGAGTGGGGGTGGTGTTGTGGTCAGGGCTGCACTCAGGGTGGGCGGCCCTGGGAAGGGACTATGGGGGGCTGCAGCCACCCCAAAATTTGCCATAGCCCCCCTCCCAGCATTGCCACCACCCCAGCCTCACTTCCTCCTTCACTGCTGGGGTCTCAATCTGTGTCCATTCCCCCAATGCCCCTTCCCTCACAAGAGACTTACCAGCTGGACCCAGCTGCTCTCCACGCTGGTGGGCTCCACTCCTGGCCGTCTGTGTGCTGTGCTGTGGCTGCACATGCGCTGGGCACTAAATTGGCCATATCAGCCAAAAAAAAGCCGACTGCTGATACTGTCGATTTTCTTTATAAATCGGTGCTGATCCAATATGGGACCAATGTGTCCGTGCACCTCTTCAAAATGCCTTCATGTGCCACAGTCTGGTACCCGTGCTGGGGGTTGTCTATCCTTGTCCCATCCTGCTACTTAAACTTGGAAAGAGCTCCTTATAAGCACCCACAATCCCTAAACAATCTTCCAGTCCTTGATTTAAAAAAAACCTCTCCTTTTGCCATGACACCTACCAGACACTTTAACAGTTAAGCTGCTGATGCACTAGAACT
Source organism: Crocodylus porosus (assembly GCF_001723895.1). Taxonomy (NCBI): domain Eukaryota; kingdom Metazoa; phylum Chordata; order Crocodylia; family Crocodylidae; genus Crocodylus; species Crocodylus porosus. Next base: position 92,611,066 of record NW_017728886.1, read on the forward strand.
ACAGCTATCATGTTAATCAGTATGCCCTTACTCTTTCCTTGGGCTACGTGGTCTGAGTATCTTTAACTAGATCGCAATGCCTCTGCAATAAAGACTCTCTTATTTTGAGTTTGCACAGCACCTGGCACTTGGGGGCCTGGACCATGACTAAGGCTGCTAAGCTGTATGATAACATTAGCCTTTCAGCATCTCAGAGGTGTTGGAGGCACTTCTGAGCAACTTTCAACCCTTGTAAGCAGCTTAGAGGTACTTCAAACCAGAGAGAGACTAAGAGGTGCTCCAGTACTATGGCAGTGCCATGTAAGTACTGAGAATCAGTAAACAGAATTTAGAACCTGATCAAGAAAGCCTGAGTGGTGTCACAGTCTTGTGGGCAAATCCTACAAACATTATAAATCACCGTCAGTATTGCTTAGAGTTCTTTGGATCTACAACTTCTCTAATGGCTGAGAGAAGTCTTAGTCATAAAACAGTCCTGGGGTCTGATTGCAATGCAGTACTACAGTACATATCAAATAATACAAGCAAAGAGATCACTGGCATTTTTAAAACTTCCATTGCCTACTATATAGTATCAGACTCCATAGTCAGCCCCTGTGCATCTGGCTAATGATGAAGACAGCTGGGAAACAGAAGGACCTAATGTCCTCCAAGGTTAATGAATTAAGGCTCAGAACACTCTTGTGTAATTAGGGAAACAAAGACATAACGAGGAGATTATTCAGGACTGCAAAGGGAGCCAATGTCAGAGCTCTCGTGAGAACACAGCAGTTCTCCATGTAGTACTTGATATAGTTTAAACCTAATGCCAGGCAGCTCAAGCCTGCACAACCCAAAACAGTCATGAGGTCAGAAGCCAATTAGCCAAAGTAATAATCACACCAGATGTTTAGATCAGTTGTATCCTGCACAGAATATCACAATGGAGTATCTATAACAGAACAGAATACTCGCCAGTTATTGTCAGAGGAGGTGTATTTCACACCGTGACTCCTTTTTTCCTTCTAAAAACCACTGACAACGTTTTAGGAAAGAAAGAAAAAAAGACATACGGGTAGCACAGAACAAAAAGGGTATGTGACCTGCTTAGTTAGTTACACAAATTCATACAAGGATGAAATGGAGAGAAAAGGGGATGCAGTGCATCTTACCTTGCAAGCTCGGTAGAAGTACTTTTTGTCCTGAGTTAGGTTATAGAGGGATAAGAAGGAGTAGCCATTCCCAGCAGTCCCATGGCATATTCCATAGCCTTTCCTCAGCAAACCCCTCTGCCAGATGACGTCACTACATTCCATGGCATCCTTCAAGTACTTATCCTCTTTAAAGGTCTATGGAGCAAGAAATCATTTACATTCATTTAACCTACTCACCAACAAAGGGGAGGATGGATACGGGGAACACAGCTATCTATGTAGTTGGGTTTTTCACAATCCTTCTGTCATGGAAATACTTTTTCTCTCCTCCCAGACTGCACATACCTTTCTACACAGGTAGAAAGGTAATTTAGAGGACTTTTAGGCATCTGAACTCACAATGAAAAAAACCCACATGATCAATTATCTTCAATCTAGTTATTCATCATTCTCCCAGGCTTAACCCCCAAATCACCATCATGGTTGGATTATGATGTTTGGTTTAAAAATTAAACCAAAATTTCACACAAACAAGCAAAGAGAACAGCACAAAGTCCAAGGTTGACCTAGTTAAAGACATTCATGAAACACATGGGATCCTGACAGGCAATCCCTAAACAGCAGAGATCAGTTCCAACTATTCTGATGGACGTCATGGTGGTCCGCTGACCAAAGTCAGGCTCCTATAATGAAATTGTCAGAGATCACTGCTTTGCACTGCACTGTTACCTACTATAATATTGGCTATCTTCACACATGTTGAGGCACACAGCACTGCCCTGACTGAAGAGCGTTGTTTCTAGTTCAGTACCTCCAAGAGGCACCGTAAAAGAATTCCTCCCAGCCTGACCTTTGGTATACCATCAAATTTCACGCCATGAGTGACTGGTGGCTCCTGAATTTGGGGGGGCACCCACAGAAGCCGCCGCCAGCCCCATTGGCGGGGGCACCAGCCCTACCAACAGCATCAGTGTTGGCTGTCGGGGGGACACGTGCACCCCCTACCAGTTGTCTAGGTTTCACGCTTGTCCCTACAATCTCCCTTTGGATGTCTACCCAGCTTGGCAGAAAAGCAGGGAATGAAACCAATCTGTTTTGGCCAAAAGAAAATGGAGATTTCTGCTCTCAAGAACCTACATACTGCTCCCTCTGGCCTGTGCCACTCCACTCACAACAAGAAAAAAAGAGAGTTTAAGACATGTATGAAGTACCTCCTATGTCAGTGTCGATCTTAAAACTTGTGCTTTGTAAAAACATGCCTAATGCGATAAAGAGTCTCTCTCATTATCTGAAGGACATAGGATGTATGTATGATGACGATTCCATTTTCTAAGAAGACGGGTGGCTCAGAGTTCCTTTTACCATGTGCTATGGAACAGGTTGTGCAGTCGACAAGCTCTTTGATTACTTTGTATATTGCTCCTTTAGAAGGCAGACTGAAGGACAGAAAGAAGCTGTGTATGTGACCTGACCAACCTAAAATAAGATGGCCAAGGATGAGCCTATTAGCTAAAAATGTGTTTCTTATCCTCTCAGCTCCTGAAAATATGCAGCATTTTGTGCTGAGAAAGCATCACGTCAGGAAAGGAAAAATGGATTTCTGCAATATCTAGAATAATAGAAAATTAGGGTTGGAAGGGACCTTAGGAAGCCATCTAGTCCAACCTCCTGCTCAAAGCAGGGCCATCCCCCAACCAGATCATCCCAGCCAGGGCTTTGTCTAGCCAGGCCTTAAACTCTCCACGACCAAAAATTTGTTCCAGTGTTTTACTACCCTCCTAGTAAGAATGTTTTTCCTAATATCTACCCTAAACTTCCCTTGCTGCAACTTCAGACCACGTCTCCTCGTTCTGTCATCTGCCATCACCGAGAACAGTCTACCCTTCAGGTAATGAAGGCTGCTATTCAATCCTCTCAGTCTTCTCTTCTCCAGACTAAATAAGCCCAGTTTCCTCAGCTTCTCCGCCGAAGTCATGTGCCCCAGCCCCCTAACCATTTTCATTGCTCTCTGCTGTACTCATTCCTTTGTTCACATCCTTTCTGTAGTGGGGAGCCCAAAACTGGACACAGTACTCTAGATGTGGTCTCACCAGCTCTGAATGGAGGGGAAGAATCACTTCCCTTGATCTGCTGGCAGTGCTCCTACCAATGTAACTCAGTATGCCATTAGCTGTCTTCGTAACAATGGCCACACAGTTGGCTCACATTTAGTTAATTGTGCACTGTAACCCCCAAGTCTTTTTCTACAGAGCTGCTGCTTAGCCATTTGGTCCCCATCCTGTACCAGTGCACAGGATTGTTCTATCCTAAGTGCAGGACTTTGCACTTGCTCCTTATTGAAAACAACATGATTTCTTTTGGGCCAATCTTCCAATTTATCTGGGTCTCTCTGGGATCATCTATACATGTGCTTTAATGTGCATTAGCCTATTTAAAGACACATTAAAGCATCACAAAAAACATGCACTTTTATTAATGCGCATTAAAATAGGATAATGTGCCTTTTTCTAGTACCTCACAACGGAGGCACTAAATTTAATGTGCACTAGCAAAAGCACATTAATGAACATGTAGATGGGCCCTCTGAATCCTAGCTCTATCTTCCAGCACAGCTACTACTCCCCCCAGCTTGGTGTCATCTGCAAACTTGCTGAGGATGCATTCTGTGCCATCTTCAAGGTCATTGATGAAGATACTGAACAAAACCAGCCCCAGGACTGACCCCCGGGGCACTCCACTTGATTCCAGCTGCCAACTAGACATCAAGCCATTGATACCTTTGAGCCCGATGATCCAGGCAATTTTTTAGCCACCTTATGGTCAATTCATCCAACCTGTATTTCCTTGGCTTGCTTGTGAGAATGTTGTGGGACACCATATCACAAGCCTTGCTAAAATCAAGGTATATCACATCCACTGGTTTACCCACATCCACGAGCCAGTCATCTCATAATAAAAGGTTGGTCAGGCATGACCTTGCCCAAGGTAAATCCATCCCTCATTCCAAAGCAAACACTGCTGTGGCTGCTGTTGCATTCAGCAGTGTTGTAGGATGATTATAGTTCAAATTAGAGGATGCCTCTACATGAGCGTGGAGGCTGCTCTGCTGCACTGAAATTCCACCATATCAGATCAGACCCAATTAACTGAGTCTGCTAGAGTGTAGCAGTTGCCGCACTTCCGCAGCCTCCTGCATCTCGTGTATCAGTGTTTCTGCACCTAAAAATGACAGTGGAGTCACTTGACTAAAAGCTTGTTGAATGAGCATTAGTTAAAAGCACCCCCACCTCCATTTTTAAGTTCAGGGAGACATGGGAGTGTTCTGAGAGCCACTCTAATTAAAGTTCTGCCTCCCCCACCTCACCCTGGGAGCGTGTGTAAAAGTGCCCACAGGTAGCAGTGCAAGCAGTTATTCTGATAACCATGACTGCTTTTCATCAACCCACTTGGAGACTGACCAGAGAACCTGCCAAGAAGTCTTGTCAAGACAAGAATCAACCTGCATGCATATAATTAAACTGCATGCTTTTAAGTAACATGCCAGTCACCACTCTAGCATGCAAGAGAGATAGCGAAGCCAGTGAGGATGCAGAGGAACAAGCAGTAGTAACGTATGAGTTATATTTGTCCTTTAGCAGGAATCTGGGATCTGGTTTGACATCAAGGTATTAAGGTCTCAAGTGCTAGATCTTTATAGCACAAGTCTAAGATACTTGATCATGAGGACAAAGAAAGACTGGTTTTAAAACCAAAGGTACCTTTAACATTCTGAATAAGGCAAAAATGATAGACCAAGATCTTCAGCACTAATAACATAATACTGGACTTCTAAATTAGAAGTGGCCCAATTTCCAAGAAGTTCAGCAGATACTATTAAGCTCCGGGGAAGCTGCTTTTTTTGCTCAGCACTTTTGTGTTAAGATGCCTAACTATGTAACTATGTGGCCTCTTACTAAGCGCCAACTTTAGGTTTCTAGTTTTGAAAATCTTGGCCAGTAAGATCACAACTTTCTTCTGTGGCCACAAGTGCATGCATGCGCAGACACAGGTGAGAACAACTTGCCTTATAAGCTTGCATAAGCATGTGGATGACTCCTGGGGCACCATGGCACCAGTGGACAAGCCTGTCTGTTTCATTGCTTAACGATGATGGGTAATTCCCAGATCTGAATTTTTTATGACGCACATAGTCAATGCTTGGTTTCACCAGCTCCGTCAGGGTATCCTGATCCACGTTTGCAACTGGCTAAAACAAGATAACAATAATCTTACATTAAAAACAGTTTAATGATATCCTCACTTTTTTCTTTTACAGACCCCAATACTCCACATACAACTTTCTGTAGATGTATTTTAACATTCTTAAGAAATACTCATGAATTTACCTTCACAAAACCCTTAAGAAAAGCATTATTATGCCTAGTTACAGATGGAGAATTGTAGCACACACTAGTTAGTTGACTTACCTAAGCTGATCCAGGAAGCCTAATGGCAGAACTGAGAACAGAACACAAGTTCCAAGATTCCCAGTCCTCTATGCCTTGAAATCAAAGGAAACACTTGAGAGAAATAAGATGGCTTTATGGTTTGGTTGTTTATAGCATGCACTTATTACAATATTTAGCTAATATGGTTTTAAAATAAATAGCCAAGCCCTGCAAAATACAAACCTGGCACATTTCCTGATGGATGAGATACTCCTGGAGGGGAGTTACCAGGAGTGAGTGGTAGCCAGTAACCTTTCTGCCTAAATGCTTATGAGGGTTAAAATTTCCATCATAAATAACATTTCCTAAAACTATAGAGATTTGAAGAAATTATCTAAATCAAGAACTGGGATCTGACAGAGCCACTGGAAGGGCATTTGGGAAAAACAGCATCATGCTATAAATATAGAAAAGGTCTCCACTTCAAATTTCTGAAATGACTTCTATGCCGTTAGGTACCCAAACAACTTCAGAATTATGGTCCTGAGAGTACAATACTTCCACTAATAGTGTTAAGATGACATGTGTATATGTAATAGGGAATACATCCATTGGCTGCTGTGCCCTTCTAAGTGAGGTCTAGATACTGATTAAGCATAGTGGTTCTGGTGAATATATTTTGCAGTTGCTTTTTAATTTTCATTTTCTCTCCTAGCCCCTTAATGGCATTTTTCATAGCACAGCTGTCTGTTCTTTTCCTAATCTCCGCAAATTTTACAATTTCCGACAAACAAAAGAGAAGCTCTGTGGCCAAAACCCATATGATCCAATCATTAAATCAGTGACAGAAACAGAACCATTTTTTGTGTTGAATGTCGTTTTGGTGCTTTAGCCAATCTGCATTTAATAAGCAAGTGCCTGCTGCCATTCAGATTTCTACAAGGAAATAAGAGGCCTTTAAGTATCTGCAAGACAAAGATATCACTAAAATGAACTTACATCCTGAAACATGACATCTTTAAACCACTGATCACCAATACTCCCATAAAGGGATCCATTCTGTTTGCCCATGAGTTCCCAGGTGAAAACATATGCAAGAGGCTAGGATGAGTTTTTGGTGACCTTGGTATTTCTTGGACCATCACAGCTACAATACCATTCCAGCCTTACTATAGGAGAGAATAGAAAAACTTTTGGGAGTAATCAGTGGCTCACCAATAGATCTGTATGTGGCTCTGCGGTGTCACTGAAAAGTACTAGAATCTGAGGGTCAGACTGTCCTGCAGTAGAAGACAGAGCAGATATAGATGAGGTGCCTTAATTATGCTAGTTTTTCATGGGGACACATGGTCACAGGACCACCATTTCGCTGAGGCCACCATGCTTTGTCCTTGAGCTTTTCGAGTGCAGTCCTGTCCATTCCGCAGGAAGGGAGATAATAAGAGAAAGCCTAATCTGTTTAGATTTCCTTCCCCACCTTGGGCTTATGTTCAGGTCTGGGGACAATCAGGTTCTGTTTTAAGTTGATTTTTTTTTTAAAGTAAATAACAACAATCAACACAATTTTTACTACAGGATTTTGTTCTACTGAAATCGTAATAATGTGTCGATTCAGAGAATTATTGCCCTGATCAAAGAAACAAAGCAAAAGGAATTCTTATACTCTTTCCCCACTGCAAAAAAGTCCGCTGAGGTAATGTTAAAACATTTCGCCTTTGCCACAATGTCTGAAAAGACCTTGAAAATGGGCAGGCAGCTCTACACTGCTCTATATGCTGAGCGATAGTGTCTCACTGTACTCTCCCCATCTGTATCCACCTCATTTCTTTCCTCTTAGATTTGTCTCTTTAGTGCAGGGACTGTCATTTTGCTATGTGTTTATACAGAGTATAGCACAATGGGGGTCCATAACTGGGACTCATAGGCACTACTGCAATACATACAATAAGTTACTGGAGGCATTTGTTTACTAACAACCCAAGAATGAAAGCAAAGGTTTTTGCCTCTTTGCTAGGAACAGGAGACTGGCATGCGAAATACCTTGTTAAACAATTCAGATCTGCCACCAACTTGCTGACGAGGATATTTAACGCTGCAGTGCCCTTTTTCCTACTGTAAGTAGGTACAATGATGTTTACCAACCCCACAGAAGTGTTGTGCAAGTGTCTCTGAAGTGGTTAGAGATCGTCAAAGCACAGGCAGTATGTACACACAGGGCAGATAGTATTTAGATTTATTTTATTATACATAAATACTGTTTACTTATTATTAAAAGTTATAAATATGCACCCCCTACCCATCTAGCTATATGTGTGTGTATATACCTACACACACATTTTGAATTCCTTGCCAAAACCATGCTTCAAATGCCAGAAAGAAATCCTCATATCTTGTTCCTCTGGCAATAAGTGACCCAACTGAGTGACTCATGATGTTTAAAGGTACAATGAAAAGGCAATAATCTAATATAATTTCAAATAACAGTTCTGTGGTAATTGTTAAAAGCAGCAATTTTACATAATGGGAAAAAAAATCAATGTTATTTATATTTGGAGTAATTGCCACCTACAACAAGCCATATTGGACAGAACCATTTTTCTTAACAACCTGAAATGGTAAGCAAGCAGATAGGAAGTTGTGGGTTTCTTAAGAGATTAGATGCTATCAGGGTGGCATACAGGGAAAGAGGGAGCTAATGTAGATGAAGAAATTGTTGGGCAAGAATGACTTGAAGGGAAGGGGGAGATGAAGGGCAGCACACAACAGATCACAGCAGGATTCTTAGATTGAAAGAAATCAAATTCCTTGCATTTCATTAGGAAAAAGGGTGGCCTGCATGGCTGCATAAGAAATGTACTATAGCTGAAGGCACAAGAATGACTGCCAGCAATATTAGATACAAGGGAGGAGTGCGATTAAGACTTTGCAGCCCTGTGGCCATCTTTGTGCTGCACTGGATAAAAATAATTTCCAGATCTTATCACAAAAATGAAAATAAGACACATGCTACTTATTAGGGATGTCAGCTTCATGTTAGAGTTGTTTCACAGCAGAGGAGGTGGGAAGGGAATCTGGCATGCAAGAAAGAGAACAAGCATAGATGGAAGTAAACCGGTTAAGGATAATAGGCAGGGCAGAGTTGTAGGCACTAAAACAACAGCTTAGGCAGTATCAGAACATTTGGGGAAAGAAAAATATGTAAGTTGGGTTGGAGGTCAGCGGGAAGAAAGTGCATCAACTACCAATTTTCTGGAGCTTATGAGATGGTGAAAAGTAAACCCAGCTGAGTGGCTAGCATAGGAGAGATCACCAACAGAACAGGAAAGGATGGGGTGCATTTCTAATGGAAAGATCGAAGTTGTATATGGGAATAAAAATAACAGATAAAAATAACAACTGAACGCAATAATCAACAATGACCACTAACCATGCACAAAGATGCCCACAACAAGGTTCACAGAGTATCATAGTATAGGGACTACTGCTTTATGCAAAACAGATTCTGTAACCACTCGTTCACACAGAACTACCTTACCACAGGACACGAACTTACCTGCATTAGCATGTAGTATATCCCAGCCACACCATGGGCTGCTCCAATGTACTGCTTCCTGTGCCACTGATACAAAAGAGGACACCGGTCGGTTTTACGTTCCTCCTTTGAGAAGTTTTTGCCCGATTCAATAATGACGTCAACTACCTGAGGTTGAAAGAGAACAAACATTTCTGTTAGTCCAGCTATCACTTACTCAGAAAATATTGTTTCGCTTTTCATAGTGAATAGTGACACTTAAAACTAGCGAGGAGTTAAAAATACAATACCGTGTTCAAATCTACCGTTGCCCCACAGAATTAAGCCACAAGTATGTGTCATATTTCTATAACCCATCCTGTGTTATTTATCTGTGAGGCAAAACAGCTCATGGTATAAACCTCTAAATTTAAATGAAGCGCAACACGTAAGCATTTCTAACCACTACCTCTTATTCTATGCCGGCCTTCTCTAGCAATGGTGTCTATTCACCAGTCCTCTCTTCCATACCCACCTCAGTCCCATTCCCTTTGCCAAGTCAGTTCCAGCCTGCACTCAGGCTTCCCATCTCAGTCCTCGTCTCTGTCCTTTTCTGCCCTCCCTCCCCCTACAACCACGGATCTGTTACCAACCATGCACCCCATTGCGTCTCAGTCTCAATTTTGTTTCTCCCACTTAGTCCACATACCCAACCAACCCCATCTTCCCTAAGCCAACTCTCCGTCCCAATTTCCCTCTCCTTCCTGCCAGCCTCCAGATGCAATTCCCTGTCTCGTCTAGGCTCCATGTTCCAATCTACTCCTCTTGTCCCCTTTTAGGTGAAGAAATTAATAGGAGTCACACCTTCCCTTGGGAATCAGAAGTCACCTACCTCTTTAATAACAGACTGTGGCACAGTGTCAGGACCGATTTCCATGTTCAAGTACAACAAGGCATAAAGGTAACCTGCTCGGCCATAAAGCAGCTCATCTGGAAGTTCAGAATCTGTGCTGACAACTGTTCTCTGGAGCTGCAACAGCCTGCATACAGCAAGAGGAAAAGAAAAAATATCTGATCTTCTCTTCAGGCTGTGCTGAACTGTGCTCTGGGCACCACCAAGCCCAGAGGAAAAAAAATACCTCACCCTTCATGTTTGGGACAGGGAATGTAATTTGGGAAGATGTTTTTATTCTCCTCTCCAATGGCAGCTATTATTTCAGACTTTGTTCTGCATTTTTCACTTGCAGATGAACCAAACTGTGTGACAAAAGCAGGTATTTATTTATTCTGATTTGTACGCTGCCCTTTCCAGCAAAGGAGGGCAGCATGCAATAAGGAAACCGAATGACTTATAAAACAGGGAATCGATTCATAGGGTCTTTTTTGGTCTCCCGATTTTATCTGAATTTGGTGATTCGGCCTCCAAATTGGGCCGAATCCTCTCCTAATTGAATGGGCAACCAAAGCTTTTCACACCCCTACTGGGTTGATGCCCCCAGAGAGCAAAAATCCAATCTGCTCCCAATCCATATGAGGGGCAGGCAGACTACTTGCCCTGCTGCACCACCATGGGAGAGGGGGATCAGTCTCTATGGCCATTGTAACAGGGAGCCATAGGAACTGCAGGATATAGCTTCACAGGCAAGTGGAGGCAGCTGAACATGGGCTAGTTGCAGGAATGTAGGCAGCCAGGGACCTATAGGTTGGAAATCCTTACTGTGTAGAAGTAGGGCAAAGCCATAAGAAGGCAGCAAGAGAGCAACTGCAGCAGTAGGCTGCTCTTGAAGCTAAAAACACATTTGTGGCCAGTCAGGAGAACCCCTGACCTGAAGAGGAGGAGCCCAGGGAATATGGATCTGGGTTGCGGAGGCAGAGGGGCTAGTGCAGCCGTGGATTCTGCCAGGCGAAGAATTCCTGGTAGCTCAAGCTGGCAAGAAGTGGACGCTACAGACTAGCTTCCCATGGGTTAAGAGAGCCAGTGAGTAGTGAGATGGCTTTGGCATCTGTATGGTGACCCTGAGGAAGGCTCTGATTCTTTTAGTTGGAAATGGGTGTTTGCATTTGTTTTAGTGTCACACTGGAGGCCTGGATGGTGGCTATAGGGGTGGTAGGAGGCCACACAACGGTGCATGAGGAACACACAAGGTTTTGAGCTCTGCTAGGGGCAGGAGCACAAGACAAAGCAAACCAAGACCAAGAGGGTCGCAGCCTGAGACCAGAGGAGGCAGCATAGGTGAGCTGAGGCCAAAAAGAGGTTGCGACTGTGAAGCTGGGCCAGAACAATTGAACCTAAGTTAGATGTTCACGGCTAGAGTAACAGATGGGCTATAGCCAAGAGGTGGAGGTCTATACGGGAAGGCAAATGATGACAGTGACACCTGTGAGGTATGGGCATGGCTACCGGGGAGACTGGATGCCACGATTAATGCCCTTAAGGTGATATAGTGCCTGAGGGCAAGACTGGTGCCAGCCAGGTATGAGAAGTAGAGAGATGTGAACTGAGGCTCACTTCAGGGCCCTCCCTAAGGACTATAATATCCATCAAGGCATGGCAAGAAAGACAGACAAGGGAGGGTACCCGGAGGAGCTGAGGTATTGCAGGAGTAGCTAGGCCACCAGGGGGTGTCGTGGCCACCCTGGGGGCCAGGGACCGCTACACTATTCAGTCCTATCTCTTCCCATCTTTCCCGATGAAATAGTCAAACAAGCTAACAGCTGAAACCATGATTTTTTTAAAATTTAAAAACCAGGACCATCTGCTCCATGTATCCATACCAAACTTGGTTCACACAGTCAACGGAACAGTCACTAGCTGGTAACAACCTTCTGTACCTGTTAGCCTCTCCGTAATCTGAAACACCAACTTGACAGGCTCACCCTCCATTTCATTACTAACACTATGAGCTACATAAAAAAAAGGAGCTTTGATCATTTTCCTTTGGAATCTCAAGGTGTAAAGCCATCTTAATTAAGTCTAGTATTAAAAACATACTTTCGTTAAAAAACAAAACAAAAAACCAAAAACCACCAAAATAAGTAGAGCTATTGAATGTGATGATCCAAACTTCTTCAGATCAAACCAGAGCATGAAAAGCTACCTGTTAAAGGAAGCAAAATGCAAACTAGGGACCAGTTTACTATAAACAAGGTGTCTATTGCTTTGGTACCTGAAGGACCCATAACCTCAAAAAAAAAAAAAAAAAGAGTCAAACATAGCTCACTTTCAGTCTTCCTCTTGAAGAAAATTTCAAGGAAAAGTTAAATTGCCAAGTTAATTGCTCTTAATCTTGTTTCACTAAGCCTCTACTTTAATGTATCATCAAAACGATGTTGCCTACAATTGCATCCAGAAGGATAGCCGGCAGTTAGCTTTGCTCTAGCCTAAAACCTGTCCACTTTAAAACTGAAATATACATGTCAAAGTAGCAGCAGAGATTAATCTCACTGGGACCCTGGATTAGAAAAAAGATTGATTAAACTTCTAAATACAAACTGGACTGGAAATGTTGAAGTGGGGCCAGCCCTCAGGAGCTGATCTGCCAATTTTGGTACAGCAAGGTATGCAGACAGAATGCTAACAGGTGCAGTTATGCTGCAGAAGGCAAACTGTGTAGTGCGATGATGATGAGGATACTCAAGAAGATATCAGACAGAGATGACAGCAGAGGGATGGAAAAGTTCCCAGAAAAGCTCTAGATCAAAACATGATTTCCCAGGATGCAGGTGTAAAAACAAGAAATCTGGAACAGAAAATGCTTTGCCTAGCTCGACCTCTGTGCCCAGTAGCTAATATAAAGTACTAGTCTTTCATAATTTAGTGAAAACCCTTTTACCCGCCCCCGCGTAAGGACAAGTTAATCAAATACAGTGATGCAGATACATGTATGCATAAGCATTCAAGTATTTGAAAATCTGTAAAACGAAAGCAGCAAAACACACCTGCATAACTCTAATTATTACATGACTGACTCTCAAACTTTCTAGACTCAAGGCACCTCTTGGAAAATGCCAGCTCTTAGTTTTCACTGTTTTTTGACTACAGAAAAATAACAGAGCAATTCTTCTGCTGCCAAGAACTCAGAAAGAGCTCAACAGATCATGAAGTTTTTAACACTATGAATTCCTATTTGAAATTTCTGGGTCTATCTTGTGAATTATGTCTACACACCTAACAGTTCTAATATTGCATAACACCCCACAGCACCCTTGAAAGGATTTCAAGGCACCCAAAGGTGGCACCTGGTTGAGAATTACATTCAAATAAATGCATGCTGTGGGGGAGACCCTCATCTCAGTTCTGGCCCCTTTAGCCTGTGAAGCTAAAGCTGCACAAAGGAACCCTAAACACTCTAGTTCAGGCCAGAGAGAGAGACTATCTTGGCACAAGTACTATAGAAAATAGCTTTAAGGCTATTCAAGGCCATCTCTCAGGGCCCTGGCAGACATTAATTTAGTCACACAATTGGGATGTGACAAGTGCTACCCCAGATCCCAAAAAAATTACACATTCTCCCATGTCCGACATGCATGGCAGAATGTGTGACTTTTGACACCCAGGATAAAATGCATCAGATTCCAGTCATGTGACTGCTGGCCAGGCCCTGATGCTATGCTTCAACTTGCCAGAACACAGGAAGCCCATGGGCTGTAGGCTGACAAGTTGAAAGCCATGCAGTGCAGCCCTACATTGGACTACACTGTGTTGCTACTGGTGTGGACAAACAGGGAGCAAATCAACTTGTCAGCACATGGGGAGCCAATGAAATCCCTGCACATAGGCATCTAAAGCCTCAGTACAGCCCAATGTCAAAAATGCCACATGTTCAAATTAAAGCACAATGCAAACCAGCTACAAAGATGTTCCACATAAATCTGGAACATTTTTGTGGCTGGTCTTCCTTGTTACTATGTTGCAAATTGTTAATGTTGATTGCCTTTATTGCTCAACTGAGGCCTCCCTGCAAGGCCTCAAGTAATGACTAAGTCAAGCAGGACTGTAGCATACTCCACTGTATGAAATCTGTCCACAGTAGAGGCCTAAAAGGCAGCTTGATAAAAAACATGGACAAGCTACCACAGCTGTCTGAACTTATCCTAGAGGTCCTGGAGAAGATCAGGAAAGGCAACAAAACATCTCACTCCCTATATTTTCAGAAATTTGAATGCAGGATTCTATGAAACCAACATAAAACCAAAGACTGAAAAGTCCACTTGCCCAGAGCCAACATGACACTTTTTCCAAGCAAGGATCATTATCTTTTAGGGCTGCAAAGATACCTTCCGAACATGAACCTGTATAAACCAACCTCAGTGGAGCTCCCTCGATTTTTATCAGTTAACAAATCTAATTCATTTTTCATTACAAGCATCTTAATTTCTTGAAGATGTATTGGGGAAATGCTGTCCAATTTTTAATTCTGCCCTAACAATAGGTGAAAGTCAGCAAGGATACTGTTTTCTAATCTTGCCAAGTCCATACCATCTACAAAGAGAAACTAAATAAGTTATAGTTTTGTTCCCCCCACCATCACCAGTCACTTACTTCGTGACACACTCTTTAGATTCACTGTCATTCTTCAGTTTGTGGTAAACCACAGCACCCACTGCCAAGGGTCCAGCATCCCCACAGAGAAAAGTAACCCTTCTTCCATTCAGATTACGAAGTATTCTCTTCACATAATCAAGGGACCGTTGCAAGTAAGTCTGGTCTGTTGTGACACGGTAGAGTTGCAGATATAAAAGGGCTATACCTAGAACAGCCATATACAAAACAGAGAGAGAGAGAGAGAGAGAGAGAGAGA
>NW_017728886.1:92626037-92638465 GCF_001723895.1 Crocodylus porosus
TGGTTAAATTATCTTTGTACTCCTTCCCTCCTAATCAGGAAAAAAATACTTGTGCTGCTACAGAGGTGATGTTTAAAAAAAAAAAAAAAAAAAAATAATCAAGGCCCTGTCTGCTTAAAACCGTTAAGCTCAGGGTCCTCATTACATATCAATTCAAATAACCCATCTTGTCAAACAACTAAGGTTATCATAAAATTCAACTGGAGCCATCCAATTTTCAAAGACAGACAAAGTGAGACAGAGAGAATTACCAGTGTTCTTGAAAACTCAGACCCTTTAAGTGGTCTAAAGTTTAGTACCCAAAAATCAGCAAAGGCTTTTAAGTGTAAGCCAATATGCACATATACATTCAAATACAGTATGTGAAAATATGACACATATCCACACATCTCCAATAAAGCAGTGGTGTTCAACTCTCCACCCCTGCTCTCCTCTACCAAATTTCCAGACCTGCTAGAAGACACATGGGCTGGATGAGATGGCTCCAGAAGCCAGATCTCGCCTGCAAGTTGGAGGCTGAGCACCACTGCAATAAAGGATTTCCTTTAATTCAATTAAAAAAAACCCTGTGCTATACTCCTTGGATGGGCCAGTTCTACCACACTTACATACAGTTCACAACTGGACCACTTGAAAAGAACCGTGATAGGGATGTTTTTAAAAGGATTTACTGCTTTCTTGCATCCTACTCCAAAGCAAAACTGTTGCACTGAGAACAATCCTATACATGAAGGATCTTGGGCTGCCTTGCTTTTAGTTTTTCCATCTGCACTCAGGACAAAACACCTACACAAGCCAAAAATGTGAATTAGCAGCAGGCAGCATGGGAAAAAAAAAACAATTAAAGAACCATGTAAGGAACAATACTGTCTACTACAATTCGCCTTAGGCAGCCAGGTCTTGTCTAAACTACCTCCATGCTGAGTCTGGATTGCTTGGCTGCAGACTAGATCATGGAAGGAAGGCAGTGTTGCTACTTGGGAATAGCTCAGTGGCACTCCTGGGTTTGGCCTGACAGCAGTGTCGATTTGGCCTTTGGGTATCAGGTGGCTTCAGGGCAGCCCTTTGCAATGCTGACTCATTTTAAATGGGCATTTTCCTATTCAGCCCTTTCACTCAGTAATGAGGTACAGTTTTAGACCCAGATTCAAGAATCTTAAATGAGCCCGTGGAAGATTTCAGATGTAGGGTTAATCAAGCTTCAATCTATTAACCTCATTCTGTAATTTTCAATTATGAAAACACAGCTCGTTTTATTAATGAAACAAACCCACTTAAAGAAATTGGCATTTCAAAGGGGAACGTTCATTAACCTGCTGCAAATTTATGCACGTATGTGCATATTTGTAAAAGAGCAAGGTTGATCTTATGACCTTGTTGCAATCTTCACTTGGGTTGGGAAAAAATTTAATAGGAGCAATCACTAAGGGCAAAATTCAGTGCCGGGCTTTTTTATGCCCCGCATACCTTATGTACAGCTGGAGCATTTATGCTCAAATCTCCTCTACGCACTATGGAAAGTGTCTTCCTACTATCTCTGAAGAAGAAAGCAGAGATGGCCATGATGGGGGAAAGCTACATTATGCCAATTCAATGTCCCCTTCCTTATGTAGTTGTCTGAAGACCAGTCTGCATGTCACATACGAGGCCTAAATACTTGGACTTTGTGAAGAGGGAACAGAGTTCAGCTTTGAGATCTAGTTTCAAACCCTTGATTGTCTATTAGCTCTTATGATTTCACAAAGATTACTTGCAAGCTTAAATACTGCTCACATGGATAAGGCTGTGCAGAATCAGGCCCTAATCTGTCTTTAACTGCTTTGCTAGCTTTACGTAGCTAATGTCCCTGTGTTACTGTTATACAAAGGCAACATGTTCTGCAAGTTACAATATTTTACTATGTGTATTCTTGGACATGGTACTGTTCATGGTTTATGCTGATTGTGTACATCTCTTGGCTTGGACAGAGAAATTAAAGTGGTCATTTTTAGTCTCCTCTTCTTCCAGGTTTTCATTCACTAGCACAGTGATGAAGGAGGCATCCGTTTTCATCATGCACTTGAAAAACAAAATCGTAAGAACATTCCTACTCAGGTTAAATTTTGTAAAAGTTTTTATTAAAGAAAAAGAAAATGAAAACTACGTTTTGGAATTAATGTAGTTGACAAGTTCCGTTAGGATGGCAAACCTACCTTCTGCTAGACTGCGAAACTTGCTCATCCATCTTGTCGTTCCAGCTAATGATGGTTTTGTTACTTTCATTTTATGACTCATTTTTATCACCTTGGAGTTGTTGAGCCATAAATTCCCTCTCGTCAATCACTGTATGTCAGAATGTGCTCTGCTGGAGTTCTTTACAAATGTCTGAACAACAATGCCCACTGCTTGCAAGCTGTCTTCTTCCACTTAACTAACACAGAACTGCTCCCATTTTTTGGATTTTAAAATAAAATTATTATGCAAGCCACAGTTGCCCCAAATCTCTGCCCATCCACCCATATTACCATTTGCAAAGACCAGACGGATCCCCTCCCAGAACCATCAAGGAGGAAGCAAAGGAGAATGTTGAACCTCCATAAACCAGAACTGTACCTGAGCATGGGCAAAGCTTACTGGAGTTGTTTTCCAATCCATCGTTTCATACCCCACATGACACACATCTGCCCAGAATAATCTTCAAACAGGCTATGCTAAAAAGAATGATCTGCTCCAGAATGACGTCGGCAGGGCAGGCAGAATGGTCTCTCTGCAACAGGAAAGTGGCACCTGCCCGGCCAACAACGGAATGGTCTTTTGGCAAACGGAAGAACAATTCTAGAGGCCAATTTGAGCCCAGAGACGGCACTCTTTATCTTGGTGACTGGAACGGCTAATCAACAGTCAGGAAGTATCTATGAAATACTGAAGTTAGATAGCAAGACTTCGCACTTTTCATATGACATTCACTTGATGAATATTGTGGGCATTAACGAGTGAGTGTTGTCAAGTGCTTTTCCCAGATCCATACAGAAAATGTCAGTCAGAATATTAATTCAGCAGTTCATAGCTCAAAATCCTGGGGCCAGAGAATGCCTGTCTCTCTCTCTGCTTTCTAAATTGTGCTGCCAGCAATCAACTGAGTCCTTACACATAATTCAACTTAATGGAGGAAAGGAAAAACAACACTGCAAGTACAACATATTTTAAAAAAAATCCAAACCAATGAGTAAGCACCTTTTTATCATAAGACTCATCAAGCTCAGAAGCCAATTAATTCTCTCTCTACAGCCGTCATCCAATGTCCAATTAAAGCCAATGGAAGGCCTTCCACTGATACCAACAATCCCCATAGAACTGAGCCAACATATACCCTCTGTAATATCACATTGTCACTGAACATTAAAATTGCAAACCTGGGACTTAAAACCCCGATGGCCTCCAAAATGTCATAAAAAAAAATGCTTTTATGCATATCCCAGACTGCTCACCAGTCCAGCCCGTGTATGTAGAACAGTCATGCGGGTCTGCTGTTTTCAGGCCCTCTTCCATTTGCTGCAGCAGGTCCTTGATTTTTGTCTGGATCTGTCTTGTGAACTGATAACTTATCTGAAAGCAGAAAGAAGACATAAAAGAGCAGGATGAATTCAAACAGCCTTGGAAAATCCAGGCCCACTGCTTGAGAATTCTCATTGATATATTAGGCAAGCACACAGTACACAACGCAAAGCAAGCAGCCAAGCCAGTGAGGAATCATGGACCAGGACTTCCTGGCTGCTGTAGTGAGCCCAGAGGCTTCACTCACTTGCTCAGCATGCACCAAATCCCAGAAATTAGTCAGTGTATCCACTTAAATAAATATTAAGTTAAAGGTTTTGGAGAAAGACAGGGAAAAAATAGTAATTCTTCCCATTTTATGGGTAATTTATTAATAAAATGTCTGGTGCATCAGTCCTCTACTGCAATGGCAGAGATTTGCAGATGGAGCTTTTATTTTCAAATTCCCTCCCCCTCCCCAACAAGCCCCCAAACTAAGGTAACATATCCATATGGTATACATGCATATTCATTTCTTGGCTCTAAAATTAGCATAGAATGGTTTAGGAATGAGGAAACTGATAGAGCTTTCACACTTGCTAAAACCAGAAGAGATAAACATGTTAGTAACTAATGGCATCCAGAAAAAAGATACGTTGACTAATTCAGTTAACTATTGCTTTTCCAAATGCAAACTAAAAACGTTGAAGTTTTTCAAACAGTTGTTGGTCTTGCTATACTCCTTCTGGCTTATTTCCGTTAGCAGCTTGAATAAAACAGATGGTTGGAGGCTTACTTAATATTAACACGTTCACATATGCCAGTTGCGATTTTCCATTGCCATAGGGGATTAGTTCATTTTGAAGACAAGTTCTAGAATACATCAAAAAGGAGGACTGGGGAAGGTTTTTAGTTGAAAAAAGTCCTGAGTGCAATCATGCAATTAAATGCTCCAATTACGCTGCATTTATTGTTTCTACTGTATCGCAAAGTAAGTGGGTTCTAAGCTTCCAGTCTTACAGATAGAAAAGTATGTGTAGTAATGACCATTGTCTACATATTTCTCTCTCTCTAGTTAATCACTCAGAAGTACATTATGCGGTCAACAACTCAAATCCAGTCCAGGCTAGTAGTAACCAACAAATGCTGTAAAAACATAATGGCTGCGTTTGGTGCTCAATGAGGTCCCATTAGAGGATGACAACAGAATTTATATACCTTACACTCACTGTCAGACTCAACATAGAAAACAATGACAACATTTTCATAAGACCATGAAGCCCTTCCTACTTTTTTGGATGCTCTGAAGTTTTAACAGAGAGGTACACTAGGTACTGTAGGTCTTAGGCATACAATCTTTTTAAATAGCAGCCGTTCAAAACAGAATATCTAATTTAAAACAATGGGCTGATTTTCCACACAATATTTTTTACTGAAAAAAAAGTTTAGGAACCATTCAAATTAGAAACTGAGTCATGTGTATAGCCCCATGCCCATATGAACTTCACACATTAATGCCCTAACTGTTTAATACATTGCTAAGCATCCCAGTAAACATAGTAGATGGTTACATATGTGCAAAAACTTGTGGCAGCTATACAGGTGAACATAAAGTATACTAATTTCAGTAGCATAATCATTTTGAATATTCCAACTGGCATTCACACTTTTGTGATGGTGCTCTTCACTATATCTATTTCTATCAACACAATGCAGAGGTAAATTTGGTCAACTGACCCGTCAAAAGCTGTTAGAAGTTGCCAATAGGTCCAAATAATACACAGAAAAAGCATATATTTTCCATTAAGAAATATGTCAAAAACCAATACAAATACATCATATTTCTGTCAAGAAAACTACAAAAAAGGGTTTTTTGTAAAACTGCTACAATCTTTGATTGGCTAAAACAATGTAGTCAATTGACAGGTCAACTGACAATATTTCACTGTTCAGTTGATGGCTTGCCAACTCTACAATGCACAAGAAAAAAAAAAAAGACCACTGACATCAAGATATGAATGTTTGTTTTATTTTTTGGAGTGTTCTGCAAAAGGGGATAGTTCTGAAAGTATGCAAAAGCACAAATGGGTCTCTTCAAAAATCCACTTGCTGCAACACTTCTCTGGTGGAGAAATATACTATATTCTCCTCTACTCAATTTCTTATGTTAAAAAAATCCAAATCCACAATAATCATGAATTTTTATTTTCAGTTATGGAGGAAGCCCTTTTCAGCTTGAACCAACACAAAGGCAGGATATATAAATATGAAATTTTATGGATAAAATGCGATATAATGGATTCCTAATAAGTCATATTAAATGTTGTATTGCAGTGGGGAACTATACCTACATGTAATGTACAGCATGCATGTAGATACAGCCTGTTCCAAAGCCATCTGCAGAGGACAATAAAACCATACAATCTACAGGACTTGGACAACTTAGCAACATTCAGTTTTCCCCCAAATTGCTGTGTTGACATGCATAGCTTTAAAGGCCATCACCATGTTGGTAGTAATTATTCCATGCCTACTTTCTTTAGCCTCCGGATCAGCTAATATGACTTTTTCCTTGGTTACTTAAATGTGTACAATGCTGGAGCCAGAAGCTTCTATATGCCCCGCAGGAAAGGAAGAGTGAGTCTCTCTCTCTCTCCTTCTTTTAAGAAAAAAAAATGACCTTGGTATTATTATTTAATGGAATTTAACCTGAATGTCAGAAAGGGCTCTGTGGGAGAATTAACACCAGCTCCCTCTTGGACTACAGGGATTATTTTTCAGTACTGGAAGAAACTATGCCAGTCAATTTAAAGTCTTAAAAAGACTGGGGATAAAAATACAAGAGTAAAAGGCCCGATGCATTAATACTTTCACTTTTCTGCCCAAATTATGCCATTTGAAGGTGCAGTAACATAAATCAATATTTGCTGGATTTCCTTCACTTTACAACTGAGGCTGATTTTGCATTTGTGATTTTATATTGAACCAATGCACAACAGGCAATTATCACTTTCTCTGAAACTTCTTAGGTACAATAATAAGTCTTACATTCCAATGTTAGACAGATCATTGTCTAAAGCAACTTAAAACCTCGAAAATTTAAATGGGAAATACCTTTAGGTACTGTGCTATTCATCTGACTTGTGTACTTACTGATACGGCCTTCATTAGCACCACATTAATTAGTCTGGGCACCACATAGCCATTAATTTCTTTATCTTCA
Organism: Crocodylus porosus; assembly: GCF_001723895.1. Classification (NCBI taxonomy): domain Eukaryota; kingdom Metazoa; phylum Chordata; order Crocodylia; family Crocodylidae; genus Crocodylus; species Crocodylus porosus. Next base: position 92,632,774 of record NW_017728886.1, read on the forward strand.
CAATATCCTGTGTAAGAGGAAAGTACTATTCTTTTTATATTTTTTTATTTTGTTATTAACAGAATCCAGACATGTGACAGGGGAAAAAAGATGCTCTGACGCATAATATTAAGAAGGGACAAATTTAGTCTACAGACTAAATTTTGACCAAGATGCCCATATGGCAGAATCAGGCTTTCTTTTAAAATGCAGGATTTCAAGGTAAAGTACCCTAGGTATGTCAAAACAGAACTGGGCTTCAGTGTTGTAGCTGCAGAAGTGTTTTATTCAGGGCAACCCAGCAGACACAGCCTTTTGCCCTTATTAAATGCACCGTTCCATTCCAGCTGTCACGTGGGAGTACTAAGAACCACCACATCCCATCACACTACGGGGCCATCCCATCCAGCACCAGAAAGTAACACCTATATACCCAGAAAGTCCAATCCTGCCTCCCATGAAGCTGACACTGAGAACACAGACCAAAAGAGACAGCTGTGAGATGGCTAATAAGTATAGATGATGCAGAAGAAGAAATTAGACAACAATGAAGGACCTTCTACATTTTTTTGCATGCGTGACAGTCAGGAAAGGACTGAAAAACCATTTAAAGGAAAAAAATGACTGGCAAAATGCTGAGACACAGCCAAGGAACTACACACCACCAAATCGCCCAAAGATATCCCAATTAAAAAATCCCGTCCCCACTAGGCATCTATATTTGTCATTTGTTATTATCAGGTTTAAAACTGTTCCCTAAGAGCAGTTGTCCTTCCAGTCACCCTAACTGAATTCAGTATATAGTTTTTCAGGGCACAGGTAGCATTTTTAAACTTAATGACAAATTGGTTAAGTTTTTTTTTTTTAAAGCAGCTACTTGCATGTGCTTGCTTGTCACCTGTCATTATATTTGTATTAAAACTCAGCGCTGCCAAAATATTATAATCCTATTGCAATTCTTCCGAAATGGGATTGAGAGACAATAACAACTTGAGCTTTAATTCTGGTTATACTGGTAATTTGTCCTGTATAATATACAGGCCTAGCCGAAATAAGGAACCTGGGCAGTGATACTACCACCAAGCATGAAGCTCCAGTCTGTGTGCTTCTGAAAGACCTTCTCATCCAAACAGTACTCAGAGAAATATGATAATAGGTGTATTGAAGAACCAAGTCACTTTATTGCTAAGATTGAAAAGTACTTCTAGAGCTCAACTTCTAATGCTTCTGTTGATAAACAGTCAGCATAAAAGAAATGAAATGTGTGACATTTTAGATGCATGTTGCTGTCAATAAGCTTAGTTGGGAATTTGTAGCCCTTTGATTCATGTCCATGGTGAATCCATATGCAAGAGGTTTCTGTTCCCAAAATGTTTGGACCCCTTTTGAGAGCTCGAACAACAGTTGTAGGTTTTTGTGGTGGAGTAAAAAAAAACAAACCTACTACCTATTTTTAATGATTCTAAATTTCCAGTCTTTTAAACATTAATATTTTAAAACTAAACCTCTCTCTCTCTCACACACACACACACATTATGGACCAGCCAGAACAGATACACTGCTTCATCTAGGTTACAGCTGAAGCAGTTTTCCAACATTTATATGGTTCCTGGCTTATCTACACACAGTGATTAGACCACAAAAACAGCTGCTGCCCTTTTGAAACAGCTCCAAATGGACATGCATCCATAACCTTTCATCTCTCAATTCCCCCCTCCTACAATCAATATAAATCCTCAATCAAAAAGTTTACCAGTTTTTTAATTTTTAAATTACAGTTCAAATCTGAAACATTTTCATGTACAAAACACCATGTTAAAAAGACCAGTTCATCTGTATGAATGTGAGTGATCTGGGAAACCACAATGACTGAAAAGACCAGCTGTTTTGTGAAGGCAAATTAACTGAAGACAATCAATTAATTTTGTCTGCTCCTTCTAGATGTCAATCAGTTTCTCACAGATCACCTGATCATTTGAAGAGTTAGCCTTTTTCATCAACTGGATGAGTTTGACATGGCTACGCTGGCAGTTCATGGTGCCTGGGCAGTAAGCAGATATGAGGACATAAGTGCAGGCTCTATAATAAATAAATCAGTTTTGGAAATGGGGGGGCGCTCAATCCCCAAAGTTACAGAAAGATGCCTTGAATCAAAGAAGTTTGAGAACTGCTGCTCTACACACACCCCTGAACCAGTGTCTTTAAAGAGATTTTATGAGAACACAAGTGTCTGTTTGCATTGTAGAATCAGACCATACATCGCTTCCACCTCCTCCATGCCCTGAAATAAGGATGCACAATTTCAGGAAGAATAGTGAGAGCAGAGAGAATTTCAGGAGGTCTCAGTAAAGGTTTATTATCTGTGGATGGGAGATTAGTTAAACTAGCAAACATGCATAAACATCCCTCTCTTTTGTTACTTTTAGCTTGGGAATATGTAGGACACTTCCATCTTTGGTCCAGTAAAATCTCATGAGGGAAAGTATATGCCTGGCAAGATCATTTTCCCAATGAAAAGCAGAAACTATAATGGTGGGGAAAATGTAGAAGAAATCCACTGCTACTGAATGAAATTATATTGCTTCAGTAGACTGCAGAATCTGACATAGTATTTTTCCAAGGGAAGAAAAAAGAAGTTTATTTAAGCTGTTTAAATATAAAACACCTAACATAACTCCTTTTCAATAAATAGTAAGATACATATAGACAATGCAACTGGCTACCAACTACTACTATACTTAGCTTCCATGGGTAACAACATGGGGGGGGGGAAAAAAAAAATCACATGCACTACAAATCAGCATGTTCTACTACGATGGGACAAGCAAATGAAAGCAAATTCATACCAAGAATTTAAAGACAGAGATTCCTGAACATAACCTAAACCAAATTCTGCATCTGGAATATACAGTGGTAGAACTGCAGTGAGTTTTCAATTTGGTTTCATGAAAGTCTCAAATGAATTGGAAATTGAAGTGTTCTGCAATGCAATTTAGCATTTGCAGACTACACACCTTCTATACGAAAAAATACGCCCATATAACTCCCTTCTCTGCCACACCTTCAAAATCCTGCTTTTACTTCTCCAAGGTTGACATACCTTGTCAAGCTAATCAGCAGTCATAAAGGCATTGTTTTCTATTTAGAAAAAAGACAAAAATTCTAGCATTAAAGGTAAGTGGGTATCCTGCAGATGATCCAGACTAAACAGTTAGTGGGTCTAATAAAAGATAGCACCTCTACCACGAGTTGATTCCTTCTACCTTAAAGAACACATCCACCAGCGGAGTCTCCCTGTGCTGAACCAAGGGTGTTTGTACCCCAAAAGCTTGCAAAAAACTTTTTTTTCCAACTACAGGCAGTCCTCGACTTACGTTTGAGTTACAACGTTTCGCACTTACAATATTTGTAAATTGACACCCTGTTTCAACTTTATGAGGTCAGTTTCAACTTTACAATGCTTGATCTGACCTGAGGCCACACCCGTGAACAAGTCTGCTGCGTCGCCCATCTCTGTCCAAACTTCCTTGGACACTTTCTTTAAAGAAAGCAGACAAGACTCCAGAAAAACCTGCAGGCAAGGCTCCTGAGAAGACTCCAGCCAAGAACCTTTCAAAAAGTCCAGCAAAGTCACCTCAAAGAAGTCCTTCCAAATCAATACGATTGCTATTTACAATATAAATACATTAATGTAGCTATATTACTCATCTATAATTGAATAAAAAAATTCTGGGTCATTTTTGGTGAAAATAGGGTATTGGGGCTTGATTCAGGAACCAATCCTCCATTTATAACATTGTTTCCTATGGGAAAATCAGTTCCAAGTTACAACATTTCGACTTAAGACGTGACTTTCAGGAACCAATTGTGTCATAAGTCTGGTCTGATAAAAGACATCATCACATTTATCCAAAGACCCTGGCCTGCCAGGAGAATCATGAGGAATTCGATAACCATTTGCAAAAAGAAACTGGCTCTTCTATATTTTTATATAGTCACATTTTAAAAGATATTAAAGTTGGTGTTGGAAGGAATGGCTTAGGCCCTATGGCACTTTACGGTGTTCAAAGGGTAAGCATGAACACCCTCAAAAGCAGAGCTTTCCTTCTTTTCAAAAAAATTTAAAGAACAATTCAAAGAATACTGTGGGGGGAGAAGAGAAGGAACAAAGAGTGGGAAACACTGTGGGAGATTTATGAGGAAGCAACCCAACAAAGGGCCTCTTTTCATAGCTGCATCAGGGATACTCTGTCAACTGTACCATCTAGAGCAGTGGCTCTCAACCGTCTTTGTCCCGGGCCCCATCTGTAAACATCAGTGGCCAGTCCCCATGCAGCGCCCCTCACTCTTGGCCCACTGCCCCCCACAGGCAGCATCGTACCTAGATTCCTGGTGGCCCAGGTGAACTTTTAGCATCACCCTTCGCCAGAGATAACAATAACAATAATCAAAAAATGACCATTTTCGGGTCCCCTTTCTATCCAGGCCCTGTGTAGCTGCCTGGTTTGCCCGTGCCTGGGCCCTGCCCTGGGGGGCCGCAAGCAGCCCCTCGCAGGCAGGAACCCTGCCAGCCTGCAAGGGCAAACCCAGTTTCCCCCATTTTTTTCTTGAAAAAAGAACCCACTTTTAAAGTTTGTTCCCCGCCCTTTCCTATATTCTTGCCACCCACGTTGCCGTGGCAACCCAGGGGCTGAGAAAGGCGGAGGGTTTCAGGGGAGGCCAGCCTGGCTAGCTCCAACTCAAAAGGCTTGGTCTTCACGGACACCAGGGTGCGCTTATTGCTGCTTAAATTCAAACATTCAGCCTGAAACCATTTATGAGCCAATGATTTACTTTCCAGCAGAACTCGCTCCCTCTCCGCAGTCACCTCGCTGGCTACAGCAGGAACAACAAGGCAGGGCCGGAGCGCAGCTCAGACACAAACTACTTGAGAGAGGCCCGCGCACAGAGCAGAAGCCGCCTGAGGCCGGCCCCAGGCTTGAGTTCCCGGAGAGAAGACACCCGAGGGCGGGGGCGGGGCAGCCACAGAAGCGGCGGGGAACTACGGGCTCCCGCCCCTCCCCCCTCCTTCGCGGCGAGTTCTAGAACGCGGGAACCGCCCCCCCCCGCGCTCTAGAACACGAGGGCCCTTCGTTCCAGCGCCCCGCCCGGGTACAGAACGGCGAACTACACAACGTTCCAGGACCGCCGCGTTCCAGCCCCCGCCCCTCCCGCGCCGTGTTCTAGAACGCGAGGGCCCTCCCCAGCGTTCCAGCCCCCGCCCCCGGGTGCAAAGGACCACACAACGTTCCAGGCCGCCCCGCGGCGCCCCTCCCCCCTCAGTGTTCCAGACCCCGGCCCCCCCTCAGCGTGTTCTAGAGCGCGGGGGCCCCAAGGCTCCAGAGCCACGCGACGCCCACTGCCGCAGCAGCGAGCCGCGGCCCCTCCCCCCACGCGGCCCGGGACTCACCTTCCCGTCCGCATCGAAGGGGAGGGACTCTTCCTCCTTGGGGCAGGGCGCGGGGTCCCGCTGCGTGTCCGCGGCGCTGGGGGCCGGCGCGGCGGCGGCGGCCGTCCCGTGGGGCTGGTAGTCCGGGTAGGGGTTGGCGAACGCCCGCTCCTCCATGTCCGCCTCGCCGCCCAGCTGCAGCTTCAGCCGCTTAGACATGCCCTCTCCCATCGCGGCCGGCCCCTGCGCCCGCCCTCCCTGCACGGCGAGCCAGCGGGGACACGC
>NW_017728886.1:92638565-92642594 GCF_001723895.1 Crocodylus porosus
GCTATCGGGGGCCGCAGAGCGGAGCTGCCGCCGGCCGCCGCGGTCCCTCCTGCGCAGGAGGCAGGCATCGCCTCGCCGCGCATCTCAGAGCAGCACCAGCACCAGCAGGGGCAAGGAGAAGGCGAAGAAGAGGCAGTAAGTGAGCAGCTCCCGCAGCGGGGTCATCCCGAGCCTCCGGCCGGCTGCGAACATCAGGAGGGAGGGGGCGGAATAAAATCAGCCCGATCCCTGAAAAAAAAACCACGCATGTCAAGCTCCCCCTCCTGCCCAGCCCATCCCACGGCTCCTGTGCACAGCCTGGCCAGCAGGAGGGTGCCAGACCTGGCAAGCAGGAGGAAGGATGCCAGTTCCCCCCCAGGCCCAGCGGGGTGAGGAGAAACAGCTGCTCTAGTCTGGGTCCCTGTGGCCCCCCCTCCTGTTGATTGCCTCCTGGTGGGTGGGGAGGGGGTTGGAATCTGGGCCCCCTCCTGCCTCCAGGGCCTGAACACATTGGGCATGACAAGGTGTGGGGAGAGGGAAGCCGGCAGCGCTCTCCCCCTTCAGGAGCTGCGTCACCTCAGGTTATCACAGACTCTGTCCCCTGCCACATGCAGATCCCAACGACACCTTTACACACACGCAGAGCCAGGCCACATGTTGACACAGATGCATGGCACGCAGAAGCAGGCTGCACACAGAGCCAGGCCACATGCTGACATGTGTGGTGCACACACACAGAGCCAGGCCACATGTTGACACGTGTGGTACGCGCACACACACACACAGAGCCAGGCCACATGCTGACACATGCAGCACATGCACACACAAAAAACCAGGCCACACCATGACACATGCATACACGTAAGTGCAGACAGCCTCAGTCTCTGCCTGTTGTCTGCCAGGAGGCAGGCACTATAATAAATAAATCAGTTTTGGAAATGGGGTGCTGCTCAATTCCCAGAAGTTACAGAGAGGTGCCTTGGATGAAACAAGTTTGAGAACTGCTGCTCTGTACACACCCCTGGACCAGTGTCTTTAAAGAGACTGTATGAAAACACAAGCGTCTATTTACATTATAGAATCAGACCAAATATCGCTTCGACCTCCTCCATGCCCGGAAATAAGGATGCACAAGGCCATACACTGACACAGATGTGCAACATGTGCATGTGTGTACACACACACAACCAGGCTACACATTGACATAGCCATACATACATACACACACACAGAGCTGGGCCACACATTAACACAGATGTGCAGCATGTACATGTCCACATGCACACATGCACAAAAGTAGGCCCACATGGACACAGATACACACCCAGAGCCAGACCACACCATGATATATGTGCATGATTGGCCTGTCACTTGTTATAGCCTCTGTTGGCCATTTTTACCTAACCCATCCTCCATTCACATTTTCTTACATGGGAACCAAGGGCAAATTATTCAGATTGATTCATTTTTTAAACTGCCACACACGCTGCAGTTTCAGCCCGTAACAGGTTCCAACTAAGGGATTTGAGTTTATGCTGCACATTCAAATTGTGTTACAGCTTTGAGGTGGAAGAAAAGAACAACTGCCAAATCCTAACTGCTTAGTAGTCAAAATGGGAGAGCGAGAGCCCTTCCCTTGAAGACAGTGTGCAACCTTGTAAATATGAAATAAACAGTGCCCTGAGCACGATCCTGCTTGTGTGTGAATCTCTTTATGCACAAAGAATAAAACCTTACATGTCTGTAGTAACAGCAGGAAAGCCTCGTGTGACCAACTGCCTGAACTGTGTGTATAAGTTTGGCTCTGGAGAGTGAAGAGAGCTCCTCATGGAGTGGGCTAAGATCAAGTGTAGTTGCGCTGGTCTAATACACCAGCCGAAATGCAATTAAAATGGCGCTGTGTAGTTGAGGGTGCACCACCCCTACCCATCTGCATGAGAACAAGACACCCTATGACAGCCTCATAGTTAACTTCCTACTGGCCTGTTTCCCATGGGAGGATCTCGGCTATGACTTTATGGAAATGGGAGACTCCTCCCTAGCTCGCTTCTGCAGCCATACAGCAGAGGGCAGGCAAAACTCGGGAGCATCCGAACCCCAAGCCTCCGGGCTTGGGCCTGCACCTAGGATGCCTGCCAAAGGATTTGGAAGTATCTGAAGCCCCACTGGGGTGGAGGATACTTGCTGGTAGTAGGTTCACATAAGGCTTTTGAACAATTGAAAGGATTCAGAACTGATCTGGCTAATTTGACCTGGTACATGAAAAAATTTCCAAAATATAAAAAAAACCCCCAAAATACTCTTGGCAATTCTAAAGAGGACTATATTCCCCCTCCCAGGTTTGAACCCAGTGGTGCTGAGGCATGGAAACACTGGATTTAATTCAGTTTCTGCGGAGAAAAACATTTAAGCCAATATCTAAGGATCGATGAAGAACTCCAAGTGAACAACCTAAAATTATTATGGAGAGTACATCACAAACTATGCTTTGTATTTATTTTTACATTGTATTTTATAATACTTCACACAGTGCAAATAGTTATTAGTATTAATATTTTTTATTGTCCCCTGTTGGTCCCTAAGCACTCTAGGCATGGATCAAAGCCCCTTTGTACATATGCCTTGCTCTGAAGCAGTGCACGTGCATGTATACAAGCAGTGCTTATATACATTGCTCTGAAAAGTAAATATTCTATATAAATGTACTGTAGACTATTTTGTAAAAATATGGATATCTAATTAATAGGAGACCTCCTTGAGGTCCTCTGCTATTAACTATAAACTAAGAAAGAGCTGATAAACCACGGTTTTGAGTGTAAATATAACTAATACAACCAGCTGACAGGCTATAATGTGATCTTACAGAGCCTTACACGCTTTAAGCCCTGGGTATAGTTTCATTGCTATCAAAAGGAACACAGCATCCATAGATAAACACGTATGCAGTCTATACTGGATAGGTCTGGGGCTTTATGTGTACAGGAACACATGCTTGCACATACTTATGTTTGTGCACACATCCAATAGGCAGTGGGATAATACTGATTTGAGAAAGCACATTTTCTTCCTTTATTTTAAAAAGCCGAGTCCATGACAAACTGGCATACCCAGTAGATTGTGTCCTAAGTAAATAAATGTGTTACTCAGCTCTGAAAAAGAAAAGAGTTATACAAAAGTATGAGTTATATCGTTCATAGAGTTACACATAGAACATTCATGGAACAAAACCAGGACCAGTGAACACTACTCCTTTTTCCTGAAAGATTTATTTTTGTATTTTCCCAGCAACTGCTGTGTACATATGCTGTGTATGAACTAATATATTTGTAACTTGAGACAATTAAAACAGATCTTTGCACAGGTACAGTGTACTTGGAAATTTATTCAATGCCTAGTAGTGTGGAAAATCAATTTTATCTTATCCAAATGTTCCATTTGCATGGGAACTGATTTTTGTCACACCAAATTCAAATGTAAGTAAAAACAAGAGTGAAATGTGAAAAGAAGGACTACATCTACCTATGTCCAAATGATGGGGAAAAAAACTTGCATCCTTTATTGAGATTTCTTAAACATATACTGATATAGTTGTCAATGATTAAAATGCATCAGAGTCATGCATAACTGGAACCTATATAGGGTTTTTTCCCCTTTTAAACAATAAAGATCTAGTGCTGCATTGACAGGCCTTAGAACAGTAATATAATCTACAGGACTCTTAAGCATTGGTCTCTGCAGATACTTTTGTAGGCAAATAGGTTTTTAGCAATTAATGGTAATTCCAGTTATATCAGTGAGAGTCACACCCATGAAAGTGGGGCAAGAGTGAGATATTTAATATACAGGGTACATTTATTTTGACAAGTGTACAATCCCCCTTCATTTTAAAGTAGTGAAATCTAGTGCAAAGAGGGTGGAGCGTAATTGTGAATGAAAATCATGGGAACTAAAAAGTCCAGTTCTGTAGATTTCATAGATTTCATAGACATTAGGGCTGGAAGGGACCTCGGGAGATCATCGAGTCCAGCCCCCTGCCCAAAGGGCAGGAAG
>NW_017728886.1:92643224-92682550 GCF_001723895.1 Crocodylus porosus
AACCTTGCATTTTTCGGTGTTAAACACCATCAGGTTCTCGTCCGCCCATTTGCTGAGCTTGTCCAGGTCAGCCTGGATCACCTGCCTATCTTCTGGCGTGGATGCTTTGCCCCAAAGTTTGGTGTCATCGGCGAACCGATCATGGCTCCTCTGCTCTTACTGACTTCAGTGAATGTCAAGGATGTTCAATGGTGCCTTGTAGGATTGGTGCCTTTGCTGCATATCTCAGCAAAACTCAGAGATATACCCACCCCTGAGGAAGGGAACTGATGCAGGGATCTTGACTACAACATGTTGGTTTTATTTAATTTATTTTTGCATCATTTGTCCTTGTATTCATTTAGCACAGTCACATTTTAAGAGGACCACTCTGATGCATCCATACACGTCTTTATTTATTAGCAACATAGTTTCCGTGCATTTTGGGACTTCCCAGGTGCTTATACCATAATGCTAAACACTTGAGGGAAATAGGATTTGGGGTAATTTTTAAACCTGAAAAACTATAGCTGTGCAGCTTCTATCCTTGCAACTGCCTGTCCATTTGGGTCTATGTTGGGAGAAAACCATTCTATTCCATACAAAATCAAGCTAGAGATTAACTTGCTGTGGTCACGGATAAAACCAATGCTTGTGAAATACTCAGGGGGACTGTTGTCGAGGTATTATAGACTTGAAGAGTTGCAAGGTCAAGGTATTCTATGCATTCCAGTATTTTATTCCATGCAGGGTAGACAGGGCTAAGAACGAATAGCAAGTCTTTCCTGCCTTCATTCTTTCATTTGTCCCCTGGAAGGAGGATAGAATTTGAAGGACTCTAAAGCATTCTTCTACTGATACATTTTTTTCTTGTTACCTCAGAAGGAAAAGGTGAGATGAATATATTCTCCCATTGATGCGCACACACACTTCTTCTGCAGCACTAATTGGTCTTATGTATAAGGAGAGGTAGACTAGGATATCCTCTTCTTTCTTCATTGAACCGGAGAATGGAACAATTCCCAGAACAAACAAGTAAATTAAATCATGCCCTGTGTTTTCCATTTCATCCTGTCTGTTCTGTGTTTGTCTTTGAGACGGGAGGGACTCCAAAGACAAGGCCTGTCTTTAAACGCATGGTTTATACAATACAGAGCAAATACTGTAAGAAATAAATGGCAACGATGGGTCATCTGTGTGCCGTTTTTAAAAAAAGCAAAACTCTCTGTCGGGTTCTCCTTATAGATTCAGTTAACTTGTGTAAATCAATGGGGAGTCCTACATAAAAAAACAGTGGCTGACTTGAGCTAATCCTTCTATTATTCCTCCCAAATGATGACATGTAAAGCCCTTATCCTTCCTTCTGTGGGCCTGCCACCTACTAATCTTTTCTCTTCTCTGCATTCTCTGATCCAGTTTATTAGCTATTTTTCGGCAGGGCTTGGATCCTTTTTTTAAAGTGTAATAAAAAGTCTAGTACATTTTAGGCAAGATATAAATAATTAATAGCAAACAAATAAAGCATTAATGACTGCAGTTTCTTATACATTTGTTTGCTGATTCTCAATGTTTTTAAGAAACAAGTAAAATTAACGTGGATGTAAAAGGCTTTCTGCATCACATAGCCTCCTGAGGCTAACATACAATTATCCTTGATGCTAAAGCCACAAGTGCTTCATCACACTGAAATTCGATGTAGCTTTCATAATCAATAAGAACAGCCATCAAGAATCTCCTAAAGCGCTGGCAGCAATGTTCCCGTTTGTAATGGTTCCTTTACCAGTAATGTTCATTCGTGTTGCTCCATAATTTTTCTCCATTTTTGTGCGATTCCCTCCCTCTCTCCCTCCTTGACAAAGACAAGCAACAATCCCCTCTGTGTTTCCTTCAGCAGACACAGGATGATGAGTATCTGGGCTTCAGCATCTAAAATAAATTACCTTGTAAATCCTGGGAAACCATTAAAGGAGCTGACATTAATCTATTCTTAACTCTAGCTGTTGATGATCTTTGTCTAAAATTAGCCAGGAAGGCTGGGTTTCAAGAATGGACCCTGCTACAGTAATACAGAAATAACTGATGATTTGGACTCCTTCAATATTTGTTTTTAAAATGTTCTGCTACTAGGAAAGTCTTAGCTGCTGCTTTTGCCTTACTGAGGTTTGGAAAAACAGAGTAGGTCACATCTTCAGCTGGGAATCTCCACATATTTCTTTTTGTATGCAGAATACATGATATGCCACACAGATGCTCTCTAAATTTGCTTCTGCTTTGCTAGCACTTGTCTATTCTCCATCCTTTCAGACACTCTTGTCCCCATTTGTACAGGAGCCACTGCCTTTTCCTTTGCCCCCTCAGGCTCTTCTTCTGCTTAGAATACCTCATGTGTCCTACTTCTTGTTGTCTCCATACCTTTGCTGACAGGGGCCCCGTCTACACAAGATGTTTACTTCAGAGCTGACTAATCAGCTCCACAGTAAAACATCACTGTCTACACATCTGTTGCTAATTAGGACAGAGTAAAGTAATTAACTTCTCCTTGGGATAGGACTGCCAAACATAAGTACTATCCTACAGCAGAGTTATTTACTTTGCTGCAATGCACATGTAAATGCTGACAGGGCTGGCTGGGGCATGAGAGTGCTTCAGTGTAGGGGCTACCTGCTAGCTTGCCCGGTACTGAAGCACCCTTATACCCCAGCCAGCCCCTCTGCAGTACATTGAGCTGGGTCAGGGTAGCCCCAGCCTGGAAGGCTGATGCCCAGGCCACCCTGTTAGCCGTGGCTGTTCCTCCCTGGCTCAATGTGCTGTGGTCCTGGGCACACATGCAAATGCAGTGCCTGGGAGCAATAAACTCCACCATGAACTGCACCAGAGTTTGTTCAGCCACCTTAAATGTACGTGTAGACATGCCCAGTGTAATTCAACTAAAAGCATTTCTTCTCTCCCTTTACTGTTCTTCCTACTTTCCCTTACTGATATTTAACTTTGTAATTGTATAGCTTTAAAAAGTTTAGGATAGAGTGGGCGCATCTGCATTCGTAATACTGCACAGTCATTTAGTACTTTAGCAAGTACTCACCAGTACTGCACAGTCCCAGTGGCACATGGGTTGTTTCTGACCTTACTGCGCAGTAGCAGCATCGCTGTTATTGCTACATCATCGTAACAACAAGCTACATCACCGTAACTCGTCACTACAGCGACGTCGCATCTCATGTAGATATGCCTAGTTTGTATGAAAGATATTATATCAAAATAGGGCATGAAAGCATTGAGACTATTCATGATAGTACTGTCCCTCACAGTTGAGGATAATTATTTTCCATGATTGTCTTATCAGTGTGTCTGAAGATGGTTGATGAGGTCTGTCTAGGATCAATAGACTCTACCACATTTTAGATATGTGTTCCTGTATATGTGTGGGGGAGGGCACTGGCTTCTTGATTTGGTCCACGACATGCTGTTTCTGCCACTCCTACTTTTCCATTTCCTGTCATTGTCATGAGGTTTCAAAGTACAGAGATTCCTGCAGCAGACTCTCCCTCCATTTGCGGCAGATCTGGGTGATAGTCTCCCACAAGTTGATATCAATGTTGCATTTTTTAAGCTGACCTTGGGGACATCCCTGAACCACTATCTCTGCCCTCCTCTTGAGTATATGCCTTGACTGAGCTGAGAGAATAGAACTTGCTTTGGGTGTCTGGAGTTGAGCATTTGGATGACATGGCTGGCCCAACAAAGTTGATGTCAGATGATCATCACCTAGGTACTCATGTTGTTTGCTTGCAGGAGGACACTAATGTCAGTGTGTCTATCTTCCCACTGGATTCGGAGGATCTTCTGCAGGTAGCGTTGATGGTACTTCTTCAACAACCTTAGATGTCTTTTGTATGTTGTCTACATCTCAGCTCTGTACAGCAAGGTGGGGATCATGGCTGCTTGATAAACCATGAGCTTGGTTTTGGATCTGATGTCGTGATTCTGAACACCCGTTTCTTCAGGCATCCAAAGGTTGCACTTGCACATTTGAGGCAATGTTGGATTTCTTTGTCAATGTCAGCCTTCTTCAAGAGATGGCTTCCAAGGTATAGGAAATACTCCACATTCTCCAGAGTCTCACCATGGATCTGGATTACCAGAGCTGGGGACTGTTCATTAGGAGCTTAGTTTTCTGAATGTTAAGCATCAGTCCCATTTTCTTGTATGCCTTGGTAAAGATGTCAACAATTGCCTAAAGGTCTGCTTCCAAGTAAGCACACACTGCAGCATCATCAGTGTACTGGAGCTCAATGACTGAAGTTGGGGTGGTCTTAGTTTTGCCTTAGCATCAGCTGAGGTTAAACAGCTTAACATCTATTTGGTAGTTTAGCTCCACTCCAGCTAGAAGTTTGTTGGTGGTCAGATGTAACATCCGGGTAAGGTATATTGAGAAGAGTGTTGGAGTGATGACACAGCTTTACTTAACTCCTGTTTTAACCTTAAAGGGATCCGTTATAAATGAATTGCTGAGAACCACTGCTCGCATACCATAATGGAGTAGGCAGAGAATGGTGACAAATTTTGGTGGGCATCCATACTTTAGAAGGATCCTCCACATTTCTCAGCTGACAGAGTTGAAAGCTTTTGTGAGGTCAAAGAAGGCCATGTAGAGAGTCTTATGTTGTTCCTGGCATTTCTCCTGCAGCTGGTGAGCTGTGAAGGTCGTATCAGTTGTGCCTCTTGGTGCTCTTAACCCTCACCAAGATTCTTGGAGGAGCTCTTCAGCAAGTGAAAGGAGATGGTTCAGGAGTGTTCTTGCAATGATCTTCCAGAGGGCAGCAAGGCGATCCCTCTGTAGTTTCCACAGTTGGATGTGTCTCCTTTCTTAAAGACTGTCACAATCATGGTGTTCCTGAGATTGTCTGGGATTTCCTCATCATTCCAGATCCTTAAGATGAGGGCATGAAGCTGTGGTGTGAGCTCCTTTCCTCTCTGTTTGAAGATTTTAGTGGGGATTCCATCCACTCCAGATGCCTTGTTGTTCTTCATCTGCTTGATGGCTTTCCCCACCTGATCAAGGGTTGCAGGGATTCCAAGATCATCTCTGACTGGGTGTTGCAAAACAGAATTGAAAACACTCTCATCAACAACAGAGTTTCAGTTGAGAAGGTCTTCAAAATGTTTCTTTCAATGGACATTGATGGACCCTGTCCTTGATCAGGTCTCCTCCATCCTTAGGTCTCAAGGGGGTTGGTCCCTGAGTGCTTGGACTGTAGATGGCTTTGATCAGCTGGATGTGCAGAAGAAACTGTGCATATTGTGGATGTTGGTGAGATGTTAAATCTCCTTTGCCTTGTCATCTCACCATTTGTTCTTGATATTGCACGTCCTACTTTGGCCCTCTTCCTTGGCTTGTTGAAGATTCAGTTGCTTTTGCTTGGAGTTGGCGTTGTTTTGCCAAGCACAAAAGACCTTGCACTTGCTATCAATCAACTCTTGGAAACCCCGGTCATTCTCATCAAACCAGTCTTGGTGTTTCCTGGTAGAAAATCCAAGTGTCTCATTCACAGGCGCTGATTGCAATGGCCTTGTTGGAATTATCCCATTGTTGTTGATTGGAATTCACCAGTTTTTCACTGAGGCACTAGTAGAAGAGCTGTTGCTTGCTTGTGTCCTTGAGTGCTTCAACACTGATCTCCCATCAGCATTGCTTCTGCTGCTACCATCATTTGGGAGCCAGTCTGAGTGATATAACTGAATGGATGGGTCAGTGATCAGTCCAGCAATCATCAGCTCCTAGTATAGCTCAGGTGATGCAGATGCCTTTGTGACCGAGCATGGACAAGAACATAGTGAATCAGGTGCTAATGCTTAGAACATGAGTTTTGCCATGATGTCTTGAAATTGTTTTTCTGGTGGAACAGGGTGTTGGTAATGGTGAGTCTACATTCAGCATATTTGGTCAAGAGGAGGATGCCATTGGAGCTGACCTTTTCTACTCCTTCCGATGGTTCCATTCCAAAAGTTAGAGTCCCTTTCAACTCTGGCATTGAAAACACTAAGAAGAACATTGGTGACATGTAGGGGGGGCATGTGGGCACAAATGCACCCCCTAAGAAGCACTGCCAATGCTGCCAGCGGCGCCTTCAGGTGATTGCCACTTGCTACCCTCCCTCTTGCCACTGATGCCTCCAGCATCATCTGTGGGTGGTTGCCAATTACTGGTCGGCGCTCACCACCTGCCCCCAACTCCCTCTGCTGACACCACCATGGTTGCCTGCAGGAGCTCGCCACTGCCACCTGCAGGCAGTCGCCATGCCCCCCCCTCTCCAGCCACCGGGGGCATGCATCATTCATGGAAAAGAACATGTCTGTCTCCATCCAGAACATCAGAAAGGACTTGGTCAAGGTTGGCATAGAATTCCTTGATTTCATCGGTAGCATCAAGAGTTGGGGCATATGCACTGCTGACAGTGGCATATTGACTTCCTGCCAGTTTAAGATGGAGAGTCATGAGGTGCTCATTCATTCCGATAGGGAACTCTTACTTGGTTCATTATAGCAATTGTTCACAGGATCCAGCCTTAAATTTTAATTGCAGGATACATACAGACTTTGGACTAAATTTAACCCAGCATAAATAGTCTCAACTTCAACTGGAGTTGAGTTTATTTATACAAGTGTAAATTAGCTGGATGTGTTACATCATGTTGCATTTTCATAAGCAAACTTTTTTGGCTATTATGAGTAATTTGTTTCTGTTATTGTCTGATCCCCCTATTTGAGATCTTGAAGGTCTCAGAGGGATATGCAATCACCATATAAATTCTTTTAATGATAATCTTGTTTAGCATGCTGCTTCGTGGGAATCCAGAAATTATTTTTTGTCCCTCTTTAGTCTTTTAAGAAAAAGAATGGTGTCATGAGTGTTGTAATGATGTTGTTTTGACTAGTGCACACTAAGATGAAGTGGTAACGCTGAGCCATGATCATTAAGCTTTTGTCTACTTTTAATAGGTAGATTTTTGTCATATTTGTAATCCTTGCCATCTTACTCCTAATGTTCCTTTATTTTGCAGCCTGAGAAATACAAACAACTAATAATGAATTCATTAAAAGATGCCCTTAAATAGTCTCTTGGTGCTTTCTTAATTCTATCTATGATACAATTACTCAACATTATTAAACTTCATGACCTAATAAATGTTAGGTTGGCAATATATTTTTCAAAAGTATTATCTCCAGCTGTGACAAGTTTATAAGAAAGTTGAAAATACAGCCCAGTTACTAGAAGACAAGTGTCACACTCCGTCATGTAGGTGGAGGAAAGGGTAGTCTCATCCTTATATGAACATCCTTTACTATCCAGTATCTAAAAACTGGCTTTGGATTACAGATGCAGTTACTTTGACTGAAGAAATTGCCTGTAAATAGGACTGTCAAACTTCTGGTGTTATCCTGTAGTATCCATCTCTACATCCCTTAACTGAAAGAATGCCAATGTAGCTTAAGAAGCAACCTCAGTCACAGTCCTGAGTTGGTCCAGCACCCCTCAAAAATAATAGGCTTGATTTTGTGAGGCACAGACTGTTCTCAGCTCTCCTTGATTTCAGTGAGGGTTGAATGAACTCTGCACTAAGTGCTTATCATTTCACTGTATCTTGTACACTGTTCATACAGGAACACAATGTGGGATAAGGGAAGGTAATTTTTCAGTATAATAGACAATCACAATACAATGACAGAAGTGGACAGAAAAGAGTTGTAGAGGGAGAGAAGAAATATTACTGAGAAGCATGATTGCCATGTGCCCTTGGAGGCTGGGGGGCATGGCGACTGCCCGCAGGTGGCAACGGCAGGGGGGTGGTGGCGGAGAGTGGGGAGCTCCTGCAAGGGACTGCTGCAGTGTCAGGAGCGGGGCTGGAGAGCACCGACTGGCGGTTGGCAACCACCTGTAGATGGCACTAGCAGTGTCGGCAGCGGCCAGTGGCGACTGGGGACCATCTGTAGACGCCACCAGTGGTGGTGGAGGGTGGCAAGTGGCGACTGCCCACAGGCACTGCCAGCAGCATCGGCAGTGCTTTTTGCAGTGGGTGTACCGCCAAGCTCAGGGGGTGCACATGCACCCGTGTGCACCCCCTATGCATCACCAATGCTGATAAGGAGTGAAAGAAGAAGAAAAGTACAGCAAAAGCCATGTTATCTGGCACTTTATCAACCGGAAATCTCCACTAACCGGCATCGGAGGGATGTGGCAAAAGTGAAACCGGTAGTCCCACTGCCGTTTTCGCCGCCACGAGCTGAGTTCCTCTTTTTCTTCACTTCACTTCTTCACTTCTTTGGCGCATGGCCCGGGGCAAAGCAGCCTGCGCAGGGCCCCCTCCCTGTCCCCCGGTGCACTGATGCCAGGGAGTGCACTGGACGGTGCATATTTGATTAACTAGCTTCCCCCATTCCCGGGGATGCCAGATAACAGAGTTTTTGTTGTATAGGGAAGAAGTAACCAAGTAAGGTCCCATGGAAGACAGTTACAAGACTCTTATCAACTTTGAAGGGGCAGCATTAGGCCCAAGGGAGTCCATGAAGAGAGCTACACTGAAGTCATAGCCTTCATAAACAAATAACTAGCGTCACTAACAAAAAAGGAGGCAAAACGGATTTCAGCATGGGCCCATCAGAGATACCAGGTATGTAGAGGATTGCTGAAGTCCATACCATCACATCTTCACTGCTAGTATTACCTGGAATAGCTAGATTAAAGCTATGGCTATCCATGCTATACCTCTTTGCTATTTACACATGCCCTCTGAAATAGCTATTTGTTTATGAAGGCGAGAGTGAATGATTATTTCATAAGAGGGCTCTGTAGATATCTGGTTTGCTACTGAGGATGAAAAAGGCTGGCAGGTCATGTACTTAACTGGAAATATGTATGAGGAAAGGGGAAGCTTGCTTTCTGCAAGCAATAGGTGAAACTTACTTGTAAAACTCAATTCATTGCTGTTAATTGTATGGGAGCCCTTGGGACTGCATCTACTGTAAGCAAATCTTATTTTCTCTCGTATATCATGCCACTCATCCCTGTGTAGTATTAAGCATCGCTTTCAATGGGAGTTCAGGTGCATGAAGTTCAACAAAAACTGAAATTACTTAGCATCTCGGAGGTGCTCAGCACTTACTAGAAGCATGTTTTAAGGTTTACCCTTCTTTCTGATTTTCACAGATTCATAGACATTAGGGCTGGAAGGGACCTCGCAAGATCATCAGCTACCTGATGTTTCTAACTTACAGTAGAACTTCATCCACCATTCACACTGTCAAAGACCAATGTTATGGAAGGGCACATGCACATGCCTTCACTGAGGGCTCCAGTCCTTAGTCACCTTAGTAGAGGCTGCATGTGATTAGGTTGTTAAAGCCCAATGCTTAGCCTTGAACCCTGCTCAAGTACATGTTTTTGCTACCCTGCCAAGCAGATGGAAATCCACTCTGCAGAATGTTCTTCTCCACTGTGGCTGAAGTTTCCTTGCTTGCTTTTAATGCAGCCTGGTAAGGGGAGAGGACCAAAAAATCTCTACAGTGGGCACCAATTTCTTGGCCTACTGATATTCACCATCCCTATGTCCTTGCATCATGATGCCCTAAAGGGAGTCCCACTACACAACATCATCCCAAATCAGCCCTGTTCATTCTGCATGAATGCTGCTTACTGCAAAGTGCGGGACATCTGTAACAGCACAAGTGGGAGTGGGTTTTTCCTATATGGATTGCCACTGATCAAGACATTTTTACTGGTGTGAATTTTTGCAAATGATATGTTCTAAACCTTGTGTTCTTAATTATTAGGAAAAAAGGCTGGATGGCACTTCATGGGTCCTCAAGTCCAGACCCTTGTATTCATAGGCAACCTTGTATCCAGAGTCCTAAAAATCATCTGCCCCAGTCCCTCACAAATTACAGCCATGTGGCACATTATGTGGGGGGGGTGGAAATAAGAACACCCAACAACATGCAACAGGTATGAAGCAGGAAAGATAAGCACATTATCAATGCCTTGCCACTTCAATGGTGTATACATTATTAAAGTAATATATTCTCAAATTATTCTAAGAGGAAGATTTATAGAAACACAACAGAGGAAGGCAAAAACCCACAATTCTTGCCAGTCTGACCTGGGGGGGGAGGAGGGAGGCAGGGTGTGAATTCTTGCTAGATCCCCAAATTCTTTTAATGTTCCTTCTTGAGATTATAATTACGGTGTTCAAGAGCTAGTTCAAGAGCTTGGAGGTCAGAAAATATAGGGATACAGCGACAGCTTTCAAAAGTCAGGTTGAGTTAGACCTCACAAAGAAAATTAATACAAATAGTGTAAGGTTCTTCAGTCATATATATAAGAGAGAAACAGGAAAGGAAAGAGGTGGGACCTCTATACAGTGAGGATGGGTAAAGATTAACCATAATCTAGGTATGATGCAAAACCTATATGCATACTTGTCCTCAGTGTCATGGAAAATATTGTAGAACATGGGAGCAAAGGCAGGATGAGTAATGGGAACAAGTGAACAAAAACAGAAATCATCAGAAATTTGAAAAGCCACATCCTGCTTCACCATTAGGACCATAAATAGGGCTGTGCAAAGTTTCAGTCCCTGATTTGATTCGACAGAGATTCGGCCCAATTCAGTGCCCAAATCTCCAAATCAAATCAGAGGACCCTTTAATCTCTCCAAATCGAATCGGAGCCCTCTGAATCGATTCGTACAGTTTCGGCAATTCAGACATAGACACAGCTTTGAATTTTTTTTTTTACATACCTCTAGGTAGCAGGCAGCTCGTGAATGCTGCAATGCTAGGGTGCATGGAGTGTCCCACAGAAGCACAGGGGATCCTGAGCACACTCAGCAGCAGACCTGGAAGTGAGCCAGAAGCACTTCCAGTTCTCTTTCGGGACCACCAGGGAGCACAAGGGCCCCCCCCGTGCCCCATTGACTTGGCAACTGTTGTCTCCTGGGTTTTGGGGGGGCACCCGGGTTCCCTCCTGTGGACTCAGAAGTGGACCAGAAGTACTTCTGGGTTTGCCGCCAAGCATGTGGATGGCCCCTCCTGCACTCCTATGAGATGCTCCATCCGCCCCAGCATCAAAGCATTCACAAGCCACGCTGGTACCTTGAGGTATGTAGAGAAAACATTTAAAGCTGTGTTTATGGCCAAATCGTTGATTCTTTGAATCAGCATCGAATCTTCAGAGTCAGCCAAATCGAATCAGGGACAGTGTTCCAAATCAATGAATCAAACCACTGTCCCTGATTTGGGCTGAATCCGAATCAAATAGGGCCCACTTCACACATCCCTAATAGTTAGACTTAGTTGCCTCAGTGCAACCCTATTCCACCACAGAATCATAGAACATAAGGGTTCGAAGGGACCTCAGGAGTTCATCTAGTCCAAACCTTTGCTAGAAGCAGGATCATCCCCAACTAGATCATCCCAGCAAAAGCTTTGCCCAGCCACATTTTGAAAACCCCCAAGGATGGACCTTCCACCACCTCTCTGGGTCCCCTGTTCCAGTGCTGTACTACCCTCCTAGTGATAAAATTCCTCCTAATACCTAACCTAAACTTCCCTTGCTGCCACTTGAAACTGTTGCTCCTTGTTTGGTCATCTGCCACCGCTAGCTCCATCCTCTTTCAAACCCTCCTTCAGGTAGTTGAGGGCTGCTGTTAAGTCCCCTCTCAGTCTCCTCTTCTCTACACTAAATAAGCCCAGCCGCCTCAGCCTTTGCTCATCAGTCATGTCCCCCAACCCCCTCACCATTTTTGTTGCCCTCTGCTGGACTTTCTCCAATTTGTCTATATTCCTTTTGTAGAGGGGGGCCCAAAACTGAACACACTACTCCAGATGTGGCCTCACCAGTGCTGAATAGAGGGGAATAATCACTTCCCTTGACCTACTAGCAACACACCTACCAATGCAGCTTGATATGACATTAGCCTTCTTGGCAACAAAGGCACACTGCTGGCTCATATTCAGCTTATTGTCCACTGTAGCCCCTGGCTCCTTTTCTGCAGAGCCACAGCTCAGGCAGTCAGTCCCCAGCCTGTACAAGTGCATGGGATTGTTCCATCCTAAGTGCAGGATTTTGCACTTGTCCTTGTTGAACCTCAGGAGATTCCTTTTGGCCCAATCCTCCAATTTGTCTCGGTCACTGTGAATCCTATCCCTACCCTCCAGCATACCTGCTACTCCTCCAGCTTGGTGTCATCTGCAAACCTGCAGAGGGTTCACTCTATGCCATCTTCCAAATCGCTGATGAAGACATTGAACAAAACCAGCCCCAGAACTGACCCCTGGGGCATGCCACTCGATACCAGCTGCCAACTAGACATCAAAGCATTGATTATTACTCTCTGAGCCTGATGCTCCAGCCTGTTTTCTATCCACCTTACAGTCTGTTCATCCAACCCATACTTCCTTAGCTTGCCCACGAGAATGTTGTGGGAGACTGCATCAAAAGCCTTGCTAAAATCAAGGTACACCACATCCACCAGTCTCTCCACATCCACAAGAGTCATCTCATCATAGAAGACAATCAGGTTGGTCAAGCATGACTTGCCCCTGGTGAATCCATGCTGACTGTTCCTAATCACCTTCTCCTCCAAGTGCTTTAAAATAGATTCCTTGAGGATCTTCTCCATGATTTTTCCAGGGACCGAGGTGAGGCTGACTGGTCTGTAATTCCCTGGTTCCTCCTTTTTCCCTTTCTTAAATTTGGACACTATGTTTGCCCTTTTCCAATCATCTGGGACCTCTCCTGATCACCATGAGTTTTCAAAGATGATGACAAAAGGCTCAGCAGTCACATCAGCCAACTCCCTCAGCACCCACGGGTGCATCCCATCTGGCCCCATGGACTTGTCCATGTCCAGCTTTTCTAAGTAGTCCTTAATCTGTTCAAATCTGTGAAAATTCATTAATACATCTATTTTTGTAACACAGTCACCTTTGCTTTAAGTCACAGAAAAGTTGTTAGAAGGATGTTGACATTCCCTCTGCCTCAACTTTTTGCCTTAACAGTTTTCAGGGGATTAAGCAACTAAGGATTGCACTTAGGTGAAAAGGCCCAAAGACTTCAATACATATAAAATGGAAAGGCCCATTTAATCCCCTTCCCAGAATGCTGAAAGAACTGGCACGTTGGATTGCATTTCTAGCAGCACAGATTTTTAACAGTCTCTCAAGTTGGGTCCAACACAATATGCTTGGAGAGTAGCAAATGTCGCACCTTTATTTTAAAAGAAGAATGAACAATAGTGAGCCAGGCAACTACAGACCTAGTAACTTGAGTTCAATTGTAGGCAAGGATTTAGACCAAATTTTGAAGGAAAGAATAATTAAAGAGGTACATGGAGGTAAATAGAAAATAAGGTTAAATACCTCTTGGGTAGGTCATTCCAGACTAACTTGATCTCTATCTTAATTACATACCTGATTTTCTAAACAAAGAAAATACAATACTTTTCCTATAGAAAAGAAAAAATGCACACTAGCCATGCATTTTTATTTTCTATAGGAAAGGCCATTCTAAATTATAGGAGGCAACCTAGTGACTTGGATTGTGTTAACTTGATTTGATCTCCATGGCAATTTTTAAAAAAAATCTAATTTTCTTCTGGTATTTGGTATGGTTGAAGGATGGGGAACAGATTTTTAAACCTGCTTAAAATTCTGAAACTGGAGTGACAAGCCAAATTATAGGGGATGATAGGTAATATAGTGTGAAGTTAAAAAAAAGATCTAAGTGGGAAGGATTCCATTTCATAACTTAAAGGGAGATTTCTGTTTGAAGTGAATTCCCCAGCAGACAGCCTCCTCACCTGTATTTTATCCCTCTGCCATCTCTCCTTTTATTTGACTAGTACAAATGCTTCAATACGCTTCCACGTCCAGTAATGAATGAAAAGATATACAGCAAAATTTTTCAAGCAGTGCTCTGCTGGAAGGCATTGAAGTCGCATCAACTGGATGCAAAACAATCTATTAATAATTTCAGCTTTTAAATACTTTTCTCCAAACATATAGAGTTGAAAAATACCAATATGTACAATGTAGCTGTGTGAAGCAAGTTGGTATTATTGAAGGGCTATCAGATAATTAGGAAGTTTAAACATTGTAATGTTACTAATACTTATTACTCATATCGGATAAATTGCAAGCCAAAATCTCTGCTGAGGTAATTCCACTGGTTGATTTGTATTCCTTTATTTATGAAACCAAGTCATTAATACAGCAAAAGGAGCCCTCACATTTGTGGCATGGTTCCTATTAGGGGAATTCAGATTTGTACTCTATCTGAGATTTGCATAGGCAGATTAACACACAGGGCCCAGGCCCAGGGGCCCATGCCAACCAGGGAAATGGAGGGTTTCCCTTGAGGTACCTGAGCCCCATTCTTTGCCCCGAACCAAGCCTGTTCGCACTGCCCACCACCGCCTGGCTCAGAAGAGGGAGTGTGGTGTGGTACCAGCCTCAGGGCAGTAGCTCTGGTGGTAGGGGCCAGGCAGGGCAGCCCAGCCTGGCTCAGTGCAACTGGCTC
Source organism: Crocodylus porosus (assembly GCF_001723895.1). NCBI lineage: Eukaryota > Metazoa > Chordata > Crocodylia > Crocodylidae > Crocodylus > Crocodylus porosus. The sequence continues at coordinate 92,657,779 of NW_017728886.1, forward strand.
CACCGCTGGCCAGGACCATGTGGAAGGGTGCTGACCTCCACCCCCAGGTTGTCCCAGCCCACAGAGTCCAGCTTTGTTCCCAAGGGACACCTCGCCCACTTCCCCAGCCCAGACTTCCCCAGACTTTCCCTGGCCTCCTTCCCTCCTTTGCCCCATCCTGCCTCCACCCCGGAGCCTGGTGGCCACTGCCCACAATAAAGCCATGAACTAAGTTGAGGGGCAGAGTTTTGTGTCCCAGCCGTGCTGCCGACAGGTGCAAGGTGAGCGGCTCCAGCCACACGTGCGTAACCTGCTTCTCTGGCTGTGGTGGGCAGAGGAGTGGTGGGCTCCCAGCAGGTACTTTGGCATTCCTTTTCCCCCAAGGCTCCATCCCCTGGTGCCACATGGGGGAAGTGAGCAGGGAGCTGCAGGCTTTGGGGACTGGCTATGCCAAGACCTGGGAGCTGATCTCCACCAAGCGGCCACTCCTGTCCTCCCTCTTGCCCTTGGGCATTAGCCCTGGCCCCAAGCTGCTCACCAGTGGGACAGCGGTGGGCTGTGGGGTTCAAGTGCAGCTGAGGCATTTCTTTTGAGCATGCCACTTGCCCTGTGGCCTGCTCTCCGGAGACATGGGGGGGGCACATGGCCCCAGATTTGTGTGTGGGGCAGATGTAAGCTGCTCACTGCAGGCTTGGGGCTCTCTGCCCTGCTGTCTTTCCTTTGGGAACTCCACACTGGCCACATGCCCCCTGCCTACCTGGCAGCAGTGGGGGCAGTGAGTTGTGCTTCCTACTGCTGGGTAGCTAGAGGATGCGTGGGCAGTGCAGGGTCCCTGGGGGCAAAGACATCAGAGTGGAGAGCCCCAAGCCCACATCAGGCAGCCCACATCTGCCCTCTCCCCGCTCAGCTCAGTTCCACACTGGCCATTGGGGGGTGGGAGCAGGGAGCAGGAGGAGAGGCAGGCATGTGCCACCCCACTCCCAGCCTGGCAGGGTCCACCCAGCCTCCCTTGCAGGGCACAGAGGCCCGCCCTGCCCTTGGCAGCGGCAGCACCAGGAGGGGAGGGGGCCCCTCCCCATGCTGGAGACCCCACTGGGATGTGGGAAGGCTTCTAATTTTCTGTTTGCCCAGGGCCCCAGTAAATCTTATTCCACCACTGGAGATTTGTACTGTATTAGAGTATGCTTTGGTTTAATGTGGGCATGAAGTAGAAAAATGGATTAAAATGCAAAACTGTGTTTTATTATGTTATAAGGGAATCACTAAAGCAAATGGGATTTAATGAGATAGCTCTTCCTCCGCATATATGCTGTATCCATATTAATTATCAGTGGCTTTCATGCATGCAAACTCTATTTACTGTAAGGTTGAATCAACATGATCATTAGAAGCCTTTGTTTTAAATTAATCTTTTATAAAAGGAGCACTCCCAGCTAAATCTGGCACACATTGTGTTACACTAAAGTAAGTGAGGAAGAAGGCTAGACTATTGATTTAAAAATATTTTTAAAAATGAAGTCATTGATTTTTTTTTCTTTGCTTGTCTGATTTTGGTCTTCTGTATCTCTAAACTAATTTTTCTGCAGGTCATTACTCCACCAATGTCTCAAAGATTGAAAATAAGGACACTGGCTCCTGGGCATGTAGAGTAAAAATTTCATTAGGAGTTTATCCAGTATTAATGATATATGCTATATATAATAAAGACATATGAAAGGCTGGTACTGCTGCAGTTGAACATGTTCCAGCCTCTTGGCATAAATACTTCAATGATCTTTTTTATTTTAAATATATTGTCTGTTTTCTCTCAGAAATGTCCTAGCTAACATTTTTAAGTCTTCGTGTTTGCCCATGGGTGACTTCTTTCGGAAAGTATGAGCAGAAACATTTTAGTTTTTTTGCAGAGGAAAAGGATTGTGAAGGGGAAAAAAATCCCTATTTCCCATAAAAACAAAATTTTTGCAATCAATTTTCAGTGTTATCATACAACCAGATTGGTGGATAGGTATTTCTAAAGGTATAGTTGGATACATTTCTCAAAAACCATGCTTACAATGGGCTTTTATAATACTTTAAAGGCTGAACAGACCTATAATTTACTATTAGCAAATATGAATCAGATACATTTTTATCATCCTTTCACTCAGATCTTAACTCTTCCCAAATGCATGCTCAAAGAGCTAAGCCTAGCTAGGAGGTAAATAGCTTAAGATAATTTTTGGCTCCAGTGTAAAAGTTAATTCATCAAACAAAAAGCCCTCACAGAGTTTGCCTTGACAATAATCTTTCTCTCTCTTAAAACGAAGGCACTTCCAACTCCAGGCATCTCTGTTGACTCTAACTGGATCAATATCACACAGGAAGAGAAGCAGTATTTCAAGTAGGCAGATCCCAAACCATTTAGGTAAAAAACCTGTACCCTAAAGTACGCCTTAGACTGCTTAATATGTAGTGTAATATAGTGTAGAGTTATTTCCAGTTGCTTGGCCATAGTCATAGTCATAGTGCTTAGGGTCAGAAGGGACCTAAACAGATCATCAGGTCCAACCCCCTGCCCCAGACAGGAACAGGTGCCAGGGTCATATCACCCCAGCCATAGTTTGGATACGAGAAGAAACAGAAAAAAAATCAGGGCAGTGGATGTCATAAGGTGTGAACCATTTTAGAAAATGCAAGAAAAAAATTAGAAAAAAAATTCTAAAGGTCATGCTAAGGGATGCATTAAGTACATTCAGTGATAGATGAAGCTAATTTTAGACCAGATTTAATGTAGATATGGAATGAAGGCAGGCATATGAATATTGATTAGAGTAACGCCTATTAGGAACAGTTTTATATGTTTTTACTTTATTTAGGAAGTATTTTTATACCGAGTGAGACAATACAGTATAGAAATCGGGGCTCATCTCAGACTCTTTGCTCTTCAGCCTTGAACTACAGTTCTTGCTGAATAGCCCATTTGCAGCTGAACCAAGTTAATAGCTCTTTTACAACTTAATTTGAAACCCAGGTGAAAAGTCCTTTTCCCTAAAAGGCTGGCCAACTGTGAGAGGGTTTGTTTTTTTAAAACCTTAGGACTTAGAAAAAATTATTTGAAATTTTATCAAGTGTTGATAAGACTTATTTGGTGAATGCATGTTTTACAGATTTTAATCGTTTGCTTGATTCACATTACTTCTGCTGTTTGGTTATTTATATTGTATCTGTATTTCAGGATTACATTTGCTCTTATGTTTGTGAATATTTCATTTTGGTGTAACTGGCTCTTTGAACTTTTCTTTGTTGTAAGAATATCACTGAGGGTCAACAAACTGCACAGTAAGTTTCATCTTGAAAACAACAGGCCACCTGCGCAGTTTCAGGAACAGTGTTCTCATCTACTCATGGTCAGGTACTGCTTTATAAGTGGGCTGCCAAATTTTGCACTGTCATCAGTTCCTGAGCTGACAGAATATATGGTCTCAATAATATTAAAAGGATTTCATTTTAGTGTGGGAAGGAATTGGCAGAAATAGAAGATCATGGAGGAGAAAAGATGTTGGTACAACTGGAGTAAGGGGCAGAGGGGATCAGAAGCCAAGGTGATCACGTGGATATATCCGTATGAAATTCTGAGGAAAGTAGCCAGTAAGAGCAGAAGGATTTATATCAACTAGACTAGATTCTTGGTCCCTGCAAAGGGCTATGTCAATCTCTACCACTCTGGATAAGCATAATTGAGGAAGACAAAAGGGTGTGTAGCCACTATACTGTGACTACCTGGTTAACCCTGGGTTAGATTCATGGGCAGCTTGGCACAATGAAGCTCTTTTGAGTTGTGCCATGGGCCAAACTGTAAAGCTACTTTTGTTTCGTCTCTGGTCCATTATTGCACATAGCTCAATTGGACCCAAGAACTGAAACCTGAGGGTCAAGGGTGGGCCCCACAGTGCGAGGACTGAGGAAACATGCACATTTAACTGTATCAATGAACAAGAATAGTCACAACATCTACTTACCTCTAAATTCAGCAATAACCATTTTCTGGGCTATTAAATTTTACAGTGTTCTATACTCAAACTTTTACTCCAGGGTTTATTTAGCACATGATACAGCTATTACTCCATTTGATTAGTTAGATGAACATGACTGATACAATGCTATTTTATTGCTAGTATTAATAAAAGAAATCTCAGTTTCCTGTAGTTTAATAACCAATATGTGGTCTCCAGTTCTATGCAGAATCTTGATGGCTGATGGCAAAGACATCTAAGGAAAGGGGTTTTTGGCTTCAACAAAAATCTTTAAACTACTGGATAAAGCTGGAGTGTAAGACTCAAGGGGAAATCTACTAACAAGTTAGAAATTCTACTTTCCATCCAGTTTTCATAATAGCTATTGTAAAGGGTACATTTCCTCTTGAGAAAGTTGCAGAAATAATGAAAATGGTCTTTTATTACATTCTGATTTTCTTCAAAGTAAATTGCTTAGCTATGTCTGAAGATACTATCCAGGAGTACCAGTGACTGAATGCTCACTTCTAATTTTTCTGTGTACACACATGTGCGCGCACACACACACACACACACACAGAGCAGCTGGATAACAGTCTTTACAACCTTCACCTGGATGGAAGTTTTTATCGCTATTTTTTTCCTCCAGTAGTTCTTTATGAATGATATTGAAGTAAATGTACCATGGTTTTCTATTTAGTTTTCTAGGTCAGACTTGCAATATCATCACTATATAGTTTACAGACATCAAAAAATCCCAGGCACTGCTGGTCAAATATGAAATAAAACCAGATTCTGAGTTATTGTGGCTTTGGAGTCTTATATATCTCTACCTGGCTTTTGTAAAGAGAAAGAAACATCCACAGAGCCATTGTCTTTACCTTCTGATGCGTGGGGCTTAAACATGCTTTCCTAAGACAAGCATTTAGCTTGTGTGTAGAGTAGTACATATACTTTACTTTCAACATAATAGCATTTGTGAATAGGAAAACTGAGTGTAAAATACAAGAAGTTTTTTCCCCCCTGAATATATCAAGATATCTGTTTAACCATCCACAATAAAACAAGTGGTGCCTGTAGGATGCAAGATACTTTTCAAAGGAAAGAATGGGTATACTGTATTGCCTTAAAACTTTGGATTGGCTTCCTTACTGTATTAAGAAATTAACAGCCTCTTAAGATATCTTTAACCATCAACTTGGATGATTTATCTTGGAGACAAGAAAACTGGGAGGGAGGGAATGGCATCGGGGAGAGAAGATTTGATAACAACGTTCAAATGCCTAGAGAGTAGTTATAAATAGGATGGAGACAGATTATACGAGCAGGCACAGAAAGTGAGGCCTCCCCTCCTCCCCACTGACATTGCTACTGTTGTCCTCAAAGGGGGCCTGAAGCCACTCCTGCATCTCTCCAGCCAGGGGCTGAGGGGAGCGGAAAGATGGGGAATCCCCATGTCTGGCAATCAAACTAGATTCTTTCCAGCTTATCACCAGCAACAAAAGCCTGTGATTACATTTGTAAAACCCTTTTGACTGCAGTGAGGTTGTATAGATCTATTTGAGTGCATAATTAGATCCAGCAACTGGAACTTAAACAGTTCTACTGGGAATGCAACAAACCAAAATGAAATCCAGTTCATTCCTATAGTTCTCTGAACTCTGAAGGGTTAGCAGGATGAAACAGCAAAGTCGGCATACATGATTCTGAATGCACACAAAGATGAGCTCTGTTGCATAGGAAGGGGACTTTCTTTACATCTAGGCACTTTTCTAGCCATATACGTACGTAAAGGATTTTCATGGAAAATTGTGATAAATAATAGGTGAATCTCAGGAACTCTACTCCAGCTGCACACATTTACACACTTTTTTTTTATTCTTTCCCTGGGTGGTGGTTTACCTTTGGTGCATTCGATTAATGATTTCCAAAGCCAAATGGGACCATTGTGATCATTTAGTCCAGTGGTTCTCAACCTTTTTGGACTTGAGGCACCCCCCTCCATAACTTTTGTTTCAATTTAAAAAAAAACTAATCTAAAGAATTAGTGCTTACCTCCTTGCAGAGAGCCTGGGCAGCAGAGGTGAGGGATTGGCCAAGCAGGGACAAACCTGACCTGAACTTACTTTGCTTATCTCCTCACAACCTGGCAGTAGCCTTCAAAGGATCTGGTGGCATGCCAAGAAACTGCAGCACTCTGGTTGAGAGTCACTGATTTAGTCCAACTGTCTGCATAAAACAGGCCACAGACTAATTCCACACTTTCACAGGGCATCAGCCTCAGCAAAGTTACCAAATGGTTATGGAGTCATAACCTACCTTCTCATTCTGGACCAGGGTTGAGACATATTAGCTAGACAAGGAGAAGAAGCTTGGGTTGCCATTCCCTGAGCTATCATTTGATCTATGGATAAAACAATAAATTTCCCAATGCTGTGGATATTGTGTGCATCACACCGGCCACTTTAAAATATGGAAATTGACACTTGATCTTGTAAAGAGTCGTCTCGTTAGTGGAAAAGTTGGAAAAAAATTGTAATAGCTTCTGATCTAACATACTGTATTGATGTAGAAAGTTTATTATTTCTCAACAAAAGCGATGAGCTACACATGACAGCTAAACACCTGGAGCTGAATGTTGTAGCAAAGTACAGTAAATACCAACACAGCTCTTTCCCGTAAGTTTAGATATCTCTCTGTACTATTTTGACTTTACTAGCAAAAAGCTGAATGTCAAAGACACAATATTTCTGCCCACGATCTCTTGGTTTTTCAATGTTGGCTTTTACTCTAGAGATTTGTGTTATATTTGCACCACTAAATTGACCCCTTTGTTCTTTTTACTCTGCTTGGAAAGAAAAAAAAGAATGAAATATTTTCTCCTTTTCTGATGGATCAAACCTTAGAAAGCTGCTGCCTCAGGTATTTTGAATCTCTTTTGAATTTAACCTTGTTTGTCAGGATTCTTGCCAAGTGCCTTCAGCTGTAAAAGCATCACAGGCACATCAGCTGGGAATAGAGTTTATGTTCAGCCCAGATTGAATTGCCTTGCTGAGTATGTAAAGTACAAGGGAGTTACACATTTCATTACATTTCACTTCAAGTTAGGCCTTTATGCCATTATAGGAAGTCTTTACAGCCTGCATTTAACAGAATTGGCAGGTAAATGCTGTTTGCCAGGGATATCTTCCATGCAGAATTTGGGTGAACTCAGCCTGACGTTTTCTAATACCTGTTCAGTGAATGTCAGGGTGTGTTAAAGTTGATTAAAAGCTCCTGATTGAAAAAATAGCTTTTAGTGGCATACTTGCACTTGGAACACTTGCCTTAGATATGACCATATTTTAGCTAAGATCAGTATTCATGCAAGGCTCAGCTATATCATTTGGGCACAGACCATGGTGAGGGAAGCATTGAGCTACAACATGTCAGTAGCAGCATTAGGAGTCATTTAACTTCCAGGGCACATAGAAACTCTGTACCTGCAGTTAATGGGCATACAAAAGCTTAGCACCTGCTCCTCTGGTTTTTTTTGAGGTCCAGTTCCCACTATCTCCCTTCTGCTTTCATTTTGAGCTGTTCCTCATCTGCTTCACCACTTACAGCAGTATTTGAGCTTCTTAATCATAGTAATGTTCAAATAAAAGTTCCAACTCACCACCCTTGGCTTAAAAAGGTAAAGCTGGGGACAGCGTTTGTGGAGGCAGTGCTGTAGCAATGAAGTTTGGCATCCAGGGTAAAGCTTGCAGCAGCAGCCTGCCCTCATCCCACACACAGATCCAGGGGGGCAACCCCCCCCCCCCAAACAAGCCACTCATGGTTCCATCCCACACCCTGCCCTGGCTGGGCAGCACCTGTTGGCACCCCTTTACTTTGATGCCCAGGGTAGTCATCCTGCTTGCCTGCCCCACCACTTGCTACGGCATCATGTGGAGGGGTGGATAATAGCAAAAGCAGGGAGTCAGGATAACTAGAGCTTTGGAGGAATTGTTGGTGATAAGTGGCTCCTGAGGCTACTGGATTTGCTGATGTTTCCACAGTTTGTGGAATGGGAGATCCAGTGCCAGGGGAAGCCAGGACCAGACTGTTGAGAGATGAGAAATCAAGATATTAGGGTACGTGGTAGGAAGGTTCACAAGAATCAGAACCAGAGTTGAGTGGCTAGGAGAGCTATGAGACTGGAGTTTGACAGAGATGTGTGAGGGACCCTCCACAACACATTTGCGGTACCCTGCCAATGCATCGGTGACTTTAGCACTCATCTGTAATAGGGCCATACTATGCTCATACCCATAAAACATTTGCCCTCTAGTGATCATTGGGCTCAGTAAACGCAGGCATATGTAAATGAGAAGAACTACGTAACAGGTTTTATTCTGGAGCAATAAGCAACCCCTCCAGACCCTATGTCTGTCTCTGACTGACTGGGTAGCTACTGAGCTAAGGTACCATCCCTTAATTACCAGCTCAGTTTCCTTAGTTAAATTAGACTAACAAGAGGGTGGCTATTCTATCACTACATATACCAGGGAGCCCCTTGGGGTTACTAGGAACAATGGCCGTAAACTGATGGAAAGAATATTTAGATTAGACATTAGGAAAAATTTCTTTGTGGTGGGGGTTGCCAAAATCTGAGATGGGCTTTCAAGGGAGGTGGTGCTCTCCCCTTCTTTGGAGGTCTTTAAGAGGAGACTAGACAAGCACCTAGCTGGGCTCCTGTCACCCAGCACTCTTTCCTGCCCAGGGCAGGAGTTTGGACTCTATGATCTATTGAGGTCCTTTCCAACCCTAAAAGTCTACAAAATCTGTGAGCATACAAGGAGAGGCTGAGGGACTTGGGCCTCTTCAGCCTATAGAAGAGAAGGCTGAGAGGGAACTTGGTAGCAGCTTACTGCTACATCAGGGGAGTACATCAAGAGCTTGGTAAACAACTGTTCACCAGAGCACGCATGGGGAAGACCAGGAGTAACAGATACAAACTCCTGGAAGACCGCTTCAGCCTCAGTTCTAGGAAATACTTCTTCACAGTCAGGGTGTCCAGACTGTGGAACAAACTCCCTCTAAAGGTAGTACAATCACCTACCCTGGAAATCTTCAAGAGAAGACTGGACAGTCACCTTTCTGGGGTCACCTGACACCAAGGTGTCTTTCCTGCCTAGTGCAGGGGGGCTGGACCTGATGATCTTGTGAGGTTCCTTCCAGCCCCTATCAATCTATGGATCTATACTGCCACATATCAGAATGGATGTCCACCCGAAAGTGAAAACATGAATCCTTCCCTTTCTGTGAGGCTCACACAACTGTCAGGTACAACCTAGCCCAGTAGAAATTTATTAAATACAGTACTTTAAATTCCCTCATGTGTCCACCTCCCTTTAGATGCTTTTTTAGTTTAAAATATTCAAGAGCCTTTACTACCTGTTTCCCTTATATATTGGCACTTTCTATTTTAGCCATTTCTACAACCTGCACACTGGAAAAGAAGACACTGAAGTGAGATGCCATGTGTAGCATATCGAGATCCCAGGGGTGGCCATGACACCCACTGGTGACTCCGCGACTGTGCTTCACTCCATCCCAGGGCACCATCCCTTCTTACCTGCCATGCCTTGATGGAAATATAATAACAATAATAACAATAATAATAAGGAGGAGGCGGCTGCCCGTGGGCCTTCACATGTCCCCAGTCCAACTGAACCCCCCACTCGAGTTCCTCAGCAACATACCAGTCTCTACTATGCCAAGGCCCCAGGCAGGCCTCTCTCTAACTGTGCTGCTGAAGGGCATGTAAAACTTTAGGGCAGACTTGTCCAACATACAACCTGTGGGCCGCCATACGGCCTGCCAAGCCATTTTATCTGGCCCGTTGTGGCAGAGCCGCTGTTGAGCGCCACGGAGCTTCTGCGGTGGGCCGGGGCTGCGGGGCATGTGGTTGCCAGAGCCAGGCTGGGAGGGAGGCAGGAGAAGCCTGGTCCAGAGGCGCTCTACGTCCAGCCGCCTCCTTGGCGGTTCAGGTTCTGCAAATGTAGCCTGCATGGCTAAGGATGGGGGTCTGCATGCTGCTGGAGCAGCAAGTGCAGTGAGGGGGTCCTAGGGGCCCACCCCCACAGTGTACAGTCTGTGCAACAGATGCTGGTGTCATCTGGGGCCCACAGCCTCACCAGATCTGAACAGCCCTGGACTAGCTTATCCTTGAGACCTCTTCCACATCTCTGAAGTATATGCCTACAATTTCTATTTAATTAACCACAATGACCATGATCAAGTTAGTAAAGGATCTCAAGGATAAGTTAGTCCAGGGCTGTTCAGATCTGGTGAGTCTGTGGGCTCCAGATGACACCAGCATCTGTTGCACAAGCTGCAAGCTGTGGGGGTGGGCCCCTAGAACCCCCTCACTGCATGGGCTGCTCCAGCAGCATGCAGACCCCCATCCTCAGCCATGCAGGCTACATTTGCGAGACACGGACCACTCCTCCCCGCCCCACAGGCCTTTCCCCCTTGCACAGAAGTGGGAGTGGTGGCTGCCCAGGCCCATGCCCTATATATTAACTGCTTGCAGACCCCGTGTCAACTGTGGGCGACATCCTGGCCCTTTGTGGGCCATGTGTGGCCTGCAGGTAGTCAGCTGGGCAGCCGTAATGTAGTCCAACCCCCTGCACAGAAAAATTATGTCCTGTTCCTAAGCCATACCAAACATACATACTTTCTGAAAATCACAATTTTGCTAGGCACATTTCCAGACCCATTTCATTGTCATTTCCTGCAACTTCATTGGTGTCAAAGGTCACGTGACATCACTTCCTGATGTGATACCACTTCTTGTGAGGTCTTTGAATATGGCTCACTGGCCCACTGGGTGATAAAAAGTTTGTGATCCGGCCTCACATTCAAAAAGGTTGGACACCCCTGCTTTAGGGGATAAATGCATAGCTCCAATCCTTCCCTACACCATGCCCCAAGTCTCATGGGTGTTAGTGTAATAATTAGCTTTTTTGGGCAATGGGTACCAGGCCCCTGGCTCTTATCTGCCAGACCCCCAAGCCCCTGTCTAGCAATGCCCCTCTTGGGTGCCAGGCCCCTGCCCCTGCCTTGCTCTGTGGCTTTACTCTGCCCACTCTGGGCTCTACAGGTGCTCATGTCTTGAACCTGCTCCTGGCAGGACTCAAGGAGATAGTGTGCCCCTTGGGCACTAATGGGACTTTTGTATACCACCCCTACAGTCCCAACCCAAACCACCACTATAAAACTGTAACTCAGACCATAAGCCCCTGAGCTATAACATAAACACCAAAAGGGGAAGATGCCCTCTGCCCCATTTAAGAGGGAAAACCTTCCCTCACCCCTTTTTTGCTGGCATACTTCCCAGCCTGCTCCTTGTGAGCTTCCCAAGCCTCGCTGTTCCTACAGACAGCAAAGCAGTTAGTCCAGTATCCCTGGGTAGTTCTTCTGTGCAGGAGCTCCTAATCCTGCAGCTGGCAAACCTAGACTCCCTGACTGGCTTAGACTCTGGGCTTATATAGCTCCAGCCTGAGCCCCTTTTCTGGTCATGTGAGCCTCCCATTAGCTCCCTGCCCCACCGGCAAACATCCTCGCAAGTTGCTACCTCCCTTAAAAGAACAGGTACACCCCAATGCTCTGCTATACCATGCTTATAAAATACATAATTTTTTGAGCATATACCTCATTAAGGCTCTAACTCAGGTGCTTATGTGCATCACTGAACTGGAATTTGGTATTCCAAGTCCTGCTTTTAGCTATGCTGGTGTCACCCCCATTAGGAATCAGAAATGCCCCTAAACTCCAATAAATAATTAAGCCTGACTTCATTGTTCTGAAAAAGAAATTCACCCACCCACAGCCATGTCCATCACTGAAGCCATGTCTTGCAGCATGCAAAAGGCCTTCCTTGTTACCTGTGTACCTTAGGAAATGCCAAAACCCCTCCCTGGGTTAACAAGACAAGGAAGCTCTCTCCTCAATTTAAAAGTCGCTATCATAAAATTTTTCAGTAGGCTTTGCTACCCAGCTAGAGCTTACATATAATCCCTTACAAGTGCAGTAAATTCTTCCTGGGTGTGCAGTATGCTAGCTTTGTAAAAATATCAAGTCTAAGTGCTCAGTATATGATTTTCCATGGCTTAACATTCAAAATCAATTTCCTCTGGGGTAACTAAATATGCTGCTCTCCAGTGAGTTGTAGTTCCAAGCTGAGATAGAAACCATGGTTTCAAAGCTCTTAAAAAATTGATGAAATCTTTTTATTGTTGGAAAGATGCATTCAATTCTTGGTAGTCCCACTGCTACTCAGACAATCTTCATGCTCCAAACAGGCGAGACCAATTGCAGCTCAAACACTCCAAAAACATTCATTTTTGCCAGACACCAAGAACACAAAAACTTAAGGAGGAAATTTAGAAAGGAAAAATAATAGAAAAGCCAAAAAGGAGAAAGTTTAGAAAACACAGGAGGGAATTGTTGCTTAACCTTATCTATCATGGTCAATGCACCTCCTGCTCTAATTAGTGTTGCCCTTCAAACAATCAATATTTTCAACAAGAATAACCAGTGTAAAATCAAACTGTTTAGTAAGTAGAATAGATCCCAGTCTCCAGGCTGCCAACTGGCTCATTAGGTAAATTAGATTATCAGATTTCAATAGCTAAAAAAAATCTTCTGAACAAAATCCTTTTGTGAGACCTTAATATCAGAGTTATGAACCATTATAGCAGATGAACTAATAGGTGTGCGTGCAGATTGTAGTACTAAGCCTCTTCTGCATCTCCAAAGCTCAAAGTCCTAGTAGCTGCTTCTCTTTTTGTAAGATACAGTCTCAGTAGAGAACACTGGAACTTTATTGGTATGAAAGAGAGGAAGTTTTCAGCAGAACTTTATCATCTTTTTGGCCAAGTGACCACCTTTTTTCTCCAGTCCAGGCGGGGGGTTGGACTTGAAGATCTACAAGGTCCCTTCCGACCCTGCTTCTATGATTCTTCTTGTTAGTCTAATAAACCATGGTTTTCAATCCGTGTTCTGGCTAATCTGGCCATGCAGGGAGTAGGGGGCATGCTCTGCTACATGGGGATTGGGAACTTGCCAGCGGGGAGGATGGCAATATGAGTTGCCACTGCTCCCCTGCTGCCAAATTTTCTGACCCATGGAGAGCCCAATGCACCAGATGCCATGGCTCTGTGTGCTGGATTTGGCCTAGGAGACAGAGGTTGAGCACCCTTGTTCTACTTCCAATCCCGTAGCATTGGAATTCCAATATCTGGATGGTTTTCCTTTTATCTTCCGCTGTAGTGTCAATTTCAGTAGAGAGCTCTGTCACATAGCAGTTCCCCATAGTTACATTGGCTTCTGAGCTAACATATGGACAATTTGTTCTGTGGTCAGTACCAGTTGCTGTAACATTTTACTGTTTTGCATTCTTATTCATTCTATTTTCCTGTAGCATTGGAATTCAAAAGTCCTAAGATTTTTTATGTCCTTCTTAATAACTATAGCAGAGCAACGAGAGCAGGGAAGCAGAATCCCCCATTTGCCACCTTCCCCTTCCCTGCTGGAGGGTGAAAAGCCCTGGCAGCACCAGGGCGAGCTGCAGGAATGCCTGGTGCAGTGCAGCAAGCAGCACGACCCTGGTGCCAGAACCCAAAGTGGCCCACATGGAAACAGGGACTGAGGGTGAGAGAGGCCCAGTCTGGGATTGTCCCAGCCAGGATGCCACAGTCTGCAGATTTTATACCCTTTAATGAGGGGAACCTTGGCCCTAGTTCACCACAGGCAACTCACCTTAAAATAGGAGGGACAAGCTTCAGCTGGAGGGCGAGGACCGGCACTGATAGGCTACATGAGCCCGGGGATAATACAAAAAAGATACCGGAAGTGGTGAGGACCTCCGTTGCATGCCAGAGAGGTGTGCCAAGGGAGGGTGTCATGAGATGGGGTCCTCAAGGATGGCCATGTTACCCCTAGGGCCCCTCGACCATGCCATTTGGCCCGATGGGCACACTCTATTCTTGCCGATCACGTCTTGATGTATTTATAATATAGGGATGCTGCCTTCATGTCCAGTTGGTCATGGTCCTGATGGACTTCCCTGAATCCCATAGGTTCCTGGACCCCTTGTGGGTCCCATTTCAAAACAGATGTCACAGGACACTCCAGCCTTATGGGCTATATGCTTGGATCCAAACTGCCCCTTTACCATGCCCCAAGCCTTGCAGAAATTCCACCCCCTCTCTGGTGCCAGGGTCTGTGCACCCCAAATGCCATGCCCTCTCTGGAGCCAGGGCCCCCTACACTACAGTGGGCCCCCACAATGAAGCCTCCTCCTTCCCCAATAGCCTCACCCAAACCACTGGTTTTTATGAAACAGCAAACAAAACATAAGCCCCTGGGCTATAACATAACACATAAGTCCCAATTGTGCTCCACTCCTTTAAAAGAACCAACTTTGCCCTTGGCATTACTGGAGGCTAGACTAGCCCTTAGGCCTCTTTTCACTGCTCTGTCTAGGAAGGCTCCTTCCCTCTTGGCCACTGGCAGTGAACTGCCTCCCATAGTTCCAGCTTAGGGTTTATATGGGCCCACAGCCCTGCCCCTTCTGGTCAGCTGACAAGTGCAGCTGCAGGCTAATTTGCTCTCTAGCCTGTTGCCCTGGTAACCTGCACCTGGGCTTCTGTCTGGCTCTGTGGGCTTTCCCCAGGCAGTTTCTGCTTTTCTAGGACCAGGCACCTTAGTGCCCTGCGACAGAGGGTAAGAAGCAGTTAAGCTGCTCACATTTCTTTATTTTGGCAAATGATGAACTGTGGGAGATACCTGGTAGTAACCCCAAGAGAGACTGTTGAGAGCCTCCAGTTGTGAAGATTTAACAACTGGAGCTAGATTTTTGTGTGAAGGCCTGTGGTGAGGGTGTAGGGGAGGAGGAGCCCCCAATCCAGACCCCATAATGGTCTTGCTCAGTTCGCCGAAGGACTACCCCATTGGTCAAGCATGGACTTCAAACACAGATTTCAGCTGTGGCCAAGCACAGATATTCCCCTACGCAGAATTATACCTAGATCTTTCATCAAGTCACAGTGTGTGAGTGTCTGGGGAAACCAAAATGCTCCAGTGAGGGTAACCAACAGGAGAGTCATGCCCCAGGAGTTGGCATGACTACAAAAACCCAACACTCACATCCATATAGGTTTGTCAATCACACCTATCACTTTAACAGATGTAAAATTAACTTCAGCTTCATTTTACAGCAGCATAGATTCTTCTAAGGTTATCAGACACACATTTTGCCTGTTGAACTTTGGTACTGATCTCAGTATTGTTATTAACCACCCACTGTTTTGGTGATTCCCAGATATTTAAAGCCTTCAGCTTGCTGTCTTGATATGCTACAAACATTAATTTGACATGTTACAGCAATTTTTCAGTTTTTCAGGCATTGGTCTTCATTCCAAATTGCTCATGGGTCTTCTTGACTGCATTTACATTTCAGGCCTTTTCCAAATTATACTGTCATGATGCAGTATATAATATTTCATTGTCATATGTAAACTTTCTGCCAAATAGAAAACTTAGTTCTGTAACTATTGATCAATCTCCTGGATTTGTGGGCACCAATTTCACAGCTTTGTGAAACAAAATATTCTCTGAGCTGGAGGAATGGAAATATGACCCACCTGCAGCACCTAGCGCCTTCAGAAACACTTGAAACTATACGGGGAAGAATTCTTGTGGATGATATCTGAAGTCTTCCGGATGAGGCCTGTGATATCCAAAAGCTTGCTTATGTCTATACCAAAAATACACTTAGTCTAATAATTGATATCCTGAGTAGGAGCTCAAGCTGGTATTCCGAAGTTATCTGTTTCTATTGTTTATTAATGCCTAATAACTACAATATTGTCACGGAGTGTGGCCTAGGAGTGGCCGTGATCTCACTAGTGCCCCCTGCTGTGTCAATTAGGTGATCCAGCACCCTCTACTTGCCCGCCACATCTTTGATGTTATGAGGTTCAATATGGGAGGTTGCCTCTTATCACCCTGGACACCGCTGATGCTATTCCTCCACTCCAAGTGGGGTGCCCCAATGCACCCCTGCCTCCTACCTCCCCTTCAGCACGCCCCAAGCCTCGCAGCTCTTCCTGAACGTTATTAGGTCCTTGCCCTTCGGCGCCCTTCTCTGGTGCCCCTGGGCTGGTCATGCACCCGGCGCCCTTCTCTGGCGCCCCGGGCTGGTCACGCGCCCGGCGCCCCTTACTATTGATTGACCCTATCAGGCTTGCTGACGGTATTGTCCCCACTGGGCCAGTGGCTCACGCCTTACCTAGCCCCTTTGGGTTTCCATCCACAATCTATGTCAATTAGCCTATCAGTTAGGCTCAGGCAGCCTGAGCTTTACCTGGCCCCTCTGAGCTCCTATTAACAATCGATGTCCAATTGGGCTCAGGTGTCCTAAGCCTTACCTGGCCCCTTTGGCCCTTCGAGGTTCCCACTACCGTGGGGCCTCTCCAGGATCCTTCCTTGTCCATACCCCTGCCGGGGTTTCAATCAAGTCCCAGTGGGGCTCAGGTGGCCTAAGCCTTATCTGGCCCCTTTAAGCTCCCAGCACTGTGGAGCCCCTCTGAGACTCTTTCCTGGTCTTACATCCGGTTGGGGCTCAGGTGGCTGTAGCCATGCCTGGCCCCCTGGACCACCGTCTGGGTCTCTTGTCCTACCAGGGTTTCTCCCTGACTCGTCCCACAGGGCCAGGGTCAACACCCCCCCACACACGTGCCCCACTGGCGCAAACAGCTGTGCCCACCTGTCACTGCTCGCTGTGCCACGCTGGGCACCAGGAACCCCCAGATTATTGGGGAGCTCTTGTGAGGCCTCCTCACACCCCTACAGCCTCACCCAGTCCTCCGGTTTAACAATATCTAAACCCCCAAGCCAAACGGCTGTAACATAACAACAGGGAGCCTCCTGGCTCATAGCATAAACTCCGTGCCACACTGGCTCTCAGCCATACTTCACTTAGGGTTCTCTCTACCCCATGTCATCATTGCAGCCGGTCAGAGTGGTCAGGCTGCAACCATCAACTTGGCCTGCTCAGCTCTCCCGCAGAGCTCCTGCTTCTGCAGCTGCCAGGAGGGAACTGCTAGCTAGGCTCTGGCCTGGGCTGTTTATAAAGGCCCGGCCTTGCCCCCTTCTGGCCACATGACCTGCCTGGTTGCCCCAGCAACCAGCACCTGGGCTGCCCTGGTGATTGGCAGCTCTCTTTATTTCCTTCTAGGCACGGGGCACCCAAGTGCCCCCTTAACAAATATGCTGGGTAATGAATCAAGAGTAGGTAAGGTTATGCCAAAGGCTTGACCTACTCTTCCTCCCACAGCTGTGATAACCAAGAATATGGGTTTTCTCATGAAAAAACAGAGAAAAGCATGGATTTTCCCATTTACCAAAGGAAAAGTTGCATTTCTCATTTTAACAGAGAAACCCACAGATTTTGCAGTTTTGCAAAGAGCTCTCTGCAGGCTGACATTCATTCCTTTGTTATATGCCATTCACAGTTGGTATTCTGAGTTTTGAGAAATCCAGCACTTACAGAAATACTGCTTGAAACATTAGAAAAAGACCCAGCCATAAGGGAAGAGATCAGAGGCTGGCATGAGGATGAACACCTGAGTATGTAAAACAGACCTAAGAGAGAAAAGGAGGCTAACACAGGAACAGGATGGAGAAGAAGTGTGAGATAGTAAGGATGGGATGAAAATCAAGGGAGTGATATGGTTATGGGAAAAAATATTTTTTCCTGCTACTAAATGATTTCACTGGGAGTTGCCATGATGATCCAGGAGGTATATAAGAGAGGCAAGAATTCTTCTTGGTGATATCTTTTATTGGACCAACAGTATGGTTGGTATGGATGTTAGAAGTTTTTGGGTATCATGGTACCCTTCCTCAAGCTTCACACACAAGCATTCAAATATCACCCACAAGAATTCTTGCCTTCATTCAAGAAAACATTAGCCTCAACGCTATGTATCTTTAACATCACAAAGACATTTATCTTGTATGGAGAGAAAGGGTCAGTTCTTGCCCAAAGCCCAAAGCATTTTCTTCATAGATTTTTAGGGTTGGAAGGGACCTCAGTAGGCCATTGAGTCTGACCCCCTGCCCTGGGTAGGAAAGAGCATTGGGGTCAGATGACCCCAGCTAGATGCTTGTCTAGTCTCCTCTTAAAGACCTCCAAGGTAGGGGAGAGCTTCAAGTACAGCTTCAGGTATTTCGGATGCCACTAGGTGCTGTAGGAGAGTCATACTTCCATACCTCCAGCTCAGGTCTGGGCATTAGGGAATATTTTGCTTCAGAATGTTGTAAATTTGGTGTCTACAAATGCAGGAGATACAAATCTGTCATCAACAATTACAAAACTGGTGGCCATATGGTGTTCTCTCCTGGAAAACTTATCAACCCAGACCTAAAGGGGCCACTTCTATAAGTGAGGAACAGCTCATTCTCCTTGTCAATTAAATACTTGGTCTCCCTGCTAAGACCACCAGTAAGGATATGTATTTTAGTTGAGTCAATTCTGTCCCTAAGGAGCTAGATTGAAACTGCCAACTTGTTTCACAAAGGTCAACAACTGTTCGCTCACAGTAACAACTTTCAGCAAACTGAGTCAAAGCATATTAGTATCAGTCCCCTACAGAAGGCAGAATCTGTATCGTATTATCATGACACATTTCGTTGCCTTTTAAATCTCTCTCTGGGTATATTTTTCTGATTTTCACCTGAAAATATAAAGAGCTGGTGCTTCAAAAAAATTACAAGGATTGTGGTTGTGTTCTGTCAGTAGCTACCCTAGTAAACTGACCTTAGTGGATTAAAGAATTAAGTTCTTAAGAGGCTTATCTGTCTTTATCGCCCAAGCTTAAAACTTTAATTTTCAGTATTAGCATGAATTGGATTTTTTTAACGGTTTCTTTCATAAGCAAGCCACCTTTGAAATGAAATTCTGGATGCAGCTGGGGACAATGCATAGCCTATTGTATAGCTTTGTTAGATCATTCAGAATTCTGAGAACTGTAAAATTTGCTTTACAAAAGCAAATGATTAACAGAGGAGAAATGGATAAAGAGAGTCAGGGGAGACCTCCAAAAAGAGAAAAAAATACTAAAACTGATAAAAACCTAGTGTTGATTACATGCACGATGCTTACGTATCTATATACTTATGCCTGGGGAGAGGAAATGAATAATTTTCAAGCCCAGCCATGGTGACTTAATAAAATATTTGGAGGAAAAATGACCATTTCAGAGAGCCTTGTCTGAATGTTGCATTACTGAAATCTAGATTCAAATTTCATGGTTAGTAATTTCTACTTCTTTGAACTGGAAGTTGACAGGACATATATTTTATTAGCCAATAAAGGGAACATATAGATTAAAGATGGTTGAAAAATAGCTACTGAAACATTTTTTTGCTGGGCAGGGTTGGAATTGAATTTTCAATACAAATTACATTGCATGAGGCACTGTCTCTGTAAGACAGGAAACTGGTGTATGATGGTAGAGGTTGCCTTTCTAGGGAGCCTGGTCTATAAAAAAGAATGGTGGGCAGGAGGCATGTGACCTACAACTCTCATGAGGCCCCGCAGTGACATTTCCCTAATATAATATTTTGCTTTTTCAGTTAAAATGTCAGGCTTTGATCTTTCATTAACAACTTGAAATTGTCCAGGAGAAAGGTAATTTCTGACCTACTCTTAATATAGATATGGCAGCTCAGAGATATGTGTAAGAAACACTAAGATACACATATGTATTGGAGCAAGTGGGGTTTTTGGTGTTGTTTTGCTGCAGTCATGTGTTCACTAGGGTCCCTTAAGGGGTTTAGCTCTATGGCTGCTGTAGGCATGATAAGCTCTTTTTCTGATGTTTTAATTTGGCTGACAAAATATGAAAATACAAGTGACATAATGTTTCAGTTCCACCAAACACAACAGGCATATTATAATAGATGGATAGAAAGGTAACAGAAAGGGCAAGGAATAGAGAAAGATTTTGGCACCATCCTAATTTAAGGCAATACTAATTGTAGAAACTTGCTGTAGAAATTATTTTTATACCATATTCTGAGCATTATATTAAATTATGATCATTGTTAAGGTGGGCTCTTACATTTTACTATCTATCAGCTGAAAGTGCAGGATATTTTTTATTATAACATTTTGTAATTTTCTATTCTCTCATACAGCAAGATATAGTCTACCATGCAAGACACGACTTTCTGTCAGAATAGCTCTACAGTGTCAAATGGTCATTTATGAAATGTTTGTTCTACTAGTTCAGAGTTTCTCAAACAGTGTATTGTAGGACTCGGGGGTACCTTGAGATCATGCTACCCAATGTTAGCATGATTAGGTGTGCAAACATGATTCACAAGTTAAACACAGAGTTTTCAAATAATGTTCAAAACATTTTGACCTGTTGTGGTCTTCCTAAACTCTTTGCAACAGAACAATTGCCCTATTGTCTTTCCATAGTCAAAAATATGAATGAAAACTAAAAGCTGGCATTTTCTGAGGGGTGCCTCCAGTCAAATGAGAGGTTCCCTGAGCCTAAAAAGGTTGAGAACAATTGTACTGGTTCATTGACTCAGTCTGTCAGGAATATGTAAGGAAGTACATTTTGACATAAGAGTTGTTATTTAGATAGCCCAAATTGTCACCTAATGCAATTTGTTGTCCTGCCACTGAAGACCTTGTTTGCTCTACCAACAGTACTCTACCAAACATTAGCTCCAGAACTCTCTCTTCTAACCATACAAAATATTTTTTCTTCTTCATGGAAAACCATTCCCACAAGAAGTTTTGAACAGACCATTCAGAGTGCTTCAAGAAACTCTGCTGATTCATATCAACTGAAGAGCAACTCCAAAAGCAGTTTCTTCCAGAGTCTAAAACTAGCAGCAATGAGAAACTATGGATAATATCAAGCTCTGTTCAAACATTCTTGAACAAAAGTTTTTCCCTAAACGTGAGGAAATCTTTTGTACAATTCAGACACTTGATTTTTATACTTGAAGAGATAAACAAATTCAGCACTGTTTAAATCTGAGATGAAGGTCTCAATGGATTCTCCTTGGAGAGCAGAGATAATGAAATATGGGGTCTCTCTCGACATGCTCCTATAAGAATTTTTCTCCTATCAGCAGTGTTGTTCTTCCTGCACGGCAGAAGAGTCTTAACATGCAATACATCTCATTGTCACAAGTGTAACCCGGGTGTACCGGAGTGGGTGCCCTCCTCTCCAATAGAAGGGGATGGTCAGCAGGGCGTACATGCTGGAGATGTAAACTGCAGCTTGCTTGCAGCTTCCCCCTCTCTGGTGTCTCTATAGAGGTAGACCAGGACACAATATCTTAACTATATACATGGTTTATTCAGATGCAGAATAAAAGGGGAGGGGATAGAATAAACTGGATGGGTAATAAAGATAAATATTTACATGTAATATATTAAAGTCAGCAAATAACGGAACAGGTAAGTATAGCAGTCCCAAAGACCCACGAGAGAAACCTCACCCATGGATCCTCAGAGGGTAAGTATATCCCAGCAACTGATGGGTAAGCACCCCCAAAATGTAAAGCACAATACACAGTTAATAAACACTCCAGAACAGAGCACACAACATGCAAGCAATAAACACTCCAAAATGTAGAGAGAGGTAATCCTAAATACCCACCCTCCTTTAGAGGAGTCTCTCTCCCTCTAGCCAAAACTCCTTTGATGGGGCTATCCACCGTGTCTCTCCCGGGTGGGAAACCCCTTGCGCAAGAACTCACACTTCCCAGCATCCGGCAGCGGGGAATGGGGCCCAAACTACCCCTTCCAAGGGCCCTTTGCCCTGACCATGACTCACCGTGCAGCAGTGTCTGCACCAGGGCTGGCCTCATGCCGGGGTTGGAGACCTGAGCCACCTCGAGCAGCTCCCAAGGCCCCGGTCCCTCTTCAACCCTCCATGCAGTGACACCTCGTGCCAGGGTTGGAGACCTGAGCCACTTCTTGATTGTTAGGGGCTGGAAGGGACCTTTTAGATCATTAGGTCCAGTTTGCCTGCACTAGGCAGGAAAAGACAACTGGGGTCAAGTGACCCCAGCAAGGTGACTGTCTGGTCTCCTTTTGAAGATTTCCAGGGTAGGTGACTACACCACCACTGGAGGGAGTTTATTTCACAGTCTGGACACCCTGACTGTGAAGGAGTTTTTCCTGGAATTGAGCCTGAAGCAGCCTTCCAGGAGTTTGTATCCATTGCTCCTGGTCTTTCCCAGGGGTGCCCTGGCGAACAGCTGTTCACCGAGTTCTTGATGTATTTCCCTGATGTATCAGTAAGCCGCTATCAAGTCCCCTCTCAACCTTCTCTTCTGTAAACTGAAGAGGCCCAAGTCCTTCAGCCTCTCCTTGTATGGCTTGTCTGACAAGTCCCTGATCATATAGGTGGCTCTTCTCTGGGCCCTCTCAAGTTTTTCCACGTCCTTGTTGAAGTGTGGTGCCCAGAAATGGACACAGTACTCTAGCTGCGGTCACACCGGTGTGGAGTACAGTGGGAGTATCATTTCTTTAGTTTTGCATAAGATGCAAGAGTTAATGCATGCCAGTGTGTTGTTTGCCCCGCTGGCCACAGCATTGCACTGCTGGCTTATGTTCATGCAATGGTCAATCACTACCCCTAGGTCCCTTTAAGCTGTGGCTCAAGTCAAATTGTTGCCACCGGGCCTGTAGGTATGTTTCATAGTTGGTTGGTAGGGTCGGAAGGGACCTGAGCAGATCATCAAGTGCGACCCCCTGCTATGGCAGGAAAGAATACTGGGGTCAAATGACCCCAGCAAGGTGTTCATCCAGCCTCCTCTTAAAGACCCCCCAGGGTAGGAGCCAGTACCACTTCTCTTGGAAGTTGGTTCCAGATCCTAGTCGCCCTGACCGTGAAGTAGCACCTCCTGATGTCTAGTCTGAATTTACCCTCTTCCAGCTTGTGACTGTTATTCCTGGTCCCTCCTGGCAGTGCTCGGGGGAACAGGGCCTGCTGGTCCCCTCTGACTAGTTTGTAACAGGCCACTAGATCCCCCCTCAGCCTTCTCTTGTGGAGGCTGAACAGGTTCAGGTCCCTTAGCCTCTCCTGGTACGGTCTTCCCTCCTGCCCCCAATCATGCGAGTGGCCCTCTTCTGGACCTTCTCCATGTTGTCCACATCCCTCTTGAAATGCAGTGCCCAGAACTGGACACGCTGAGGACTGTTTGTCCCCAGATGGAGCACCTTACACTTCTGAGTGTTGAATTTCATCTGGTTCCAGTCTGCCCAGCCCTCCAGCCTGTCCAGGTCCACCTGTGTCTGGAACCTATCTTCTGGCATGACCACAAGCCCCCATAACTTGATGCTCAGCAAAGAACCAGGGAACAAAATCATACTCAGCTCAGAATGATGTGAAATGTTTCTCTATGTGCCACACTGCTCTTTCCATAATAGCAGTGCTGCAGACACCAACCTACTATAGTGCAAGAATGCACAGATATGAAACCAAGTGCTGTCTCCAGCAGCCAGATTTCTCAATGCCCCTTTCCAGATTTCTCAGTTCTACCTATTCTCCATCTCACTGCAGTCCCACCAGGCAAGGAGCACAGACCACCCCAACAGATCCCCACCAATCCCAGCAGCGAGGGCCCTGCTGTTACACCCAAGGTTAGAACCTCACGTTTGAAACAGCTGCTTTGTCCAAGGCTGTGGGATCTGCACTTTCCAAGCAAAACAGGCTCAATGCTGTACAGAGACTGCACCAACCTTAGCCTCAGAGCAGGAGAGATGGAGCAGAACGGTTCATCTGGGCAGCTTAGCTTGCTCAGCTGGACTAGCACCTGCACAAGCCTGCCCCAGCAGGTAAGGGTTTGGCACTGGGAATCCCCATGGGAGCAGTGACTAGCAAAGCTAATCATCCCAAGAAAGGGTGACTGTGCAGCAAAAGAAGAGCCCCACCAGAAAAAGAGTATGTGTGCATGTTGGGAAGTGAAAGATTGGGATGAATCAAAGAAGAAGCAAGCCCTGTTGAAGGGGGAAGGCTGGGACGAGAGGCCCTGCATCAAACATCTCTACCTCACTCACTCACTTTCCCAGAAGGAGCATGCCAACTCCACTCAAGGGTCTGCTTCCTGTGCCTGGAGTAGCTCCTGACACCCACTGACAAATACAGGCAAATTCCACAGAGTGAGAGTTCCCAGAGCTGTCAGGATCCCCCAGAGCATACAGACAGCGAGGAAGAAAAGCCATTTCATCTACCCCCAGGAGATGGGATCAAGATCTGCAACTGCTTCCTGCTGGAGGACTGCACACTGGGGAACAACTTTCCCCACCACTGTACGCACTACTCCAGATGCAGGGACAACAAAACTTGGAAGAGCCTGTGCAACTCAGCGCAGTGACACCTGGAAACATTCTACTGCAGCGTTGAGTAAAAGCAGGTAAAATTGTGGAGCAGTAAGTAATGGACAGAAAAACTCGAGGCCTAGGACACAGCCACTTGAGATGGGGGACAGAGGCAGTTAGTTGCTGCTCCAGCCCCAGAAGCTCTCTAAGATTCAGGGCAGGACCTGCTCCTCTCATTTTAGTTTCACAGTTTCATAGTTTCTAGGGTCAGAAGGGACCTGAGCAGATCATCTAGTCTGACCCCCTGCCATGGCAGGAAAGAATATTGGGGTCAAATGACCCCAGCAAGATGTTCATCTAACCTCCTCTTAAAGACCCCCAGGGTAGGAGCCAGCACCACTTCTCT
>NW_017728886.1:92682710-92696622 GCF_001723895.1 Crocodylus porosus
ACAGGTTCAGGTCCCACAGCCTGTCCTCATAGGGCCTGCCCTGTTGTCCCCTGATCATACGAGTGGCCCTCCTCTGGACCCTCTCCATGCTAGTCTCAGAGTTGGACCCATCCCACCTGTAGGAATCCCTTTGCTTTTATTGTTGGAAACCAGGGATATCAGAAAGCAAGAGTCCTGGAACTGAGATAGTAGAATGAGTCTTTACTGGAGGAATTGATTCCCACAGCACTTGAAGCTTTTGGCGGAATCTATTTCTTACATCCCTCCCTTTAGCTCCTTAGCACTGTCTGGGTGCCACAACACACAACTTGTCTTGGTTCAAATGGGGAACACAGGGCTGTTCTGGCTTCACCAGCCAGGAGGCACTCTTAGGAACAAGACAGCAGCACTGGGTTCAAAAGAAGCTTCTCCTGGGTGAGCAGAAGCTCTCACCCAGCTCCAGCTCCAGCTCCAGCTGGTCCCAATGAGACCCAAAATGAATGATGGTTTCTTCCCTGTTCCCTTCCCCTCAAACAGAGGCAGCAGAGGAGGGGAATATCTTTCTCAACTTTATGAAGCTAGCTTGCATTGGGCTTTGTTTCAAAATGCAATGGCTCACCAACACCTCTGAGCCAAAGGAGAACCCCCACTTTCCCATAGAGTGAGGAGCCTATTAGCAGAACAACAGCGAGTGGAAGAAGTACGAGGAAGTGAGGAAAAGGGAATGGCAGCACAACCTGTGCACTGTAGTGCCGACAAAATGACCCCTAAAAATGCTTCACCCAGGTCAACAACCACAGGACCTATTGTGCGTAAGCAATGGCAGAGGGCAGATGCTTCAAGAGGACCTGACAGCAGGAGAGAAGATGTGTACAGGGCAATGCGGGAATGAGAGTCCAAGGGCACCAGGGACAGCAGGAAAGTGATTTTCTTAGTGCAGTCGGAGCAAACACCAAACTGAAAAAGTTAAGGAATGCCTTAGAGTGAGGAAAGATTTGCAGCCAGCCCATAGTAGAAGAGTCAGATGCAAAGAGACATGGGTGGATCTTGGACAGCTGGAGAAAGTGTCAGAGGCAAAAGAGTGACTTTGCCAGCACCATGGGCAGGGCCTTGGCTTTTCTTCTTCAGTGCATGCTCACTGTGCAACTTCTCCTTCTCTTCCTCTGCACACTCAGTCCATCTCTCCAGACCTCCTGGCTACTTACAAAGAGGAAAGAGAGAG
Source organism: Crocodylus porosus (assembly GCF_001723895.1). NCBI lineage: Eukaryota > Metazoa > Chordata > Crocodylia > Crocodylidae > Crocodylus > Crocodylus porosus. Next base: position 92,683,912 of record NW_017728886.1, read on the forward strand.
CTACATATTCAAACACAAGGGCCATGCTTTCGTTGTTGATTTGAAGTGCTGCGGGGTATGCAACCAGGACAAGAAATACTCCCATCCAATCCCGTTCCAGTCTTCCTACCACCTGTTCCCCAGGATGGTGCCATATCTGAGGCAAGTGGCCAAAACATTCTGCACTGAATGAAAGCAGCATCCAGAAGAGAGATGTTCCTTTGTGTAATTTCTCTTCCTTGGTCAATCCCAAGGAGGCACTGGGCAAACGCTGATCCCGAGCTACCTTACTACAGTGCGCCTCCTGTTTGGCTCACAGGGAACGTGGACATGGGATTGTGAGGGTGGGAAGCTGAGTGCAAATTTCCATGGGCATTGTCATAATACAGCCATCCCTGGCATGGCTGTGATGTTCCTAGGGTACCGTGACCATGCTGGCTCCGCCCTATGCATGTCTACTAATCTCGCCTGCCACATCTTGCTGTTATAACTGATGAATTGGGAGGCTGCCCTCATGTTGCTGCTCGGTCAAAGACACCTTCAGTCATCCCTTCCCCTGGGTGAAACCTGCCAGTGCTACCCATACTTCCTCATCTCCTACAAGACAAAACAACCCACAAGATAGGAACACCAACAGAGACCCCAGAAGTTTCAAACTCTACCCTACCCCACACACTGCCATGTTCCTATCTGGGTTATGGAAATCCCAAAGGGAAAATTTCTTCCATCTCAAGATATATTCGTAATGGGATCTGCTTGCTTGTTTCTCTGGATTAGAAAGCGCCTATGAACCTCAGTTTTGGGGAACTGGCAACAGGCCAGTTCTTACAGGGGTGATTATTCCCCTCATTTCTCTTGAAATGCTGTGCACCATCCATTTATATATGGAAGCTGCTCTTGTTCAATGCACACAATATTATCCAGTATTAACTACGTCAATTCTCAAGGTGGGAATGTGCTTCTGTATCAATAGTGCATCAAAGTGGGAACAGATCTCCATTCCACACTGAGAGGGTGTCTCTGGATTGTATGCCAAACTGGCAAATTCCTTTGGCCATGAAGTAACGAACAAACAATAACATAGTACAACAGGAACACTACTTTGTTCAACAAGTAGTCATTAAAGATTCAATGCTTAGTTGGGAAGAGGTATCAAATGGGGTTCACAGGGGTTTTTCCTGAGTCTAGTATTGTTTAATATCTCCATTAACAATTTGGATGCTGGGACAAAACAACACTTAGCAAATCTGCAGATGACACCAAGATGGATGGTGCTTCAGACACTGTAGACTGAGGGTAGGATCTGGAATGGCTTGGATAGACTGGAAAAAAGTACTGTAACAACCAGATGAATTCAGGAACTGACAGTAGGTCCCATGGTGTAATGGTTAGCACTCTGGACTCTGAATCCAGTGATCTGAGTTCAAATCTCAGTGGGACCTTAATGGTGATTTTTTTTTTTAGGGAGGTGATCCTTGCCCTCTATGCGATATTGGTCAGGCCACCGTTGAAGTACTGCATCCAGCTCTGGGCACCGCACTTCGAGAGAGATGTGGCTAGCATTGAGGGAGTCCAGATGAGGGCCACTTGCATGGTCAGGGGGCAGCACACCAGATCCTACAAAGAAAGACTAAAGGGCCTGAACCTGTTCAGCCTCCACAAGAGAAGGCTGAGAGGGGAGCTGGTGGCCACTTACAAACTCACCAGAGGGCACCAGTGGGAATTGCGGGAGGCTCCGTTCTCCCCGGCACCACCCAAGGTTACTAATAATAACCACAAATAATGGCCACAAATTGTTAGAGAGAAAGTTCAGGCTGGAAATCAGGAGACACTACTTTACAGTGAGGGCTGCCAGGCTCTGTAATGGGCTCCCAAGTGACGTGGTACTCTCTCCTACCTTGGGGATCTTCAAGAGGAGGCTGGACAGATATTTGGCTGGGGTGATATGATCCTGGCACCCGTTCCTGCCTGAAGCAGGGGGTCAGACCTGATGACCTGTTTAGGTCCCTTCCAACCCTAAGTACTATGATACTATGAAATGCGAAGTCCTGCACTTAGGTGTGAATAATTGCATGCACAAATATGGACTGTGGAATGACTGGCTAGGCTGCAATATTGTAGAGAAGACTGGGGAGTTACAGTGGCCCATAAGCTGAATATTAACCAATAGCGTGCTTTTGTTGCAAAAAAGGCCAACACCATTCTGGGTTGTACTGACAGAAGCATCTGTTTCAAAGCAAAGAAAGTCATTCTTCTACTCTATTCATTGGTGAAGCCTCACTTGGAGTGCAGTCCAGTTTTGGGCCCTACACTTCAAGAAGGATGTAGACAAACTGGAAAGAGTCCAGTGATAAAAATAATTAGAGGTTTGGAAACCATGACAGGCTGAAAAAAAATAAGGTTATATAGACTGGAGAAGAGAAGACTGAGTGGAAATTGGACAAGCAAACACCTAAAGGGTGATTATACAGAGGATAAAGATAGAGGATGGCCACAGGGTACAGGACTAGGAGCAACAGATTCAAGCTGAAATAGAGAAAATTGAGGTTGGAAATTAGGAGGAACTTTCTGACTATCGGGATGGCCAAGCATTGGAACAGGCTACCTAGAGTAGCTGGGGAATCTCCTTCTGTGGAAATTTTCAAGAGCAGGTTGGACAGATAATTGGCTGGGATAGTTTAGTCAGGGATGATACTGCCTTGATCATTGAGCTGGACCTTATGAGGTCCCTTTTAGTCCTATTTTCCTATGATCCTATGAATACAGGCAACCCCCGCTTAGCGCTCTTAATTGGTTCCTGAAAAACTGAGCATTAAGTAAAACGAGTGTTAAGCAAAACCACAAGTATTTGACAACCCAAGATGGTGATGACAATTGTTCTTAATGACCCAAGATGGCAACCATGAGCAGTATAATGAAACTTGCTGAGTGCTAAGTGAAATCAGGTATCAATTTCAAATGAGTGTTATAGCGAAATGGCACTAAGTGAAACAGCGTTAAACGGGGGTTGCCTGTACACAATAACAAGCACAAAGAGTAACAATCACAGATTTAAAAAAAAAAAAAAAAAATTCCAGGAAAAGAGAACTGCTAGTGAACTTCCCTATGAAAATTCCTAAGGGATTTTTTTACTCCCTACTTGAGGCATTAGAGAAACCAGCACCCCCACCTCTCTTCTGTTGGTTACGAGTAGAACTATATGAAAGCAAATGAGTAACATTCATTTGGAATTTGGTTCCTTGTGTTGGGTAACAAAATGTTCATGAACTATCTGATCGCATTTGCCTACAAATGTAAATGTTAGTTAGAGCTCTTTGCCAGACAGGTTAAAGCAGGTGTTGGCAACATGCGGCCTGCAGGCCAGATCTGGCCTGTGGCATCATTGGATCTGGACAGCAGGTCCCAGTGGTTTCATCCAGGCCACATCCAGGTGGCAGGGGCCAAGTTGGGAACATTGGCTTGTCCTGCACCAAAGCAGGGCTGATCTAGTCCACCACCGTAGAACTGTGGCAACTGGTGGATTACAGGAATTATTTTCACATTCTGGGTTGTTTGCAGGCTGATAGTAAGCATTTCATATGTAGTGTATACATTAGCAAGTAAATCACAGGGTAGCATGTTGCATCTCTGACTGAACGACTGGAACTTTCCATATAAAGATTCAACATCTTCCCTAAAACTGAGAGGCCAGTTGCTGGATATGATAGGGGTCCCAGAGCCTTAAAGGGAGAGAAGCACCTTTAGTACAAAGCAGATTTCAATACATTGTAACAAACAGGCAGCTTATCTATCTTCCATCAGGAGACAGACCAAACAAGGAGCAGTCCCAAGAGGGTTTTTTTTCAGACCAGAAGCTGCTTTTAATACCCTTCCTCTCAGGTTGCCTGCTTTGAGGCAGCTGTCCAGCTGCTTGAACAGCTCTTGAACAGATCAGGGGCCTGCATCCCCAGGAGGAGGCTGGCACAGCCCTGCAGCCGTCCTGGAGGTGCGGGCAGGTCCCCAATCTGCCTGCTGGATGACAGGAAGCTGCTGCTGCCAGGTGGGACCCGTGCTGAAGCCAAGTAAGCCTGGCTTCAAAACTTGAAATGTTTTGAAACTTTCAAAACATTTTGAGTGCCCTTGTTTCATTTCAAAGCTGTTTTGAAGGCCTTTGTTTCATTTCAGTTAAATAGCTTCAAAACAAAACACCGGGCAAAATGTCGCACAGCTGTTGTAAATGCACAGGTCTGTTGCAGTCAATCTTTGCTTCAAATAACTTCCTTACATCTTGTATAAATATAAAAACAAACAATCACCTATATTGTAGGGTTGCAAAATCCAGCCCTCAACAAATAGTAAACATCTGAATTAAGGTGCCTGTACCTTTTTGGTATGCTTTATGATGCAGTCTAGGACTACCCCATCATGTGCATGCTCTGGTTTCTCTTCAGATCACAAAAATCTTTCGCCTTTTCCTAAGGATTTCTGTGGAGAGGAGCGCTCATCAGTTCCACTTGACCCTTGCATCATTTAAGTGTACAGGATGGGGGGTACTCAATGTAATGAGCAGCTATTCAGGCATCCGGGAGGGAGTTCTTTCATGCTATTTAGGGCCTGGGCCTGTGCTTTATTTGTTGTTAGAGCTGCTCAGGAATGTCAACTAAAATGGCCAGAAAATGCAAGCCTGTCAAAACCAAAATATTTTGTGGAAACACATCAGTGATAATGAACTTCTGAGGAACTGGTTTCCTGACAGCTCACCCTAGGGTCCCTCTGCAATCCAGCTTCCAGGCTCTGTAGCTGACACAAAGCTCTGCCATGTGAACTGCTCTGAGGCCAGGAACTTCAGGAAGCCTTGTGTGCAAGGTAGCCCTGACATGAAGACTATGTGGGATCAGGGACCCTAAGACCTGCTGCTGTGGAGTTGGGGGCCTGGAAGTCCCGGGGTTTCTGTCCCAGCCTTGCAGTAGGGGACCTGGAAACCTGGAGAGCCCAAGGAAAAGGCAAAGTGAGAGGAAAGTGATGACAGTTCAACTTAAGACATCTAAGACCCAAGTTTTCCGAGTTCTTACCACTTAGTGGTGTATATCACACTTTGTAAAGTCAAAGATCACTCTCACAGACTCCAGTAAACTGTGAGGCCTCAGCACTTCTGCAAATCACACATTAAGAGGTCCCCACTGGCTACCAGGAAAACGAGGAAAATGCAATGGCCAACCACCTCTGAAAAGTTCAGTTAAGTGACCTGCTCAACACCATCCAGGAGCTCTAGCAGAGGCTGAGATAGAATCCAGGTCTCAGCTACTGGTACAGAGAAACTGTTGATTCTCTCCCTGCCACTCCTTACTCTGTCCACAACCCATCTTCCAGTGTCTGCTGCAAATTAACAGCCTCCTTTACCACACAGTGCAAATTATGCACTTTTTGCAAAAATATTTAACATTTCAACAACTTAATTAATGCTGTTCTAGTGTTTCTATTAGGCTAAGTACAGACCATCAAAAAGCCTGAGGATGAATCAATTTAGTCTTTGCAAGTTAGTCTAAGCTGCAAAGATTGAACCAATTTGCAAGTGAGTAAACATTCAGTTTTGATTCAGGAAGTGGAGCCACATACCTTCACTGGCACAAGCCAGAAGCCGAAGGAAGGGCAGGGGGAACGCGCTACAGTACACCTCTCAGCTTGCCAGCTCCAAGGCTTTTCCCCCCTCCCTGCTCAGTAGAAGGTGGTGTGATCAAGCCCCAGCCCACAGCTAACTAGAGGGTTCACTTGGGCAGGGGGAGGGGGACAGCACCTGCCAGGCTGAGGAGGGGGTGTGTGGAGAAAAAGGTAGTGGCATTGAGTTCATAAGAGTTTGAACAAGAATAGTCCTTTCTCTGAAGCGAGCATGTATTGAACAGAAGGGAACAACCCTGCAGAGTCCTGTAGGCTGTGATCATGGGCTACAACTCCCAGAGGCACCTGGAAGCAGGAAAAAGAAGTGGTGAGCAACCCTGCAGAGTCCTGCTGCTGTGAATCTAGACTGCAAATCCCAGAGACCTTCCGGTAGCAGGAAGAAGTAGTAAACTCACAGCCTATGCTGGGGAACTCCGATTTAGTTTGAACCAGGTCTGAGACAGAAGTTTAATAAATCAGTTTGACCTATATCAGTTAGGCCTGATACTATATTCAACCAGGTTTATCTTAAACCAGTTTCAGCCATTTTTAAACAGGTTTATGCATAGGTGACATGTGGGGGGGGCTCTAGGGGCCGATTCACCTTTGGCACACCCACCTGTTTCTGGGCCAACCACCCACCTTCTCTCCTGCCATGCCTTTTTCTTAATTAATTAAGAATCTTAATTAGGTGGGACTCTGCCCATTTCTTGCCCTGATGCTAGGGGGCGTGATCTGTGGCTCTGTACCTACCTTACACTACAGCCCATGGCTCACAGATAGCATCCAGCTGTTACTCTCGCTGGCCCCAAATTGGGCCCCAGAATCCTTCTATCAGGACCCCTCCAAGATCCCTCCATTCAGGCAGCCTACCCCACCCTCATTCAGGCTAACTAGCTCCCTGAAACTATTTTCCCTTCTCAGGTATGGTCTCTTCCCCAGGACCTTTGGCCACACAAGCCAGTCAGGAACCCCAGGCCCTCCAAGCTTTGGGCATCCCTTGCCGTGGGCTCCTCACCCTTTTGACTATTCTGGTCCTGGCCCCAGCCTGGACCAGTCGAGGGTACCTGGCCTGGCATTTCCCAGGGGGTCCTGCATCACTGAGAGCCCCACCAGGCCGTCCACTCCCAGCAGGGTGTGGTTTTAGGTCATGCCCAGGACCAGGAGCCTCCTGACCATCCCCTATAGCTTCTCCCTTATCTCCAGGATGTTCCAAGAAGCCTCACAGCCAGGCAATGTTGCTGTCTGGCCAGCCAGCAGGGAACTGAACTATTTATATAGACAGCCAGGGTCAATATGGCTGCTTAGCTCTGGTCTTAAAGTGGCAGGCACAAACAGTGCCCTGCCAGACCACCCCTGAGATTGGCCGTCAACTGCCGGTTTCTGTGGGCAGTTGCCACCCTCCCCCATTGGTGACGCAGCCGCCAGTGGCTGCAGGCAGTTCCTGTTTGCCGCTCGCCACCACTGACAGCGCAGACAGTGTCTGCGGGTGGTCCCTGCTTGCCACCCGCACCCCTGCTGCTGCTGACACTGCCGTGACCACCTGTGGGTGGTCCTTATTTGACCTGCCCTTGCTGCCAACATCACTGCCGCTGCCTGTGGGTGGTCCCCACTTGCCGCCACTATGCCACCGATACTACCACCGCCACCACCACATGCAGGTGGTCACTGTGGCCCCCAGCCTCTGGGGGCATGCATCATTCATGGGTTTATGTGCACTGAGCTTCTGTTCTGTTACAGGTTTAAACCAGGTTTTGAAGACTTAAACCAGTTTATGTGTAACATCTGTCCCTAGCTTTAGTGAATAATCTAAAACGGGCATAATTTGTTATGGTTTTCGCAGGGTGAAAGTACTGTACACATGCAGTACCAGAAAACCCTAAACCCAATTGAAATAGGTTATCTGATTGATTACAGCAGTACAAATACTTGCGTCTCCATTTTTTAAAATGTTCATATAGCATAGCGGAAGCTGCCTCTGGAAGAAACCTGTAATAACCACCAGACTTGGGTTCTAGCATCACCTCTATGACCAATTTGCTGTGTACCCACACTGTTTCATTTTTCTGCTTTGTTTTTCCTATCTGTAAAATAAGGAGTCCTAATAGCAAAGCTTTTTGAGATCTAAGACTGAAAATCACCACGCACACACAACAGTGGTATCAGTAAACACTTGGCATTGAAATGTGCCAATTGCTGTCAGAGCATTAGCAACTGGTGTATTTATGATTTCCAAACCTTACCATGTATAGTGTGCTGAGATGCATAGTGTTCCTATCCTACTGTTCTGCTAATATACTTATTCGTTCTTTTCTAGTGAATATATTTCTACATTTTAAAACAATAGTGCTTTGATCCAAGCAGTGTGTTGTTTTATTTTGTTTTGTTTTTTTAAAGAGAAGTATTGCCTTCAGTGTTTGAGATTGTATCATGCCAATATAATGTTTCACAGCATGCACTTCTCTGGAAAACCAATGAAAATGCCTGGGATTTGGTAGTTATATTTAACTGTCCATTAGATACATGTGTCCTACATGTATATCTTTCCATTGCCAGCATTTTACACAGTGACAGTTTTGTCAAAAGAAAAAAACTCCTTGCCTAGCAAGAAATGTGTTTTCCCCCTTCACAACTGAGCATCTGTTTTAAAGCTAATCATGTTTAAATATTCATTGTGGAGTAAGACTGGAGAGAAAGCATTTGTGCCACATAAATAATTTGTGCTACTGCTTTTGGTATATATTTTAGATTTATGCTGCATGTTGATTTTGCACTGATTTCTCACCCTCTATGGGTAAGTACTCAATTTGCTACATATTTATCTTTTCTCAGGAGACAGTGCCCCTGTCACACACCTCTAGAGAACGTTATAGCAAACATTTTAAAACACAGGCTAGAAATTAGTTAAATTGACATAATGGGTTAGCTGCACAGCTAGTATAGCTCAGCTTGGCTCCAATAGAGCTACTCTTATTGACACCAGCTGAAGAGCTGACATTGTATCAACAACACTGAAATGACTGACAGTGAGTGAACTACTGGAAAGGTTTAAAGCAGTGGTTGTCAACCTGGGTCATGCATACCCCTAGGACTACTTAAAAAGGTCGTAGGAGGTATGGGGGGGTGGAGGTATGGGGCGTGGAGCTCCCGTCATTGCGCACACCCCAGCAGATACCCAGGGGGCATGTGCCCCTTGATCTGTGCACAGGGTGGAGGTGGCTGCTGCTGTGCACTGGGCTTTATGTGCTGCTGCAGCTGCCATGGGAGTGGTGTGATGCCACGTGCTTGCCACCACCAGGTTGCTCTGTGCCCCCTGCCTGCCCAGTGGCAGGATGCACATGGAGTTGCACCACTCCCGAGGCAGCTGCAGTGGTGCACAAAGCCCAGCATGCAGCAGCAGCTGCCTCTGCCCCACACCCAAATCAGGGGAGTACATGCTCCTCAGGTCTTTGCCCGGGTGCGCGCAGTGGTGGTAGCTCCCTGTGCCCCTGGATGAGCTGCCCAGGCTCCAACTGTCTCATGACCCTGCCTGGCTAGGGCCCCATTCACCTCAGCCCCTGCCCCTGTCTGTGCCCCACCCCCTTGCTCACTGCAGGGGCCTCGATCTGCCCCCCACCCACAGCCCTTTCCCCACAGACTTACCTGCCAAGGGGGTGCGCACATGCATGCACACACTCATCCCCCCCAAATAATTTTAATATAAAAGGATCCATGAGCTGAAACTTTGAGACAGGGGGTACGCTTGTTAAACAAGGTTGAACCCCACCCCCGGTTTAAAGGATCCCCTGACCCTTGTGTTTGCTATACAGTAGCCTATTTCATTCAGCTCAGTTAATGAATACTGTCTGTAACAGAATAAACTATTTAACTCTTAATGCTTGGATTTTTTAAAACTAACTGTGTGTGAGAAAATGCACCAATTAAACATTTGATCTTGGCTAAAGTAGCTATTTACAGTAATACCAGCTTTACTCTTTCCAAAGAAGTTTTTAGAGCAGGATATTTTAAATTGCTAGAACTCAAAGCCCACCTAAGAGTGGGCTTTCATGCCTATGGAGAGGCCCAGCTGAAAGGGCTTGAAGCCACTTAAATCCCAGGGAGCATTGTCGGGAGGTTTTAAGATGTATGTAAACCATGCTTAGCATGGGCAACTGGTGACTCCTGAGTTGGGGGGGGTACTTGCCCCCCCCCAGCTGACAGTGACCAAGTGGGGAGATCCCCCCACAGCCAATCCTGCCAACCTGCAAGTGGCAGCAGTGCACAGCTGGCACTTCTGGCCATGGGGGGACCACTTTTCCTGGCACCCTCACTCCCTGGCTCTCACGGGGGACACCAGTGCTCTTGCCTGCCCCCCCCACCCAGGAATGCTGGCTGACAGGGGATGCACCAGTGCTCTCAGGGGGTGCACGTGCACCCCCTACGTGTCATCATTGATACATAAGCACAAATGGGGAATGTTATGCAGTGTGTGACTATTAGTGGAACACCTGGGATGGCCAGAAAAGAACAGCAAACACTCCCTTTAATTCAGGGATAGAAAAAGAAAACTGCAGTGAAGTCAGCCAGCATTTGCCCTATGAAACAGGGAAGGTATGGTTTTTAAGGTGGTTTTAAGTTACTTCTGCACCTTCCTGAACACCAGAAAGGCACATAGGCAATTTGTACAGTCCTGGGGGGCCTGTCAAAAAGACAGCACGGTGCTGCCTAGAATCTCTTCAGGCCTTCATTGCTGCTGCCAGCACTGCCTACCCCACCTTCAGCACGCCAAGGTTTGAGAGCTTCTCTTGGGCTAGGTACGGACATTGAAAAAGCCAGAGGCGGAATTGATCTAAGTTATGCAGTTTTCAGTAAGTGGTGTAGTTTAGATTGGTAGTGAACAGAGTACACATTTGCTCAGGGTCCTGGGGGGGACAACAAATCTTAGACTGGGTTCTGCCATTTTTCATAGATGTTAGGGTCAGAAGAGACCTCAGTAGGTCATTGAGTCGGACCCCCTACCTGGGCAGGAAAGAGCACTGGGGTCTATGTGTGCTAAATTTCTGTTCTGTTATGGGTATAGATTTGTTTCTGATCACTTATACCAGTGAAAGTGTAATATCGGTACCTGGCCTTATTAGTGAGGCAACCATAGAGCTGCCTTCTGCAGTTCAAGCACCAAGGGAATCCCCCTGCTTGGCTTGTGGGGCTTTCAGAAGGCTTATGCCCTGCTTGTTGTTTTCTATCCTCTGTAATGCAGCTGCAGCAGGTGTGAAGCTCTTGCTCTAGGCTGACTGAACAGGGCACCTGGAAATTGTTAGGGCTAACCCAAACAGCAGTTAAGCCTCATTTGCTGTTGATGAATACAAAGCAGCATGCAGCAAGGAAGAGATGCTGAGAAGCATGCAAAGTGGTATTCTGCCCTGTGGAGTTGCCCTTTGGGGTGGTGAGGCAGACTGTGTGGCCAGAGTTTTCCCAGGCCAAACATGCAAACAATGTTTTTACAAATGCTGAAGGCCAGGGAGAGCTTTATTTTTCCCACCTGAAACACAGCAGGCAGGATTTTAAAAAGTACCTAAGGCTTTGGCTTTTAATGAGGCGTGGGGACTGTTTCATGTTCTCTAAACTGGGTAACAGCATAAAAGCGCTCAATACTTGTCAAACAACACCCTCTCTTCATGAAGATGACTGTTTGCAGGGCTGCAGTGACTGCAGTTAACATTCATACTATGTCCTCCAGACTGACTTCCTGCAACCGGTTTCTTCCTGTAACCTTTATTCCCTCTACTGAGCTCTGTGGTGGGTTCTAAAGCCTTCTACAGGCAATGTTAAAAAACTTATTTGCTATGGCTAATCCCTGCCTTCTTCCTTCATTATCATAGAAAACAAAAGGGCTAAACAACAGGATGTCCAACCAGCTCTTGAAATCACCTCTGTGAATCTCATCTCATCACTGTTTCAAAAAACAAGCAAATATAGGAACACAGAACTGGAAGGGACCATGCAGTCAGTCCAGTTCTCTGTGCTTGCAAAAAGGCAGACAAGAAATGTTTGTCCAAAAGGGTTCACCAAAACAGCCTAGTATAACAACCCCTAAAACACTACAATGTGCCACAGAAGACAATAGGAGAGGCAAGGGAAACACCAATGCTAACAACAAATGTTGTATAGCAACAGCTCAGTAAGTAACTTCAGAAATAAAGAATGGACGTTTTGCATTTTCATATTCCTGACCAACAGTGACCATATTTCATTGTGAGTATTTGTAAAGACAAAGCCTTTCAGTCATTTCCATTGTACCTTGAAGTAGTAATCATTTTCATCATACCTTTTAGTGCAGGAGTCAAAGACTGCTGTGGGGTACTTTGGAAGGAAACCAGAAGGTGCTGGTGGACACAGGCCCAGGGAATTGTAATGCAGTTTTTTTATCCTGTGCATTGCTTGTCTCTTATTGTAAACCATCCTTTCTGGGTAGCGTATGCATCAAAGTGCCTTTGAGTGACCCGGATGTTTTCTGCCTTCTTTGCAGTTCTCATGCTAATTTCAAATGGTTTTTGAATCTGCCTAGCTACCCAGATATGTGCCCCTTGCTTTCTCTTGGACAGAAGATTTCTTTGTACTAACAGCCATCTTCTTCCAGCTGTCTTTTTTCTTCAAATGTTAGTACTTTTCAGGTCCTTTCCTTTTCAGGTGTGTATGTGTGTGTGTGTGTATATATATATATAGATATATATATAGTTGTCGGGGAACAGGGCCCCAAGGTCACGGTGATCGGGGTGGCAATCGGATATGAACAGGTGGGATTACTGGCGTGGAGTCAGAGGAAGGGACACGTAGCGGATTTGAACAAAGATGAATTTATTTAACTTACGCTTTAGGCGTAGGCAGCGATGTCTTCAGTTACAGTATTAACAACAGAGAACAACAAAGGGGTCTGTTGGCCCACGAGGTTCACCGACAGGGCAAGCCTGTCGGATAAGTCCCAGGGCTGGTCAACAGCTCATAAACGGGGTGTAAACAGACAAACCAAACTGTAACACGTAGGTCAATAACCGGGGTCGTGACGCCAGTCCAATGGACAAACGGATGGTCGATGATGAAAGCTGAGGTCGAAAGCCAGGT
>NW_017728886.1:92696722-92702626 GCF_001723895.1 Crocodylus porosus
ACCCACGTGCACCCCCTACGCATCGCCAATGAGTGGAATGTAGGCCCCCAAGTCATTTATGATCCTGTCATTTATTATTTTTGTTGTGGTAACCTAGAAGCCCTCATCAAGGAAGAACATGCCATGGCACTAGGTGCTGTACAAACCCAACCGGTTAAAGACATAAAAAAGAACGTTAATTGCTTTGGTTTGACATTGAATATGTGGATAGTCTCATTATTTCAGTGAGTCCCTGCATTGTGTATATAATATGAGCTTTATGCATTTCTTACAAGAAGTTAAGAAAAACATCAACGTTGGGGAAATATTTAAAAGCAGTTAACAATATTTATTTATGCTGAATGTTAGCTTAGGCACTTTTCCCCCTACACTCTAGGTGAAATCTTGGTGAACTCAGCTATTGTCTTCAATGGGACACGATTTTCTATTTTGTATTTCTACAAACATAATCAAATAAAGTCAAACACAATTCAGACACAGTAATTATATACATCATTTTCTCCAAGAGAGGGCACTATTAGCCTTTCTTAGTGTGCGCAGAAATTTTACACAAACGCCAGTGACATTTTAACAGTTGTATCTGCAAGAGGCCCCATAATACGAATATTACACAGACTTTATATGAAAACATACAGTTTTCTTTCTCTTTGTGAAGGATCATTTGGCGCAATAGTACTATTTTCTTGCCAAATTCAAGGTCTGCTTTCAGGAGAGAGCTGTTGGTCTGAAGGATGTTATCATTCACACAGCTAATAGCTGTTTCTTCTGGTTACATCCTCTGAACTCAATTTGCTCTATTCCAATGGACAGTTTTAATCTTCCCAAAACACTGTGCAATGTCACTTTGTAAAGTCCTTGCTGTACTGCTTCAAAGAAGCATGAACTAACTCTAAGTGCCCTTGTTTTTGACAGTTTAATAGACTCATAGAGCCAATTTCCCAGCTAGCATAAACTAATGGGAGTTGCGTTCAAGTCAACAACAATCCAACTTTGAATGCAATTTATGTCTATTTGGCTGTGTTTTAATTTAATTCAAATACCAATTAAAAATGTGCTCAGTGGAAAAAAGAATTAAAGTCTCCGCAATCGTCAGTGACTGCCAGAATCGAATGAGTCCATTCTTATGTGCAGGAAGCTGTAATGCATAAATCAGTGACAAAACTACTTCACTCTCACAGGACAAACATAACACTTCATATGGTCTGCTCACTTTACTCAGCAAATATGGGAAGAATGAAGCCCATGCGATTGACTCACTACTGAAGTGATTTAATTTCACCCCGCTGCCATGCAGTCGAAAGGCAAAGGAGTCGTACTTAAACTCTCTGTGTAATGACAGAACAGTGATGCAGTGGAATAGACTGCCTAGGCAAGTTACTGCATCTCCATCATTGGAGGTGTTCAAGAAGAGGTTGGATAAGGGATGATCTAGGAGTAGCCATGCCTATATTCTAATATGGGTATTTCCCATGTTTCTGAGCTTTGCTGGTTGCCACATGGAGCCAGGAAGGAATTTTTTCCGCTCCTGCTGCTACATGTTATGGGGGTTTTTTAAGCCTTCATCCAAAGCACTGAGTGTTGGCTGCAGCCAAGGCTGAGGATTTTGACTGAGGTTTGCCAGTGCTTCTGCTGAGACTTAAACTCAGAGGTTCCTAGCTAGACGGTCTTGCCCCTCTGCTCACAGTCAGATGGATCACCATATTTGGGCTCAGGAAGGAATTTCACCTCATGGTCAGACTGGCACAGACTGGGGGGTGGGGAGTCATAGAATCATAGAAGCAGGGTCGGAAGGGACCTTGTAGAGCTTCAAGTCCGACCTCCTGCCTGGGCAGGAGAAAAAAACTGGTTGCCATCTTCTTTTAGCGTGGGGCATGGCCCTCTTCCTTGGATCTCTTGAACTTAGTTTAACAACCTTTGCAGCAGCAGGATGTTGGCCACTGTGGTCCCCCTGCTTTACCTGGGGCAGGATAGGGTGTTAAGTCTTGTGGTTGTGTCAGGGTTGACTCTGTAGTTTTGCCAGTAGATTAGACAATGGATTTGTATGGGATGGTTTGGATAGTGGTGATCCTGCCTTATACTGGGGGCTGGGACTATGACCTCTGGAACTATGACTATGTTCCTTCCAGCCCTACTTTTCCGTGATTTTATGATTACATCAATGAAAAACTGGGATCAGACAGTCGGGAATCTGGTTATAAAGTTCATGAAGATTTGCAAGCTTGTCTGTGTCCCACAATGGTTTTTAAAACCTTTATTGGACTTGTTGCATAGAACATAAATGCAAAGGCTATGTTATGTATAAGGGACCATCCAAATGCTACATTTTATTGCTTAAAATCAAATCATTTTGAATGGCAGGACTGCACGATAGTGACTAAAACATGCACATAGCTTTTATTTTAAACTAATCTACTTTGAAAAATAATACTGGTAATCCTGTTCCCATTTTAAAAAATCAGGTTTAAAACACAGGGCTTTCTGTTTTGAGAGCTTGAGAGAGACTCTACCTTATTGAAGCCAGATTTAAGTAAAAAACTAGTATCTAACCTCTGTTCACGAAGCTCAGAGCCAAAGGGGCCTATAGGATCAGTCCTGTAACTATAGCCTTATGGATGAGTTTCAGTGGGGCTCCATATAGGAAGTGCCCTCTGCCCATCTAGCTGCCTGCCAAAATATACCCTCACACCTGTGCTTGCAGGATGAGGGCCTAACTTGATGTACAACATCTCCAATTCACAGGGTGCTGTCACATGTGCTGTGCATATCCAGGACAGCAAGCAACGCATGCTCTTAAAATGAACTACCTGTTTAGGTGCTGTTCTGAATCATGATGCTTCTCTTCTGTCAATCTGACTTCAGTCCTAGGAAAAACTTCTGAAAAAATTGTTAAGGAGGCCATCAATCACAAGCTAGCAACTGACAGCATATTAAGAAACAGTCAGCACGGCTTTGTGGAGGGTAGATCATGCCTAATAAACCTGGTGTCTTTTTATGGCCAGGTAACTAACCAGCTGGACAAGGGACATAAGGTAGACCTCATTTACCTGGACTTTAGTAAGGCCTTTGACTCTGTCTCCCATGAAATTCTCTCAATTAAACTGGGGGGTACTGGCCTGGACCAGTCTACAGGTGAGTGGATAAATGGCTTGGAGGCAGGTCCCAGGGATTTGTAATTGATGGGATGGCCTCATCCTGGTGGGCTGTTTCCAGTGGCGTCCTGCAGGGGGTCGGTGCTCGGACCTGTGCTTTTTAACATATTCGTTAATGACTTGGACGAAGGGGTGGAATGCTCTATGATTAAGTTTGTTGACGATACCACACTGTGGGGAAACGTGGGCACACCAGAGGGTAGGGTACGGATCCAGGATGACCTTGACAGACTGGTTCTATGGCAGGGGTATCCAACCTTTTTGAATGCGGGACTGGATCATGAATTTTTTATCACCCAGTGGGCTGGCAGGAGCAGGTGCTAGTGTTGCCTGCCCAATCTGGCTATGCCTGGGGGTGCAGGGGTCAAGGGGCACTGCCTGACCCCACCGTGTCCTCCCTGCCACCTGGGCGGCCTTGAGGATGCTCCCAAACCTGTGTGCCTGGGCTCAGCAGCCAGGGGGACATGTGGGGACCCTATGGGGGGTGTGGGATGTGCAGGGACACCCCTCTGCTCCCTCTCCCCCGGGGCAGCCCAAGTCCAACTGGCAGGGCTCCCTCCCTCCCCAGGGCCTGCGACTGACCACCTCCAGTGCAGTGTCTGCAGGCACAGGGAGATGTGGGGAGGCAGGAGTGGTGCCGGCTTCCTGCTCCAACAGCCACAGCCACAGCAGCAGCATCCCTCTGAGCCAGCATCTGTGCCTGCCCGCCCACTGCACTGCAACTTGCTCCAGCCCGCGCAGCCGGCGGGGACCAGCGCAGGCTGGGGCCGGCATGCAAATGAGGAAGGGAGGGGCGGGGTTAGGAAGGGACACTGTGAAATGAGGGGGGAGGGGAGGAGCTGCACCACGTTGGCAACGTCAAACTGATGTGGTGCATGTGGGAACCTTGTCCCTTCCCCAGCCCTTCAGCAGCCATTAGGAAGCTGCTGAGGGGTTGGGGGAGGGACAAGGGGTGGGAACGAGAGTACACAGCATTTACTGTTGTTTCCCTTCCCAGTACCTTGGGTCATAGAAAAAGGCATGGTGGGCTGCATGGTGGCTTGTGGGCCATATGTTGGATAAGCCTGTTCTATGGGCTGACTGGAATCAGGTGAGGCTCAACAGGGAAAAGTGCTGTGTCCTTCATCTGGATAGGAAGAACCTTCACCATATCTATAGGATAGGCAGTAGCCCATTGGCTGGCACAGCATCTGAACGGGACCTGGGGGGTCACAGTCAACCAGAAGATGAATATGAGCCTACAGTGCGATGAAATTGCCAGCAAGGCAAATAGAACTCTAGCCTGCATCTGCCAATGTGGTGCCAGCAGATCCAGGGAGGTGCTTCTCCCTCTCTACTCGGCATTAGTGAGGCAGCAACTGAAGTAGTGTCCAGTTCTGGGCACCGCACTTCAAGAAAGATACAGACAAGCTCAAAAGGGTGCAGAGAAGGGCCACCTTCATGATCAAGGGCTTGGAGGATAGGTACTATGGAGAGAGGTTCCGGGAACTGGGCTTGTTCAGTCTGAGTAAAAGGAGGCTGAGAGGTGACCTGATAGATGCCTACAAGTACGTCAGAGGGGAGCACCAAGATCTGAGGAAGCACCTCTTCAGGAAGGCACACCTTGGGAAGGCTAGGACCAATGGTCACAAACTAATAGAGGCAAGATTTAGACTGGACATGAGAAATTCCTTCTTCTCCGTAAGGGTAACCAGAACCTGGAACACACTCCTGGCAGAGGTGGTCCAGTCACCATCTTTGGAGGTGTTCAAGAGGAAGCTGGATAAGCACCTCGTTGAGCTAATTTGAACTCATCAACCTCCTGCCTATGGTAGGAGACCAGACTTGATGATCTTCCAGGTCTCTTCTGGTTCATTGATTCTATGATTCAGCAGCAAACAGGACTGGGCTCCTCATTTTCAAGAGAGAAAGGTAAACAATCTATTCCAGCTGTTATTTTCCATACACTTTTATTTTGAAGATACTTCTCTTGTACAATTTAAAAAAAACAAAAACCAAGCAAAAATTAAAAAAAAAAACCCATAAAAATAGTCCCCAATGACCTTATTGATCCATGGACATTTTGGGCAACAAAGTTTTATCACCATTATTTATCTTTCCCTACCCAGAAAAGCTTATAATAAAAGATGAAAACCTCATGGATTAGAGAAAAATACAAGCCTCCCCAAAACGTGAAAATTCCACCTCAGTCCCCTAGTCTCTGTTTCCCTGCCTATCACCCATACAGCAAATCCTCCAGCCAATCCTAACTGTGCTTCCCAGCCCCCATTCACATCTGGGCATAGGAAACCTCTTCCCACTTCCCAACTCACTGCCAACCCACTTCAACCCCACCCCTTCCTTCCACCTAAGGGAGACCCCCCCCCCGTTTTCCAAAGGTCCTTCCTATGCCTGTACTTACAGAGGATCTCTGGCTGCCCCCCCCCCAATAACACACTCCCTTCTCCTAACTAACACATTACATTTAAAAGAACCATAATGGGGTATAGCAGCCCTGTAACACATCCCCTCCAAAGGGCATCACCAAAGAGTGCCCTTGAGTGTTGCTTCAGTGGGTTCTCTGAAGAGATAACAGCATTTGATAACCGCTGTCTGTCATGAACTCAATGCTCCAGAACATCCTGAGGACTTTTTTTTTATGCTAATCCAGCAAAGCATTGAAGCCTAAAGTAAAGTTTGTACTTAGGTGCTTTGAGGCCTGGCTGCTCAGCTCCAGGGAGGGTCAAATCCTAGAAGAGCAGAACGTCCTGCCTCT
>NW_017728886.1:92702637-92710422 GCF_001723895.1 Crocodylus porosus
TGAAGCCAGATTTAAGTAAAAAACTAGTATCTAACCTCTGTTCACGAAGCTCAGAGCCAAAGGGGCCTATAGGATCAGTCCTGTAACTATAGCCTTATGGATGAGTTTCAGTGGGGCTCCATATAGGAAGTGCCCTCTGCCCATCTAGCTGCCTGCCAAAATATACCCTCACACCTGTGCTTGCAGGATGAGGGCCTAACTTGATGTACAACATCTCCAATTCACAGGGTGCTGTCACATGTGCTGTGCATATCCAGGACAGCAAGCAACGCATGCTCTTAAAATGAACTACCTGTTTAGGTGCTGTTCTGAATCATGATGCTTCTCTTCTGTCAATCTGACTTCAGTCCTAGGAAAAACTTCTGAAAAAATTGTTAAGGAGGCCATCAATCACAAGCTAGCAACTGACAGCATATTAAGAAACAGTCCGCACGGCTTTGTGGAGGGTAGATCATGCCTAATAAACCTGGTGTCTTTTTATGGCCAGGTAACTAACCAGCTGGACAAGGGACATAAGGTAGACCTCATTTACCTGGACTTTAGTAAGGCCTTTGACTCTGTCTCCCATGAAATTCTCTCAATTAAACTGGGGGGTACTGGCCTGGACCAGTCTACAGGTGAGTGGATAAATGGCTTGGAGGCAGGTCCCAGGGATTTGTAATTGATGGGATGGCCTCATCCTGGTGGGCTGTTTCCAGTGGCGTCCTGCAGGGGGTCGGTGCTCGGACCTGTGCTTTTTAACATATTCGTTAATGACTTGGACGAAGGGGTGGAATGCTCTATGATTAAGTTTGTTGACGATACCACACTGTGGGGAAACGTGGGCACACCAGAGGGTAGGGTACGGATCCAGGATGACCTTGACAGACTGGTTCTATGGCAGGGGTATCCAACCTTTTTGAATGCGGGACTGGATCATGAATTTTTTATCACCCAGTGGGCTGGCAGGAGCAGGTGCTAGTGTTGCCTGCCCAATCTGGCTATGCCTGGGGGTGCAGGGGTCAAGGGGCACTGCCTGACCCCACCGTGTCCTCCCTGCCACCTGGGCGGCCTTGAGGATGCTCCCAAACCTGTGTGCCTGGGCTCAGCAGCCAGGGGGACATGTGGGGACCCTATGGGGGGTGTGGGATGTGCAGGGACACCCCTCTGCTCCCTCTCCCCCGGGGCAGCCCAAGTCCAACTGGCAGGGCTCCCTCCCTCCCCAGGGCCTGCGACTGACCACCTCCAGTGCAGTGTCTGCAGGCACAGGGAGATGTGGGGAGGCAGGAGTGGTGCCGGCTTCCTGCTCCAACAGCCACAGCCACAGCAGCAGCATCCCTCTGAGCCAGCATCTGTGCCTGCCCGCCCACTGCACTGCAACTTGCTCCAGCCCGCGCAGCCGGCGGGGACCAGCGCAGGCTGGGGCCGGCATGCAAATGAGGAAGGGAGGGGCGGGGTTAGGAAGGGACACTGTGAAATGAGGGGGGAGGGGAGGAGCTGCACCACGTTGGCAACGTCAAACTGATGTGGTGCATGTGGGAACCTTGTCCCTTCCCCAGCCCTTCAGCAGCCATTAGGAAGCTGCTGAGGGGTTGGGGGAGGGACAAGGGGTGGGAACGAGAGTACACAGCATTTACTGTTGTTTCCCTTCCCAGTACCTTGGGTCATAGAAAAAGGCATGGTGGGCTGCATGGTGGCTTGTGGGCCATATGTTGGATAAGCCTGTTCTATGGGCTGACTGGAATCAGGTGAGGCTCAACAGGGAAAAGTGCTGTGTCCTTCATCTGGATAGGAAGAACCTTCACCATATCTATAGGATAGGCAGTAGCCCATTGGCTGGCACAGCATCTGAACGGGACCTGGGGGGTCACAGTCAACCAGAAGATGAATATGAGCCTACAGTGCGATGAAATTGCCAGCAAGGCAAATAGAACTCTAGCCTGCATCTGCCAATGTGGTGCCAGCAGATCCAGGGAGGTGCTTCTCCCTCTCTACTCGGCATTAGTGAGGCAGCAACTGAAGTAGTGTCCAGTTCTGGGCACCGCACTTCAAGAAAGATACAGACAAGCTCAAAAGGGTGCAGAGAAGGGCCACCTTCATGATCAAGGGCTTGGAGGATAGGTACTATGGAGAGAGGTTCCGGGAACTGGGCTTGTTCAGTCTGAGTAAAAGGAGGCTGAGAGGTGACCTGATAGATGCCTACAAGTACGTCAGAGGGGAGCACCAAGATCTGAGGAAGCACCTCTTCAGGAAGGCACACCTTGGGAAGGCTAGGACCAATGGTCACAAACTAATAGAGGCAAGATTTAGACTGGACATGAGAAATTCCTTCTTCTCCGTAAGGGTAACCAGAACCTGGAACACACTCCTGGCAGAGGTGGTCCAGTCACCATCTTTGGAGGTGTTCAAGAGGAAGCTGGATAAGCACCTCGTTGAGCTAATTTGAACTCATCAACCTCCTGCCTATGGTAGGAGACCAGACTTGATGATCTTCCAGGTCTCTTCTGGTTCATTGATTCTATGATTCAGCAGCAAACAGGACTGGGCTCCTCATTTTCAAGAGAGAAAGGTAAACAATCTATTCCAGCTGTTATTTTCCATACACTTTTATTTTGAAGATACTTCTCTTGTACAATTTAAAAAAAACAAAAACCAAGCAAAAATTAAAAAAAAAAACCCATAAAAATAGTCCCCAATGACCTTATTGATCCATGGACATTTTGGGCAACAAAGTTTTATCACCATTATTTATCTTTCCCTACCCAGAAAAGCTTATAATAAAAGATGAAAACCTCATGGATTAGAGAAAAATACAAGCCTCCCCAAAACGTGAAAATTCCACCTCAGTCCCCTAGTCTCTGTTTCCCTGCCTATCACCCATACAGCAAATCCTCCAGCCAATCCTAACTGTGCTTCCCAGCCCCCATTCACATCTGGGCATAGGAAACCTCTTCCCACTTCCCAACTCACTGCCAACCCACTTCAACCCCACCCCTTCCTTCCACCTAAGGGAGACCCCCCCCCCGTTTTCCAAAGGTCCTTCCTATGCCTGTACTTACAGAGGATCTCTGGCTGCCCCCCCCCAATAACACACTCCCTTCTCCTAACTAACACATTACATTTAAAAGAACTATAATGGGGTATAGCAGCCCTGTAACACATCCCCTCCAAAGGGCATCACCAAAGAGTGCCCTTGAGTGTTGCTTCAGTGGGTTCTCTGAAGAGATAACAGCATTTGATAACCGCTGTCTGTCATGAACTCAATGCTCCAGAACATCCTGAGGACTTTTTTTTTATGCTAATCCAGCAAAGCATTGAAGCCTAAAGTAAACTTTGTACTTAGGTGCTTTGAGGCCTGGCTGCTCAGCTCCAGGGAGGGTCAAATCCTAGAAGAGCAGAACGTCCTGCCTCTGTGCCCTCTAGCAGGCAAGAACTCAAGGCATTTGATCTCTCTCTCTCAAACCAAAGCTCACCCCGCCCCAACAAGTTGATGATATAGGAGAAAAAAAAAGAAAGAAAAAAGAGGAGGATCAAGCTACATGACACTTGGCTGAGGAGCCAAAAAGAGAGGAGGATCCAGTTCATGACACTAGGCTGGAACCTGCTGAATCCTCAGGCCCTCAGGTCATACTAGAATTGTAATGAACTAACCCATCCAGCTGACCCAGCCATTACACAGCAATGCTGGCTTTTCAGTGGCAAAACAAAAGCTGTGCTGAATTCTCTTCCTTCTGCCTGACATGCCATTGGTTTAACTCTTTCACCATTGGCCTCGTTATTTATGTTGTGCTGTGATCTGAAATTAATGCCTCTTGTGATACAAGTGTAAAACACGTCTTAGATAACTCGCTTCACTCTACCAGCTTTCCTTACCTTTTTTGAAAAACCGTGTTTAACCCAAATCCAAGATGACCTTGAATTTAAGATGACCCCCCAGTAATTAGCTTATATACATGGAAAAATGATAAATTTGTTATAATATTCCAGGTATAGAATCTAATAATGGAAGAATTGTCTTAAACTTCCCCAACCATGTGCTGCTACAGTAAGGAAAGCAGCAGCAGCAGCAGCAGGGGGTAGGCAGCCCACATGCACTCTGCCCCTCCTTCCCCCATCAGCCTGCCTGCCCTCCCCATGGTGCCTACACCCCCTGCTGCCTGCCCCCCGCCATGATGTCTCCCATGTCTCTGCTCTCCACCCCTCTGCCCTCCATTTATTGTCAGATGCAGCTCTGGCTCCATTTCCTCCCAAGCACAAAACACACGGAAGCATGGCCCCTGCCTGGCTACACAGCAGCATCCTGGCCCTGGAGCTGTGCTGCTGCTGGTTGGCTGGACAGGGGATGGAGTTTCAAGCCTTGGGAGGGAACAGAACTGGAGCTGCACCTGATAGTAGGGTGGGGGGCAGTGGGGAAGATGGCAGAGGCTTCAGAGAGCAGAGGGAGCAGCCACTGCTCCCCTCCTTCCCCCTGCCCCTCTACCTTGCTGAATGGACAAAAAAGAAAACCTTGTCTTGGATTCGAGTAAATACAGTAAGCAGGCTGCCACGTGTAGTTACTTATTCCTGTACAAACACAGGGCCAAATCCTCAGCTTGCTACAAGTCTTATCTCATGAATTTGGAACGAGGTATACATACACTGACTCATTCATACAATGGTGTATTTCATGTATTGGTGTAAGGAGGCTCTTGTAATAAGGTTGGGTAAATTCTTTCCAGGGAAAGGTCACAGTTTGCTGCCTTGTGTGTAAGGATGTGCAGGGCCACAGGTGTGGACCTTATTTCAAGGTAGGCAGGAGGACTTAAAATCTCTTGACACTGACTCCCCAATGAAATAAATCTTAAGGGAATTAGATTCATTATTCTTGTTTATTGATGATAATCCCAGTAAGAAGCAAAGTGAACAACTTGAAATTGAACCACACAACCGGTTGTTCAAAGCCTTTTTTTCAGAAAGATGCAGGACCAGGAGCTAGCATCTTCAGGGGAGTTTCACTTATATTGCTTTAGTACACGTCAGCTTGTAGATGGCATTTTTAGATTAATACTCTCCCCAATTTGGCTTTCAGATGAAATTAAAGCAAGATCTATCCATCAAGACTGAGCCACCAAAGAACACAAATATGTCTTTGTAAGCCTAACTGCATTTGGTGCTTGCAATAGACATATGCAAGGTTAATAGCACCCAGTGTGATGGATATGTTTGAAAATAAGGTAAGAAGCGTATTTTTTTTTGCCGATGCTACAGCTTTTGGGTGCGTTCCAGGTTGGACCCAACTGTCATATGCTTGAAATTCATGGGACAGATCCAGAGTATCCATGCCAGAGGATGTTGCTTCACAAAGCTCTTTGCATGCTAATGTTTTGCTTAAACCAAAACGTTTACAATTCTTTGCAAGGCAACTTCAATGTTTAAGACAAAAAACCTGAACAGCTTATAGTACTCCTCAAGTGGTTTAAAAAAAAAAAATCCTCTGACTCTAAATGGCTATATAACAATATATAAAATCTAATAGAAAATTTGACAGGTTGGATTAGTTGTTTATCTGTGGTCTTCAACATTTGCTTTTTGTCTTGTGCTGGTTGTTCAGGAGGTTTCTTTCTTGTAGGATACTATTTTTTCCCCAGCTTTCCAACCAGGTTTTAGGATACTTAGGAATCCCTTATCAGAGTTGTAGTTTACAGGGAAGAAATTCTCGGAGTCTTTTAGCTGATGGGTAGCTAGTTTGTTCTCCACTTCAGCTTCTTGAGACATTTTGCTTACAGAGTTGACTTCATAATGTATAAGGCAGGGCAGCGTTGCACCTTTTATGGACAGAATAACTTGTTCACAGAAGCATTATTTCATTACTAGGTCAGATTTTCCAAGGAATTCAGCAAATGTAAAACATTTTCTAAGATGAATAGACCTGGTCTGCTGTCATAGGAGAATATTTTCTATTCCATTCAGGAGGCTCAAATAAAAAAACCCTTTCCAAAACAGCTTGCCAGTATCCAGCAGAAAATTGACTTGAGTCTGGCTTTCTTTATCTGTCATATGCTTGCTCAGTTCTACGTCTCTTTGCATATGACAGTGATACATATAACCTGCAAAACTGTCATGTTTTGGTAGGATACTTGGTATATTTTTCCAGGCTCAAAAAACCCATGCCTGGCCAAAAGCAAAATCTCTGGTGTTAAACAACTTGCAGCTGAAACAATAAGCAGAAGCAACTGAAGTGGAATAGAGAAATCAGTCTTGCTTTCTGTGTTCTCCCTTTGGAAGCTGGCACGAACAATGGAAAGCAGAACATTTTTCTTCTGTTACTATCCCAAACATGTTTGAACTGATTCAGCAGACACAAAGAAAAGGTGAGCTCTATTAGTGAATAATAGCCGATTGACAGAATCCCAGGGCATCAAGGCTTGAAACGTCCTCCTCTGTAGATCACACCATACTAGTTGAATAACTGCAATTGCACGAAGCAGCTTTTGCTTGAAGACATTCACATGCACAGATGGTGCTGCCACACTCGCAATAAGATTTTGTTTTCTCCTTTTAAATGTATTGAAAAGATGCATATAAAAAACAAACAAACAAAGCCTGTGTTAAGAAGCTCATTTCCAGAAGCAGGAACACTGATGTTTGAGTTGGAAAAACAGGCACAACTAGACGAATCTGTTGTATCAGTTGTAGAGAAGATCTGAGCAGGGTGCGGGGCCCAGGGCAAATCAGCCTGTATACAACCCGGACACAAAGAAGCTGACAGCAGATTTGGAGTGTGGGTGGGGGGGGGGTGCCGAGCAGCCGGACATGGGCCCCCCCCCCGGCCAAAGTGCGAGGCCTGGGGCGGTTGCCCCGATTCACGCCCCCTAAGGACAGTCCTGATCAGTTGGAAGTAAAACCCTTAATTTGAAGCTGCTTAAAAGTATTTAGTTTTGCTTCAGTTTCTCTTATTCAGTATTTAGTTTGTGATATTTAGCTGCAGATAGACAATTTCCATTTTCATAAAATGATTATGGTTATGACCAGGGACCCGGGTTTTCAGTGTCCTATGGAAAAACAGAGAAAAACACAGATTTCCCCCTTTGCCCAAGGAAAATGCAGATTTGTCATTTTAATGGAGAAACCCATGGATGTTACAGTTTTGCAGAGAGCTGTCCACAGGTTGGCAGAGTTCCAGGCTGCAAGGGGCTGGGGGAGCAGGAGGAGAGCAGTTAGGCAGGGGGTGCCATGTGCATGTACATGGCCCCAAGCAACCTGAAGAGCAGCTCCTGCAGGAAAGTTGGGGGGAGGAGAGGCGGGGTCAGGGAGCATTGAGGCCCCCCCATAGGGAAAGAGGGAGTGAGTTGGGTAACTTGGAGCTCGCAGCTCCAAGTTACTCCTCATGGCCCCACTCTGCGGAGGCCCCAGGGGGAGGGCAGCAGGGTGGCCAAGCCTGCAGCAGGCAGCCCGCTCCTGCCCCTGCCCCACCCACAGATCTGGTGGGGCATTGGTCCCCCCTGTGCTCCCAGGAGCATGTGCAGTGGCAGGGAGCCAGCCCCTCCGCTCCACGCATGACCCCACAGCAGGCAGGCAGCAGGCGGTGTGGGTGGGGGCCACCAAGCTCTCCACTCTGCTCTGCTGCAGTAGCTGCTGCCTTCTGCAGGCAGCAGCCAGGGCTTGGGTGCTGTTGCGGGGGGCATAGGGCTGCAGACCAGAGGTCTTGGCTCCATGGCCCTGGCAGCTTGGGGTCCCCTCTGGCAGGGCTGTGGATGGGGGGCAAGGGGCAATGGCAGGGCCAGAGGCCTAGGAGTGGGGGAGCAGTGGCAGGGCTGGACTGAGCAC